>NC_088222.1:44277329-44613995 GCF_036934945.1 Oncorhynchus masou masou
AAAACTCCAACCACCCCGCGCTTTCAGCGGGCGCCATGTGCTTCATCCATGTGTCTATATTAAATCCCTGCTCATGAAACCATTGACTCATTGAAATGTCTGTCTGCGAGAGAATAGAATGCTTAGTGCACATCGTAGCAAACCGTTTTGCAACAAGTCTCTCTTACTGGACAAGTTCAGGTTAGCCCCTCCAAGTTTTGGCCTGTTTGCTTCTGTTTGGTTCCTAGTAAATACACGCCAGGACTGGGATGACATTGAACTCACAGTTGACTGTGATCTCAACGGTCTGGACGTCTGTGGCAATGTCGTTGATGGCGGTGCATTCGTATGTCCCCGCTCTCTGTCTGGAGATACTGGGGATGTCCAGGTATTCGTCCTCCGATACCAAGTCAACTGTGAAGGTAAACAACAACACGAGGTGAGGTAAACAATAGGTGAAGTAAGCAACAACCCCAACATGTGAGGTAAACAACAACAACGTGGTGAGGTGAAGTGTACGGCCGTCCTATATCTGTCACGGTTTTCTGTAGGTGAAAGAGAGTCAGACCAAAATGCGGCATGGCTATTGCGATCCATGTTTAATGAAACTGAAGAAACCACGAATCAATACACGAAAACCGAAACAGCCTAATACTGGTGCAAACTAACTCACGACAGCCATAAGGACAGGAACAATCACCCACAAAACCCAACACCAAACAGGCTACCTAAATATGGTTCCCAATCAGAGACAATGACTAACACCTGCCTCTGATTGAGAACCATATCAGGCCAAACACAGAAACAGACAAACTAGACACACAACATAGAATGCCCACTCAGATCACACCCTGACCAAACAAAACATATAAACATACAAAGCAAACTATGGTCAGGGTGTGACAATATCAAATCAATGGCCCAATTATTCACCCCACTGTTCTCTAAAATACCTATCGTACATATTTTCCCATTGGAGAAAAGGGTAAGCCATAATTTTCTAGACCGAACTTATCGACCAACTTATTAAAAGGCAGGGTGTTTGAACTGATCAAAGCCTCATCCTCATGTAAAGCAGGAATGAAATAACTCAGGTTGTAATGAAGAGCGGCGCTGAAGGAGATGGCTGCCGTTTTACGATCCCGTAACCAATTGTGCTATTTATTATGTTTTTTCGTGTTATTTGTACATCATTTGAACATTTTGTACATCATGTTTCTGCCAACCTGTCTTATGACCGAAAATAGATTATAGATATCAGGACAGTGGTTACTTACCCCGTACTGGAGGAATATTTTTTAACGAGTCGGACGGGAAGGATTTACTTCAGACACACGACAATGCCCTCATTCCCATCATTTGCAGGAGAAAGGGACGGAGGTATCGGGACGAAGGTCGGGTGCCTTGTAGGGATCATACGCCGAGAGGGTAATCTACCTTTACCATCGGTCCCATTAGCCAACGTACAATCAATCGATAATGAAATAGACAAACTACGATCACGTATATATCCTACCAACGGGACATTAAAACTGTAATACCTTATGTTTCACTGAGTCATACAGCTACCGGGTTTTAAGCTTTTTCGACAGGATAGAACAGTGGCCTCTGGTAAGACTAGGGGTAGCGGTCTATGTATATTTGTAAACCACAGCTGATGCACAGGGACTTTAATGCAGGGAAACTCAAATCCGTTTTACCTCATTTCTTACAGCATGTTAAATGTGCACTAAACTCTAGACCACCTTTACTCCACACACAGAGACGCATACAAAGCTCTCCCTCACCCTCCATTTGGCAAATTTGACCACAATTCTACCTTCCTGATTCCTGCTTACCAGCAAAAACTAAAGCAGGAAGCACCAGTGACTCGGTCAATAAGAAAGTGGTCAGATGAAGCAGATGCTAAACTACAGGACTGTTTTGCGAGCACAGACTGGAATATAATCCGGGATTCATCCGATGGCATTGAGGAGTACACCACATCAGTAACTGGCTTCATCAATAAGTGCATCAATGACGTCATTCCCACAGTGACGTACGTACATACCCAAACCAGAAGCCGGACGCTTATAAGAATCCCAATATGCCCTCCAATGAACCATAAAACAGTCAAAGCCTCAATGCAGGATAAAGATTGAACCGCACTACACTGGCTCCAACGCTCGTTGGTTTGTGGCAGGGCATGCAAACTATGACAGACTACAAAGGGAACCACAGCCGAGAGCTGCCTAGTGACACTAGCCTACCAGACAAGCTAAATTACTTCAATGCTGGCTTCGAGGCAAGTAACACTGAAGCATGCATGAGAGCATCAACTGTTCTGGACAACTGTGTGATCATGCTCTCCTTAGCCGATGTGAGAAAGACCTTAAAACAGGTCAACATTCACAGGGCCACAGGGTCAGACGGATTACCAGGACGTGTACTCCGAGCATGCACTGAGACCAACTGGCAAGTGTCTTCACTGACATTTTCAACCTGTCCCTGACTGAGTCTGTAATACCAACATGTTTCAAGCAGACCACCATAGTCCCTGTGCCCAAGAACACTAAGTTAACCTTCCTAAATGACTACCAACCTGTAGCTATGAAGTGCTTTGAAAGGATGGCCATGGCTCACATCAACACCATTATCCCAGAAACCCTAGACCCACTCCAATTTACATTCCGCCCCAACAAATCCACAGATGATGCATTCTCTATTGCACTCAACACTGCCTTTCCCACCTGGACCAAAGGAACACCTATGTGAGAACGCAATTAATTAACTACAGCTCAGCGTTCAACACCATAGTGCCCTTAAAACTGATCACTAAGCTAAGGACCCTGGGACTAAACACCTCCCTCTGCAACTGGATCCTGGACTTCCTGACGGGCCGCCCCCAGGTGGTAAGGTTAGGTAACAACACATCTGCCATGCTGATCCTCAACATGAGGGCCCTTCAGGGGCCCTGCTCAGTCCCCTCCTGTACTCCCTGTTCACTCATGACTGCATGGCCAGGCACGACTCCAACACCATCATCAAGTTTGCCGATGACACAACAGTGGTAGGCCTGATCACCAACAACGATGAGACAGCCTATAGGAGGTGGTCAGAGACCTGGCCGTGTGGTGCCAGGACAACAACCTCTCCCTCAACATGATCAAGACAAAGGAGATGATTGTGGACTACAGGAAAAGGAGGACCGAGCACACCCCAATTATCATCGAGAGGGCTGCAGTGGAGCAGGTTGAGAGCTTTAAGTTCCTTGGTGGCCACATTGCCAACAAACTATCATGGTCCAAACACACTAAGACCGTCATAAAGAGGGCATGACAAAACCTTTCATGTCTTGTATATTAAATGTCCTTATTCAACTGTTATTGTATGTCTTTGGAAAACTGAAAATGTAAAAAAAAAAAAAATTAAAATACACTATTTTGAAAAGACTACATCAACAGAGGCATTTGGAGCAGCCCAGTTATGTTGTATTCCTCACTCTATCCTTTCCTTAAACATGTCAATTGGGGGGGCGCCTCCCCTTGGGTTGTGCCGTGGCGGAGATCTTTGTGGGCTATACTCGGCCTTGTCTCAGGATGGTAAGTTGGTGGTTGAAGATACAGTGCCTTGCGAAAGTATTCGGCCCCCTTGAACTTTGCGACCTTTTGCCACATTTCAGGCTTCAAACATAAAGATATAAAACTGTATTTTTTTTGTGAAGAATCAACAAGTGGGACACAATCATGAAGTGGAACAACATTTATTGGATATTTCAAACTTTTTTTAACAAATTGGGCGTGCAGAATTATTCAGCCCCCTGAAGTTAATACTTTGTAGCGCCACCTTTTGCTTTGATTACAGCTGTAAGTCGCTTGGGGTATGTCTCTATCAGTTTTGCACATCGAGAGACTGAAATTTGTTCCCATTCCTCCTTGCAAAACAGCTCGAGCTCAGTGAGGTTGGATGGAGAGCATTTGTGAACAGCAGTTTTCAGTTCTTTCCACAGATTCTCGATTGGATTCAGGTCTGGACTTTGACTTGGCCAATCTAACACCTGGATATGTTTATTTTTGAACCATTCCATTGTAGATTTTGCTTTATGTTTTGGATCATTGTCTTGTTGGAAGACAAATCTCCGTCCCAGTCTCAGGTCTTTTGCAGACTCCATCAGGTTTTCTTCCAGAATGGTCCTGTATTTGGCTCCATCCATCTTCCCATCAATTTTAACCATCTTCCCTGTCCCTGCTGAAGAAAAGCAGGCCCAACCCATGATGCTGCCACCACCATGTTTGACAGTGGGGATGATGTGTTCAGGGTGATGGGCTGTGTTGCTTTTACGCCAAACATAACGTTTTGCATTGTTGCCAAAAAGTTCAATTTTGGTTTCATCTGACCAGAGCACCTTCTTCCACATGTTTGGTGTGTCTCCCCGGTGGCTTGTGGCAAACTTTAAACAACACTTTTTATGGATATCTTTAAGAAATGTCTTTCTTCTTGCCACTCTTCCATAAAGGCCCGATTTGTGCAATATACGACTGATTGTTGTCCTATGGACAGAGTCTCCCACCTCAGCTGTAGATCTCTGCAGTTCATTCAGAGTGATCATGGGCCTCTTGGCTGCATCTCTGATCAGTCTTCTCCTTGTATGAGCTGAAAGTTTCGAGGGACGGCCAGGTCTTGGTAGATTTGCAGTGGTCTGATACTCCTTCCATTTCAATATTATCGCTTGCACAGTGCTCCTTGGGATGTTTAAAGCTTGGGAAATCTTTTTGTATCCAAAGCCGGCTTTAAACTTCTTCACAACAGTATCTCGGACCTGCCTGGTGTGTTCCTTGTTCTTCATGATGCTCTCTGCGCTTTTAATGGACCTCTGAGACTATCACAGTGCAGGTGCATTTATACGGAGACTTGATTACACACAGGTGGATTGTATTTATCATCATTAGTCATTTAGGTCAACATTGGATCATTCAGAGATCCTCACTGAACTTCTGGAGAGAGTTTGCTGCACTGAAAGTAAAGGGGCTGAATAATTTTGCACGCCCAATTATTCAGTTTTTGATTTGTTAAAAAAGTTTGAAATATCCAATAAATGTCGTTCCACTTCATGATTGTGTCCCACTTGTTGTTGATTCTTCACAAAAAAATACAGTTTTATATCTTTATGTTTGAAGCCTGAAATATGGCAAAAGGTCGCAAAGTTCAAGGGGGCCGAATACTTTCGCAAGGCACTGTATCCCTCTAGTGGTGTGGGGGCTGTGCTTTGGCAAAGTGGGTGGGGTTATATCCTTCATGTTTGGCCCTGTCCGGGGGTGTCCTCGGATGGGGCCACAGTGTCTCCTGACCCCTCCTGTCTCAGCCTCCAGTATGTATGCTGCAGTAGTTTATGTGTCGGGGGGCTAGTGACAGTGTGTTATATCTGGAGTACTTCTCCTGTCCTATCCGGTGTCCTGTGTGAATTAAAGTATACCCTCTCTAATTCTCTCTTTCTTTCTCCCTCTCGGAGGACCTGAGCCCTAGGACCATGCCTCAGGACTAACTGACATGATGACTCCTTGCTGTCCCCAGTCCACCTGGCCGTGCTGCTGCTCCAGTTTCAACTATCCTGCCTGTTATTATTATTATTTAACCATGCTGGTCATTTATGAACATTTGAACATCTTGGTCATGTTCTGTTATAATCTCCACCCGGCACAGCCAGAAGAGGACTGTCCACCCCACATAGCCTGGTTTCTCTCTACATTTCTTCCTAGGTTTTGGCCTTTCTAGGGAGTTTTTCCTTGCCACCGTGCTTCTACACCTGCATTGCTTGCTGTTTGGGGTTTTAGGCTGGGTTTCTGTATAGCACTTTGAGATATCAGCTGATGTATGAAGGGCTATATAAATAAATTGTATTTGATTCAATTCAAAAGTAAAAACAGCCTTCAAGCTCATCACCATTCCGCATACTGACACTTTCCTATGGAAAACATGACTAGCTGATTCACGTAGCAGCCTTTGTAGTATTGCGCTTTAACCATCACAGCTCTGCTCACAGCTCGAATCACCTGACGAGGGTCAGGAGAACCCTCAGAAAGCACAGGTTCACTCGTGTCCCTGATTCTCTATTGCTGTCATGTGTCTCTCTAGTGTCTCTCTCCCTCGTTTCCATTTCCCTCTCTTTGTCTTTCATCATTCTCATTAGCCTCTTACTCTATTAACTTACTACTTTTTTCACTACTGCAAAATCATATTCAGACTGCATCAGGAAGCTAAGTATCTGGAAGCTAAGTATCATCAGGAAGCTAAGTATCTAGTGCTCAAAAAACGTGTTTTGAGCACTAGATGTAATCCATGCAGTTGTGTGACAATGGTCAATAAAACAAATGTTGTTAGGAATGTTATGTAGCCTACTTAGCAAAGAGCGGTTTTTGTCTGGACTCTGGCTTTCCCCTTTATCATTCTGTTCAGAAACTCAGAAATTACAAACTAACTTACATGTATATGTGTTCCATACCATACACCATATGAACACTAACAATATGCCTAATAGCAGGCTGGGTATCTATCGACAGACTTAAGAATTATTCTCAAGACAGTGCCCCTGGCTGACCGTTAACTGAGGGGTCATCAGAGGAGAGAAATCGACAGACCAAACTTGTGCTCAACTACTGTACATACTGTGTAGGCAACAGTAGACAAACTGCAATAACATATACTTCACAACTTCACGAGTACAGACTGGACATTTTTTTCAGACTCTGAAAATGTACTATCTACATGTGAAGGGTCAAAGAATATTTACCATTACCAACAAGGTGATTTGAAGAGAACAGACAAGCAAGAGTATATTTAACGCACTTTAAAGTGTCTGGGTTAAGCATGGTTTTTTTAAGGTACAACACAGGCAGTTTGAAGGGGCCATAATTGCCAAGCTGGAGGTGTTCATATGATATCAATGTTTCCTGGACCATTTTATGGCTGCCGTAAAAAATGTGTGCCGTTGGGGGAAAGAAGCTAGCTGATATCTGCAGTCACAGAGGAGACAAATCCCACAAAAAAACAGAGGAAATGCAGCAGCATACGCTGGTGGGCACCCGCAGGACTTCCACTTCCTGTGTGGAGGAAGAAGAGAGGAAGGTCGTGGGGAGCATGTTGGCTCAGCCAAGGCAGAGTTGCCTATCAACTGCAGGCGTTACTGTGCAACTATGAACACAAAATGCTTGTGTGTGAAATACTGAAATGGACTATCAAATATAAGACTGTACACTTTGGAGAAAATCTAACAAATAAACACTGTGTTAAAATGCAATCCGCTACTTGAAAATCCTGAATGCTCAAAACTGAAGTACTCAAGTAGTACTTGATACT
This sequence comes from Oncorhynchus masou masou, assembly GCF_036934945.1. Taxonomy (NCBI): domain Eukaryota; kingdom Metazoa; phylum Chordata; class Actinopteri; order Salmoniformes; family Salmonidae; genus Oncorhynchus; species Oncorhynchus masou. Next base: position 44,284,641 of record NC_088222.1, read on the forward strand.
GAAGGGGTACATGCGGACAAGCTGTCAGTGAGAGACGAGATGCCACAAATATAACACAGCCTTCTGCACGCTGTATCTCCAGTCGTCATTCATTTCTCGCAGACTGAGAAAAAGTGTACACTCAGAAGACCAGACCACACAGAGCACGGAGGGCCTGGGATAGGCTCCCTGTTGCAGAGGCTCCCTTGAACTCGCTGTGTCTTTGAAAACTAAGGAAGGACCACACTTGTCCCGCAGGGAGATTCTGGTTGTAGACAGATAGATGTATTTAAAAAACAGTCTAACTGAAATACCTTATTTACATAAGTATTCAGACCCTTTGCTATGAGACTCGAAATTGAACTCAGGTGCCTCCTGTTTCCATTGACCATCCTTGAGATGTTTCTACAACTTCATTGGAGTCCACCTGCGGTAAATTACAATTATTGGATATCATTTGGAAAGAAACACGCCTGTCTATATAAGGTCCCACTGTTGACAGTGCATGTCAGAGCAAAAATCAATGAGGTTGAAGGAATTGTCTGTAGATCTCAGACAGGATTGTGTCGAGGCACAGATTTGGGGAAGGGTCCAAAATATTCTGCAGCATTGAAGGTTCCCAAGAACACAGTGGCCTCCATCATTCTTAAATGGAAGAAGTTTGGAACCACCAAGACTCTTCCTAGAACTGGCCGCCCGGCCAAACTGGGCAATTGGGGTAGAAGGGCCTTGGTCAGGGAGGTGACCAAGAACCCAATTGTCACTCTGACAGAGCTCCAGAGTTCCTCTGTGGAGATGGGAGAACCTTCCAGAAGGACAAGCATCTCTGCAGCACTCCACCAATCAGGCCTTTCATATCAAATCAAATTTGATTTGTCACATATGCAGAATACAACAGGTGTAGAGCCCTTAACAAAGCCCATAACGAACAGTGCAGTTTTAAGACATTACCTAAAAAATAATAACAAAACATTAAAGAGCAGCAGTAAATTACTATAGCGGGGCTATATAGACGGGGACCGGTACAGAGTCAATTTCAGGAGGGCACCTGTGTCGAGGTAATTGAGCTAATATGTACATATATGTAGACTTATTAAAGTGACTATGCATAGATAATAACAGAGAGTAGCAGCAGCGTAGAAGAGGGTGGGGCAATGCAAATAGTCTGGGTAGCAATTTGATTAGATGTTCAGGATTCTTATGGCTTGGGGTAGAAGGTGTTTAGAAGTCTCTTGGACCTAGACTTGGCGCTCCGGAACCACTTGTCGTGCGGTAGCAGAGAGAACAGTCTATGACTAGGGTGGCTGGTGTCTTTGATCATTTTTAGGGCCTTCCTCTAACACCCCCTGGTATAGAGGTCCTGGATGGCTGGAAGCCTCGCCCTGGTGATGTACTGGCCCGTACACACTACCCTCTGTAGTGCCTTGCGGTCGGAGGCTTAGAAGTTACCATACCAGGCAGTGATGCAACGAGTCATGATGCGCTCGATGGTGCAGCTGTAAAACCTTTTGAGGATCTGAGGACACATGCCAAATCTTTTCAGTATCTTAAGGGGGTATGGTTTTTGTCATGCCTTCTTCACGACTCTTGGTGTGCTTGGACCATGTTAGTTAGTTGGTGATGTGGATGCCAAGGAACTTGAAGATCTCAACCTGCTCAACTACAGCCCCCTCGATGAGAATGGGGGAATGCTCGGTCCTCCTTTTCCTGTAGTCCACAATCATCTCCTTTGTCTTGATCACGTTGATGGAGAGGTTGTTGTCCTGGCACCACACGGTCAGGTCTCTGACCTCCTCCCTATAAGCTGTTTCATTGTTGCTGGTGATCAGGTCTACCACTATTGTGTTATCGGCAAACTTGATGATGGTGTTGGAGTCTTGCCTGGCCATGCAGTCATGAGTGAACAGGGAGTACAGGAGGAGACTGAGCACGCACCCCTGAAGGTCCCCTGTGTTGAGGATCAGTGTGTCAGATGTGTTGTTACCTACCCTTACCACCTGGGGGCGGCCCGAAAGGAAGTCCAGGATCCAGTTGCAGAGGGAGGTGTTTAGTCCCAGGGTCCTTAGCCTGGTGATGAGCTTTGAGGGCACTATGGTGTTGAACGCTGAGCTGTAGTCAATGAATAGCATTCTCACATAGGTGTTCCTTTTGTCCATGTGGGAAAGGGCAGTGTAAAGTGCAATAGAGATTTCATCATCTGTGGATTTGTTGGGGCGGTATGCAAATTGGAGTGGGTCTAGGGTTTCTGGGATAATAGTGTTGATGTGAGCCATGACCAGCCTTTCAAAGCACTTCATGGATACAGACGTGAGTGCTATGGGTCGGTAGTCATTTAGGGCAGGTTACCTTAGTGTTCTTGGGCACAGGGACCATATTGGTCTGTTTGAAACATGTTGGTATTACAGACTCAGTCAGGGACAGGTTGAAAATGTCAGTGAAGACACTTGCCAGTTGGTCAGCGCATGCTCGGAGTATACATCCTGGTTATCCGTCTGGCCCTGTGGCCTTGTGAATGTTGACCTGTTTAAAGGTCGTACTCACATCGGCTACGGAGAGCGTGATCACACACTCTCATGTATGCTTCAGTGTTACTTTCCTCGAAGCGAGCATAGAAGTAATTTAGCTTGTTTGGTAGGCTCATGTAACTGGGCAGCTCTCGGCTGTGCTTCCCTTTGTAGTCTGTAATAGCTGGCAAAGTCTTAGTACCAAGACATGCTAATACACCCCCCCCCCAAAAAAAAAAAATGCGGATGCCAGGTCAATTTCAGTGTCTTTTTATTACTGCGTTCATTCCCGATTTCCATCATATATATATATATATATATATATATATATATATATATATTCATTTTTGGGAGAGGCTATATTAATTAATCCGAGGCCACTACCAATGGTTTCAGGTCCGTCTCCCAAATGGAACCCTTTTCCCTGTAAAATGCACTTTTTTGACCAGAGTCCTATGGGCCCTGGTCCAAAGTAGTGTAGTAAATAGGGAATATGGTGCCATTTGGGACGCAACCCTGGTCTAGCGGACACACATTGCCAGTCAGGTACTGTGGTGGTGTGAGATACCAGGGATCCCTTCTGATCTGGCAGAAGCCTCTAAGCCATCTATCTATCATGAAGCGGTGAGGCGGCAGGGCGGCTGCTGAGCTAGGTCATGACTACATCGAGAGCTCGATACAGGGCCGGAAATATCACCAATCCCCCCTCCCCTCCTTCCTCTCCTCCTCTGTCCTCTCTCCCTCCTCTCCCTCTTGGGATGGATACATATTTTATTCTTTATTTGTCACTCTGGAAAAGCCTTGTAATAACTGGGCCCACACTGAATAGCCTCGAGGCAAGAGGATAGTGCAGTGCACTGGAACTGTTTGTGATGGTGGTGGTGGGGCTGAGAGATTGAAGCTTGCACTGCGACTGCAATGAAAATAAGCATTGGGTTTGGCTGTATTTAGCTGAATCCGGTTGTGTATACTGCCTGTATCTTAGGGAAACAGAACATTGAGCAGTTAAATTATCAGAGTATTGGAGTAGTCTAACATTTCTCCTGTCTTTATCAATCTCACACATTTTGGATTTGCCATGGAACTACAGTAAACACGCCAACCTGGATAGCAAAATACTTTGGATAACACCAATTTAGGCTGAACACCATGACAATGCAACACCATAAACAACTTAAACAGTGCCATATACGTAGTTGGAAACAAAAAACAATTGGATGCAGTCAGAATCGCTGGCGTCCTTGTGCTGTCTAAGGGACACAAAGCATTGACAACAGCATACTTTAACTACCTAACAGACTGCTGGTTATCTACACTTCCATTCCCCTGTTCCACTAAATGCCCCTTGCCCTGGACTTCGACCTCTACATCTCTCAGTTTGTTGGTTTTGATTAGTGCAAGGAATATAACAAATCCCTTCCATTGATTTCAGTGGCGGCTCCCAGTTGGGGATGGTTAAGAGAGTAATAAAAAATAATTCAGCTGTCAGGGCGCCTGTTTTGATCACAGGAGAGCATCTGTGAGAATATTTTGGGGGTGCAAAGGTAAAACATCTGAAAATGGCCTATTTGTTTTGTTTCATATGGAGATGTATCTGTATTAGGACGTTTGTATCACTTGTTCTCGCATTTCTGAGGAAAAAGTAGCTAAGTATTGATGGATACACAAATTGCTCATAACAACAATGCTTTAACTTTCCATGCCAAACTTCTGGGAATATGAAATTTAGAATAATGCTCATTGATTTCAGTTGAATGAAAACAAAAACAAACAATTGAATTCATTGTATTTCCAAGCTAATTGCACTTTCAATCAAACAGGTTTAGATAGAGATTCTGTGCGTTTTGCAGTTGGATAGTATCCTGAATCCAATATTGGGTCAAACTCCCTATCATACTAAAGCAAAGTGTGACACATTCCAGGAAACTAGTTGTATGTCGCGCGTCACTACTTCACAGGAGAGCCATTTTAACTTAAACTTTTTTTAAATCAAAAGGCTATTTTTGGAAGAAATGCCTTCTGGAACATATGAACATTCATGTGCCTTAATTAGAAATTTGCATGCCATCTGTAAATACGAACAAAATGGTTAAATTACAAACCGAGTTGGTTTAGCCACAGAAAAAGTCAGCAACCTTCCCGCTAGCCATGATTGGTAGAGATAATGATTGGACTGGATATGCCGAGAGATGAGTTCGGATTGGTCTGCCATGTAGCACAGTTCTGTCTATAATATGAGCTGATCAATATGTGTCGGTAATCCTTTATTATGCAGCTTTTTATTTTAAAGATATCACTTAGTAGAAATGCACAAGGTAGCTCTCCACTTTCTGGAGGACTGAGTTCTGAAATCAGTGGACTTCGAGTATGATAGCTAATGAGATGGTGAAAATTCTGGCATTTGATTGCAAATATGCAGACAGAGTCGAAAAGAGAACACACAGAAGGCTGTTGTATAAAACAATTGTCTCCTGATTACATCTTCAAACTAAGGGCAACCATGGCATCCGTGACAGAGAGTAAGAGAAGTGTCCATCCATGTATATGGGTATTACACATATTTAATTTCGTCCGAAATTAGTTTTCATTTCAAGTTATAGTGAAACTGTTAGCTAGCTAACACTAACTGGCTGGCTAGCTAACGTTACATGTATGATCTGTGTAGTAATATTATTCATATCTGAGCCATTTGCTTTGTTAGTTATAGCCTACTGTTAGCTAGCTAACATTGAACCTCGTTGGTTCATTACCTGCCGATTCATGCAGGGTAGTCACATCATAAATTGTGATTATGGTTAATTTTTCTGCTAGCTAACTGCATATCTAAACAAAAGACTCCATTATGCAAGTAACTATTTCAATAGAATGTTATTGATGTCACCGCGACAACTGTCGATAGACGTAGCTAGTAAATGTTCTCTGGCTATCTACTCTGACTTCAGAGCACTCTCATCTGAGTGTGCCAAAGCGCAGAATAACTGACAAATTTACGAATGCTCAACACCTGTTGAATATGGCCAGTGTCAGTAAATGCTGGCAATACAAGTGTAATTCAATTGTGATCCAGTCATCAATGCTCTGGATAACATTAAAAATAGCCTACACAAGCTCTGCTAGGGCGAGTAAAATGGTCAGATTGAACTGTTCTCTCATTTGTGTCTGGAAGTAGCTAGCAACCTAGCAAATGTTAGCCAGTTAGCTTGGGTGCTTGAATCCTGTTGTCAGGGCAGAACGCTTAGATCGACCCTACTTTTCAGCCAGAGCGTCCAGTCTGTGCTCTGAACCTTCCGGAGGCCAAACAATCTCAGTTTACGAATGCCCAGAGCACACTCTGGCACTACAGATTAAATTTACAAACACACCCATAGTATAAGCCAGCCTTTAGTCTAGAAATCTTTGGTTGTTTAGTACATAGCCTCACATGTGAATCCGTAAAGAGATGGTCGGGGCTAAAGCTTAAACAGATGTAACGATACTGAGTGGGTGTAGACACAGAAGAGCTCTCCAGTAGGTACCAAAACATTCAAAGGCCATTTTCTCAAAAGTGACAAATGTGGGTCTAATAGTATTCATTATCTGTGTCATGACTGATTATTTTACAACCGGTTTCATTTAGCAAGACAACACATTCCAACTAAAGCGTAATACAATATACTGTATATGTAGTAGTAGTAGGGTGCAATTATGGGTCCACTAATTAATGTTGCACAATTCCAGTAACCTTCCATACACCTTCAGCATTTGTCTTATTATTTAGACAGTAGAGAAATAGCAGGGAATCAAGAGCAAGGGAAGCCAAAGTAATATATTGTAATATATTGTATGCTCTCTAATATACTGTATGCTTTGTGTCAGAGGTGTTAACATATGCTTCAGCTAGTTTTACAAAAGACAACACCTTTGCTTTACACAATAGTACACATCATGTTATTTCAGCTACACTGAACAAAAAAACCCAGATTGTGCTATATTTGTTTATGACCATCAAACAGAGGTCCTTGAAGTAAGAAGAGCAGAACAAGTACAGTGTCTACTGCGGCACTGTTTTACTGTAAATTTCCCCTTTCTGTGTTAAATACAATCTGCATGGTTATTAATCCCATTATGCAATCACTATAAAATGTTCTCCATGATTCAACATACACAGTACACACATAAACACACAACACACATTTAAAACTGCTTCCCATCTTATAGGCAATTATGATGAATTGAATCTATAAACGTCCTGAGTTTGGCAAATTCGGGTGTAATCTATCAGAGGACTCCGAAGTTAGCTCTGCTGAGGAGCCCAACTACCAGCACACTCCGTTAACGGTATTCTAAAGCAATTGAAGCACTTGATGCGCCAGCTCAAATTGAAATAGTATTTTCATGTGGAATATGTTCTTGTTATAAACATAATATTCCCTCTGTTGGTTTTATAGGCTAGTGATGGGACTGTTCAAGGGAATAACAGAATAAGCAGCTTTTCCTAATTAGGGAGAATGTTATCTTCTTAACTTCCCAGCTGGAACGCCACACTACCCACATAGAAATATAAGACAGTTTTTAACATCCAGCTGTGGACCTATTCAAATCGGCTTACTTATTTCATTTTGAAAAATAAATACACGTCATGATCACCCCCCGTAAACTTTTAATAGAGCAAGTATCCATTTGGAATGGAAATTGATTAGCGTAAATTGGCGTCATGTGATTTGGTTTAATTATCTTGTAGTAAGTGCATCCTGTTTTTGTCTGGTATTGTTTTGTGCGGGTGGGTGGGTATTTCTGTACTTCGTTAACCTACTTAACCAATCAGCACTAACTTCATATTCAAGATGACTGGATTGCTCTGTCTGTTTGGTCATTTGACAATGAGCTTCTGCACACTCTTTCTATTCATTGGATCCCAATGGCAGTATCTTTTACAGTATATAATTCAAATAATATATCTTCAAATGAAAAGACAGGTTCATAAGTGCATAATAATGAACTCAGTCACATGTATGTGCTGTTGCCATCTGCTGTTGCCATACATAAGGCTTGACAACAACGGAAGAGTTGACTACAGTACACACAGTATGGGACTAGGCTACAAAAGCATGTACATACATACATACACTACCTTGGGTTTTATAAGTGAACTTCACAATACTCAACAAGGTATTTATGGTATGCGCGACTTCAGATCATTAGAATGCTATCGCAAAAAGCCAAAAAAATACAAATGAATGGATTTCTGCAAATATGTAAATACCATGGAAGTCCTCTTACAGTTGGGAACATCACAGTTCCATTGATCAAACAACCATGAAAAGATAGGGTCTCTCTCCCTCAGTTACCTATGCACATCAACAAGATCAACAACTAATGCTAGTCAGAGCGAGATAAGCTAAAATCTAATGAGGGAACATTAGCTAAACCCTCTCAAACTTTTTAAGCTAGTTGCTATCAAAATTGCACTTAAACAATGGGGAATGGTAGCCTAATCGTCCTTCTGCAGCTTGTCTGCCAATGCATGCTTGTCCCAACCCATGTTTGATAACTGAATGGGAACTTGCCTGCTAACCAAACGACACCTGCCTCTCTAGCTGTAGCCACTGAAAAACAATATTCAGGGAAAAAGTCAGTCCCTGACCCACTCATGCAATGACATGACATCCTCCCAGCAGCTAGCTAGCTAGATACCATTAGGCTCTGTGTTTTTAGCTTGCTAAATAAATAGCTAACTAGATAAGTAGATAGGCTAGCCCAGGTGTATCAAACTCAATTAGCACATGGGCCATATTGAAAAAACACACATTTTGCATGCCAGACATAGCCTCTTTGTTTTTACAACCCCCCCCCAAAAATGGCCATTGTTTTATTAGGAAAAAGATCATGTCCACTTATGTACTTAGAAAACTGTATAGAGCATTTTAACATATTAAAACAAAAGGAGATAAATCATATTTACCCAGCCTTTGATGCCATGCTTGCAGATGTGGATAATATGCTGCGACCCTAATAAAAAAATATTTAGTAACTCCAAATAACAAAAATGTAGCTATAGGTTTGTTGTAACATTTAACCTCTTGGAACTCCCCATCCCGGATCCGGGATCGTGACTAAAGCCTCAGGCTCATTAGCATAACGCAACGTTAACGATTTCTGAAAATCGCAAATAAAATGAAAATAATGCGTCTGCTCTCAAGCTTAGCCTTTTCTTAACAACACTGTCATCTCAGATTTTCAAAATATGCTTTTGAACCATAGAAATTGACTAATTTGTGTAAGAGTATGCAAAGCTAGCATAGCATTTTGAGTAGCATTTAGCACGCAACATTTTCACAAAAACCAGATAACCAAATAAATAAAATCATTTACCTTTGAAGAGCTTCTGATGTTTTCAATGAGGAGACTCTCAGTTACATACCAAATGCGCAGTTTTTCCTGAAAGCGTCTGTGTGTAGGAGAAATCGTTCTGTTTTCTACATTGCGTCTGGCTACCGAAACGAACCGAAAATTCAGTCACCTACAACATCAAACTTTTTCCGAATTAACTACATAATATCGACCGAAACATGGCAAACGTTGTTTGGAATCAATCCTCAAGGTGTTTTTTCACATATCTCTTCATTGATATGCAGTTCGTGGAAGCTTGCTTTCCTCTCTGTATCCCATGGAAAAATACTGGCAGCTGACTTTTGCGCACCAATTTCGGCGCAGGACACCGGGCGGACACCTGGTAAATGTGGTCTCTTATGGTCAATCTTCCAATGATCTGCCTACAAATACGTCACAATGCTGCAGACACCTTGGGGAAACGACAGAAAGGGCAGGCTCATTCCTCTCGCATTCACAGCCATATAAGGAGACAATGGAAAACAGAGCCTCAAAAATCCTGCTCATTTCCTGGATGCCGTCTCATCTTGGTTTTGCCTGAAGCTCACGTTCTAGGGCACGCACAGAAAATATCTTGGTAGTTCTGGACACGTCAGAGTGTTTTCTTTCGAAAGCTATCAATTATATGCATAGTCGAGCATCTTTTTGTGACAAAATATCTTGTTTAAAACGGGAACGTTTTTCATCCAAAAATGAAATAGCGCCCCCAGAGCATCAACAGGTTAAACTTAAAACATGTTTAATTTTGTTTTGCACTGCATGGATGACCAGTGCCGTTGAATGCAGCATTGCTGTATGGTGTATATTGTAGTTGAGTAGCCATCCTAGGCTACGACTTAATTGTTGCTGTAATAGGCCTACACGTTTCTCCTCTGCAAGTTTTTTTGTTGTTGCAGGTTTTGTTTATTGGGTATTCATTGCCGAGCTTAAAAACTGAAGCCAGACTGCAAAATGTTTGTAGCTGAGCTAGGACTGTGGCATGTGTCTGTACACTTTCCCTCCATTGCGTGCTGTAAACGGGACACATGAAAGCAGCGCAATTGAAGTTGTATTCACTAATGCGAACGCATCAGGCTGTAAGTTCATAAAGTAGAGAACTCAACTCTTGACTCATTTATACTCGCCCGCGGGCCTTGTGTTTCAGACCTGCGCTAGCATATTAGCCTCGTTTTGAGTTGTGATTGCTAGTTTGATTGTATTGACTTTCCCAGCCTTAGTTACAGTCGTCCGTTTTTTGTTCAAAATATTGGGTTATTGAAACTGAAACAGTGCATCCTTAATGGCTGGTGGTAGAAAACAATGTACCAGGCCAGCTGTGATTTACAACCTGATAGCAATATTTTTTGGACTCCCAAGAAATGTATTGGTGAATTACACTGAACAGAAATATAAACAATACATGTAAAGTGTTTGTTGTCACACCCTGACCATAGTTTGCTTTGTATGTTTCTATGTTTTGTTTGGTCAGGGTGTGATCTGAGTGGGCATTCTATGTTGTGTGTCTAGTTTGTCTGTTTCTGTGTTTGGCCTGATATGGTTCTCAATCAGAGGCAGGTGTTAGTCATTGTCTCTGATTGGGAACCATATTTAGGTAGCCTGTTTGGTGTTGGGTTTTATGGGTGATTGTCTCTGTGTTTGCACCAGATAGGACTGTTTTGTTTTTTTCACATTTCCTGTTTTGTTAGTTTATTCATGTATAGTGTCTTTATAAATAAAACATGAATAACCACCACGCTGCGTTTTGGTCCGCCTCTCCTTCAAGTAAAGAAAACCGTTACAGAATCACCCACCACAACAGGACCAAGCGGCGTGGTAACGGGCAGCAACAGGAGCAGCGCAATAAAGACTTCTGGACTTGGGAAGAAATCCTCGACGGGGAGGACCCTGGGCAAAACCAGGGGAGTGTCGCCGTCCCAAGGTGCAGCAGGAGAAGCGGCAGCAGGAGCAGCGCAAGGAGGAATGGACATGGGAGGATGAGTTAGATGGTAAAGGACTCTGGGCACAGCCTGGAGAATATCGCCGCCCCAAAGAAGAGCTGGAGGCGGAGAAGGCGGAGAGGCGCTGGTATGAGGAGGCAGCACGGCGGCGTGGATGGAAGCACGAGTCAGCCCCAAAAATGTCTTGGGGGGGAGGCACACCTGATGTGTGGCGAAGCCAGGTAGGAGACCTGTGCCAACTTCCTATGCTTACCGGGGGGCTGGAGAGACCGGGCAGGCACCGTGTTATGCTGTGAAGCGCACGGTGTCCCCAGTGCAGGTGCATAGCCCGGTGCGGTACATTCCAACTCAGCGTATCGGCCCGGGCTAGAGTGGGCATCGAGCCAAGTGCCATGAAGCCGGCTCTACGCATCTGGTCTCCAGTGCGTCTCCTTGGGCCGGCTTACATGGCACCAGCCTTGCGCATGGTATCCCCGGTTCACCTGCATAGCCCAGTGTGGGCTATTCCACCTCGCCGCACTGGCAGGGCGACCGGGACATGCAACCAGGTAGGGTTGGGCAGACTCGGTGCTCAAGAGCTCCAGTGCGCCTGCATGGTCCGGTCTATCCGTCACCACCTCCACGCACCAGCCCTCCGGTGGCAGCCCCCCACACCAGGCTGTCTCTCCGGCTCATCCTTACAGGTGCTCCTGCCTGTCCAGCGCTGCCGGAGCCTTCCTCCTCTCCAGCGCAGCCGGAGTCTCCTGCCTGTTTGGCGCTGCCAGAGCTCCTGCCCCTCAGTCCAGAGGCGCTAGAGCCCCTCATTCCAGAGGCGCCAGAGCTACTCAGTCCAGCGCTGCCAGAGCCCCTCAGTCCAGCGCTGCCAGAGCCCCTCAGCCCAGAGCTTCCGCAGCCCCTCTGTCCAGTGGGGTTTAGAAGGGTCGCCGTGGTTAGGAGGCCACGGAAGCGGACAATGTGGCGGACTAAGACTATGGTGAAGTGGGGGCCACGTCCAGCACCAGAGCCGCCACCGCGGACAGATGCCCACCCAGACCCTCCCCAATAGGTTCAGGTTTTGCGGCCAGAGTCCGCACCTTGGGGGGGGGGGGTACTGTCACACCCTGACCATAGTTTGCGTTTGTATGTTTCTATGTTTTGTTTGGTCAGGGTGTGATCTGAGTGGGCATTCTATGTTGTGTGTCTAGTTTGTCTGTTTCTGTGTTTGACCTGATATTGTTCTCAATCAGAGGCAGGTGTTAGTCATTGTCTCTGATTGGGAACCATATTTAGGTTGCCTGTTTGGTGTTGGGTTTTGTGGGTGATTGTTCCTGTCTCTGTGTTTGCACCAGATAGGACTGTTTTGGTTTTTTTCACATTTCTTGTTTTGTTAGTTTATTCATGTCTTTATAAATTAAACATGAATAACCACCATGCTGCGTTTTGGTCCGCCTCTCCTTCAAGTAAAGAAAACCGTTACATTTGTCTCATGTTTCAAGAGCTGAAATCAAAGATTCCAGAAGTGCAAAAAAGCTTATATCTCTCAAATTATGTGAGCAAATTTGTTTACATCCCTGTTAGTGAGCATTTCTTCTTTGCCAAGATAATCCATCCACCTGACAGGTGTGGCATATCAGTAAAATGATTAAACAGCAGGGGAATTATACAGGTGCACCTTGTGCTGAGGACAATAAAAGGTCACTCTAAAATGTGCAGTTTTGTGACAACAAAATGCCACAAATGTCTTAAGTTTTGAGGTGGCCTGCAAATTGCATGCGTACTGCAGGAATGTCCAGTAGAGCTGTTCCCAGAGAACCGAATGTTAATTTATCTACCATAAGCCACCTCCAAAGTTGTTTTCGAGAACTTGGCAGTACATACAACCGCAGACCACATGTAACCATACCAGCCCAGGACCTCCACATCCGGGCTTGTATTGTCTGCAATAATTAAATTCATAGAATTGAATTCCAATGTTTGCACTGAAACCATCTGCCAGACCACTCAGTACCATTGACTCAAACGTAATTGTCATGGACATGTTTAACTTGGATCAGCCTCTCAGAATAGCACTAAAAACAAACAAGCAACCCAGAAAAAGACAAGAAACAGCCCATACTAACATATGTAGCACAAGGTTCATGAAATGTACAACTTATTAACACTTGAAAACATGCATATTCTGGCCATCTCTGAAACACACTTAGATTATTCCTTTGATGATGCCGTAGTATCTATACATGATTATAGAATATATAGGAAAAATATAAATGCAAATGGAGGAGGTGTTGCCACTGTGGGTTTGCACAGCCGAATAACTTCTGCACAAACTGTTAGAAACTGTCTCAGGGACTGCAGTGCATTGTAACTGACTTCTTTGGGCAAATGCGCACCTTCGATGGCATGGTAGTGGTGGGATATGGTATGGGCAAGCATAAGCTACAGACATCAAACACAATTGCATTTTATAAATGCCAATTTAAATGCTCAGAGATACCATGACGAGATCCACCACAATCACCTCATGTTTCAACATAATGTACAGCTAAATGTTGCAAGGATCTGGCCACAATTCCTTGGAAGCTGAAAATGTCCCATTTCTTCCATGGCCTGAATACTCACCAAAAAGTCACCCATTAAACATGTTAGGGATGCTCTGGATTGACTCGCACAATAGTTTTTCCAGTTCCCGCCAATACCTAGCAATATAAAATCAAATCAAATGCGCCGAATACAACAGTGAAATACTTAATTACGAGCCCCTAACCAACAATGTAGTTAAAACATTTTTTTTGGAGAAGAATAAGAAAAAAAAGTAACAAGTAAATATAGAGCAGCAGTAAAATACCAATAGCGAGACTATATACAAGGGGGTAACAGAGTCATTGTGAGGGGGCACCGGTTAGTTGACATAATATGTACATGTAGGTAGAGTTATTAAAGTGACTACGCATAGATGATAACAACAGAGAGTAGCAGCGGCGTAAAAGGGGGGGAGGGGATGCAAATAGTCCGGGTAACCATTTGATTAGTTGTTCAGGAGTCTTATGGCTTGGGGGTAGAAACTGTTTAGAAGCCTCTTAGACCTAGACTTGGCGCTCCAGTACCGCTTGCCATGCGGTCGAAGAGAGAACAGTTTATGACTAGGGTGGCTGGAGTCTTTGACAATTTTTAGGGCCTTCCTCTGAAACAGCCTGGTATATAGGTCCTGGATGGCAGGAAGCTTGGCCCCAGTGATGTACTGGGCCGTTCACACTACCCTCTGTAGTGCCTTACGGTCAGAGGCCGAGCAGTTGCCATACCAGGCAGTGATGCATTCAGTCAGGATGTTCTCGATGGTGTAACTGTAGAACCTTTTGAGGATCTGAGGACCCATACCAAATCTTTTCAGTCTCCTGAAGGGGAATAGCTTTTGTCGTGCCCTCTTCATCACGGTATTGGTGTGCTTGGACCATGTTAGTTTGTTGGTGATATGGCCACCAAGGAACCTGAAGCTCTCAACCTGCTCCACTGCAGCCCCATCAATGAGAATGGGGGCGTGCTCGGTCCTCTTTTTCCTGTAGTCCACAATCATCTCCTTTGTCATGATCAAGTTGAGGGAGAGGTTGTTGTCCTGACACCACATGGCCAGGCCTCTGACCTCCTCCCTATAGTCGGTCTCGTCGTTTTCCGTGATCAGGCCTACCACTGTTGTGTTATCGGCAAACTTAATGATGGTGTTGGAGTCATGCCTGGCCATGCAGTCATGAGTGAGCAGGGAATAAAGAAGAAGGACTGAGCACGCACCCCTGAGGGGCCCCTGTGTTGACGATCAGCGTTGTGGATGTGTTGTTACCTACCATTACCACCTGGAGGTGACCCGTCAGGAAGTCCCAGTTGCAGAGGGAGGTGTTTAGTCCCAGGATCCTTAGCTTATTGATGTGCTTTGAGGGCACTATGGTGTTGAACGCTGAGCTGTAGTCAATGAATAGCATTCTCACATAGGTGTTCCTTTTGTACAGGTGGGAAAGGGCATTGTGGACTGCAATAGAGATTGCATTATCTGTGGATCTGTTGGGGCGGTATGCAAATTGGAGTGGGTCTAGAGTTTATGTGAGCCATGACCAGCCTTTCAAAGCACTTCATGGCTACAGACTTGAGTGTTACAGGTCGGTAGACATTTATGCAGGTTACCTTAGTGTTTATGGGCACAGGCACTATGTTGGTCTGCTTAAAACATGTTGGTATTACAGACTCGGACAGGGAGAGGTTGAAAATGTCAGTGAAGACACTTGCCAATTGGTCAGCACATCGCAGTACACGTCCTGGTAATCCATCTGGCCCTGCAGCCTTGTGAATGTTGACCTGTTTGAAGGTCTTACATCGGCTGCAGAAAGTGTGATCCCACAGTCTTCCAGAATAGCTGATGCTCTTATGCATGTTTCATTGTTATTTGCCTCGAAGCGAGCATAGAAGTAGTTTAGCTCGTCATTGAAGAGGAGTGGGACAACATTCCACAATCAACAGCCTGATCAACTCTTCGAGACAATGTTTCCATTCTGCTAACAATGCCTTACTGTATGTCATGGAATTTTGAGTCAATTATAACCTATTTTTAAAACCTCTAATAAAGTTTGTTTTGAAGCATAAACTGAGAATTTGATATTTTTGACTGATATGTTTCATATCGCAAAGTAGTTAAAACGCTATCAGTTCCACTTT
Source organism: Oncorhynchus masou masou (assembly GCF_036934945.1). Taxonomy (NCBI): domain Eukaryota; kingdom Metazoa; phylum Chordata; class Actinopteri; order Salmoniformes; family Salmonidae; genus Oncorhynchus; species Oncorhynchus masou. The sequence goes on from NC_088222.1 coordinate 44,300,107, forward strand.
AGTGTTAGTTTTAGGCTTGTCGTGACGTTGTATTAGTTAATGTGACGACTGTTGCTCATCGAATGATTGAAGGTTTCTAATTGCGTGATTAAATTAATCAAGCAATTATCAACTCATTAACCTGGGGCACCATGGGAATATTAGTTTTATTAAATTTCTATTTCCCAAATTAACTCAAAGAATATTAGAATATCGATGTTACAACAGTCGCTAATTAATCAGTTTCCCCTACAGTCTCATTCTGAACGTTGCATAATCCGGGAATCTGCAGGGACCCGGGTCCCACCAATGAGTTCGTACCACGCCAATCTTAGTTGAGTATTTATTTACTAGAAAGCTAAAATGATGATAAAAGATACACAACACACAGTCTAGGCTATTGATTATGATTTAGTATAACGGGCCAACACACTATGGCGCATGTCACCCAAAATGGGGATTTAAAAGAGAGGGAAAAAGAGGGTGAAAAAGAGAAAGTACACGAGATAAATAAACATTTGGGTGCATTTGTCAGCTATGCTTATTTTAACCCTAGCCTTGCCCCAAACTGCCGCTCTCATGGGTCAGAATATAATGATGTGATTACGTGTGGGATGTCTCAGATGGGAAGCTCCACGTTGGTTGTTTAGGCTTCTCAATGACGCACTTGTCCGGTGCAACTCTCTGGTCGTCCTCACGATGTCAGTGTTCTTTTGGTCTGATTCCTTGCCCTTGCTCTGGGAGGGCTCTTCTGAGGGCAGTCAGCTCTGTAGCTCAGAGCTCACAGCGTAGGAATGAAACAGTGTAGATACCATGATTCGATGGAGAGTGGAGGTTAGGTGGTCCGGCTTGAATTCACCCGCTTAGACACAGCTACTCGTCAGTAGCATGGGTAGAAAAATATTTCTTTGTCTTCAACCCTGGGTTGAGTTTTGAGTTCGTTGACTTTTTAGACCTCGGCTGCAGCTTGGGTCATGTAGTCTGTTATGTTAATTCTTCACTCAATGTCTTATACCCTCGGGTCAGAAGTGGGCGTAACCGCCTTTTGGGCAATTCTCTGGGCGTACCAAGATAAGAGGCAAGGTCTAGATTTGACTAAAATCCAATTTTAGACAACTAACTTCACATTTCATCTTTATCAAATCATTGTCTTTGATTTGGACATTTTTCACACAACGTACAATGTATAAACACCAATCATGTCCTAGGAAAACTATTACAGTTACAATGTTTTTGTAATAACGTAATCTATTAACCTTTAATAACAAAACAAAAATTACATACATTTTCATATTCCATCTATCATCATGACCACCATTGTGGCTGACGGAAACCATTGTTCCAAAGTCCCCTTATTACATGTTTAATGTTCAGAGGTTGGTTCTCCATAGTGAGAGGACACAGGAATGTTGTTAGTGGCCTAAGATTTACCATGGGTGTGAGGGGTCATAAAAAAAACATCTTCAGACCCTTAGATCTCTCCTCCACTGTTGGGGTTGAGAGATAATCTGTAGGGTTGTGGTCTCCTGTAACCTGACCTGATCAGGACAGTCATGACAGGCCTAACATAAATTGTGCATTTGACAGCTCATTTTGACATGTGGAAATGGAGAGGTTGGAACCAGGTGCAGAGAAGAAGAGAAGGGACTTATAAGCTTGAGACTGACACTCGAACGATGACAGTTCAGTAGACCAGTTCGGCAGTGTGTTGTGAGCATACTCTGCCCAAACGAGGAACTTGCTCCAGTTGCTGGCTTGGGTGGAGATGAAACAGCGGAGGAACTTCTCCAGCTCTTGGTTGGCCCGCTCTGTTTTCCCATTTGACTGTGGGTGGAACCCCGAGGAGAGACTCGCGATGCCCCCAACAGGGAGCAGAATGTTTTCCAATACCGTGCAACGAACTGGGGCCCACAATCTGAGACAATGTCCTGGGGAAGTTTGTGTATTCGAAAGACATGGGGAATCATGAGATCAGCGGTCTCCTTCGCTGAGGGCAACTTGGGTAAGGCGATGAAATGGGCTGCGTTAGAAAACCAATAGTGGTAAGCCCTTGGGATTGGGGAACGCTGTGATAAAGTCTATGGACCAAGGCGGCTGGGGATGGGCAGAGGTTGGAGCAACCCAGCCGGTCGCTGTTGTGAGGACTTGCTTTAGGCACAGGTGGAGCAGGCCGTAATGAATGATCTTACATCCTCAATCATGTTGGGCCACCAGAATTTCCACCTCAGGAACTCCAGTGTCCGATTAACCCCTGGATGCGTGTCCCCATTGTAGTACTCAGGAATGGGCTGATCACGGAACATAAAGTCTGTTAGTGGGACCCCCATCAGGTTCAGGTTCTCGGGTCTGGCCTTGTCGGACCGTGGTCTCAAAACTCCATATCATGGGGTCCACAATGCGGGACCTGGGGATGATGGGCTCAGAGTCCCTCTCCTCATTAGAGACATCGTGTTGGCGGAACAAGGTGTCTGCTTTCTGATTCTTGTATCCCAGGCGATAGGCTAGTGTGACGTTGAACCTGTTAAAGAACAGAGCCCACCGAGCCTGTTAAGTGATCAACCTCTTGGCTTCTTGAATGGAAACCAAGTTCTTATGGTCCGTCCAGATCACGACAGGTCGAGGTACCCCCTCCAATCAGTGTCTCCACCCGTAAAGGGCCCACTTAACTGCCAAGAGCTCCCGGTTGTCTACATTGTTATTGCGTTCGAGAACTGGCGAGAACTGCTTGGAGAGAAAGGCACATGGGTGCAGTTTTTTGTCCCCTTCGCTCTGCTTTGAAAGGACCGCCCCTGCTCCGGTGTCCGACGCGTCCACCTCTACCACGAAGGGACGGGTAGGATCAGGATGGACGAGGATGGATTCATAGGTGAAACGTCCCTTGAGCTTCCCGAATGCCCTCTCAGCTTCGGGGGTCCAGCAAAACGGTTCTGGGACTTGTTGGTTAGGTGCGTGAGAGGCGCTGCACCAAAGTTGTAAAAATGTGCAAACCCGAGGAACCGCTGGACTTGTTTGAGTGAGGCGGGACGCGGCCAGTCGGTGACCAACTCACCTTTACAGGGTCAATTTGAATGCTGGCGGTAGAGGAAAGAAACTTGGGATACATGGAACTCACACTTCTCTATCTTGATGTATAGTTGACTCTGCAGGAGGCATCTCAGGACTTGGCGGACGTGCAGGATGTGTTCCAGATTGGTCTTGGAGAAGATCAGGATGTTGTTGAGGTAAACAAAGACGAACCGATTCAACACATTCGTGTCATTGACCAATGCTTGGAAGAGTGCCGGTGAGTTTGATAATCCGAAGGGCATGACTAAATATTCATAGTGGCCACTCAGGGTGTTAAAGGCAGTCTTCCATTCATCTCCCTCCCTGATTCCCACCAGATTGTATGCATTTGGTGAAGAATTGGGCCCCATGGGCCAACTCCAAGCGGCGAACATCAGGGGTTATGATTCTTAATCATAATCCTGCTCTTGGCCAATGTCAAAAATGCTGAGACGCCCAAAGCTTTCTTAACTGCATTTTTAATTTACCATCATTCTCTTGTTGTGTTCATCATCAGTGTCACTAGTTAACACTAACTGTTTGTCTTTGACGGGTAAAAGAAGACAAAGAAAATCCAGCCATGTGTAATATTGGTGTAAAGGTTCAATAAAAAGATAATGCAGTCACTATCTCGTGCACTCAGGAACAAGTCTGTGCCCTCTTTTATATTCTATTTAGATTCAGATTTTGTTAAAGGTGTAACACGCATAACGTTCAGTATCCTGTATCTTAAGAGCACACAATGTTGGGTATGAAATGTAGACTTGTGTGAGAGAAACACAACAGCTGTCATTATTTCCAAAGGATTCTGTATTGGGATATGTGCACTTTTACATTTCAGCAGGGCGACTTACAGTAGTGGGGGAATACATTTGTCATTTTTTGTACTTGTGAGAATCAAACCCACAACCCTGGCATTGCAAGCACCATTATCTACCAACTGAACCACATGGGACCACATAGGACCACTTACATCCAAATAGGGCTTGTGAGGACTAGTAATCACTAGACTCTGGGAAATATGGAAGTAATACATGCTATTAAAAGGGAAAGCATCGGAAGGTACTTTAACATGCTATGGTTCTGATTCTAAAAGAATACCTAAGAGTGTCCTCGTGCTGTTACCTAGGCAACATACTACATGTATAGCTAGATAGTCAATTCTACAAGTTGAACGCCATAATGTTGATTGACAGTTTTTGAATAATGATGATTATAATGTGTGGCATGAACATAATGTCTCCCATCAGTGCATGCCAAAAGCAGATATAATGCAGTAACAATCTAGTGCAGTTACAGTATGGTTCACAAGCATTAGAATGACCTCATATACAGCATACAGTAGAAAAGGCCTACACCCAGGGGGGAAATTGGGGGAGAACTCATGTAGATACAAAACATAAAACCTGCCTCTGGGATAACAGCCATAATGAGCTAGAAAGTATTCACTGTTACCACCTGAATGCATTAAATTTAGTCTGTCACTACTCTACTGTATTGTACTGTAATGTGCTGTACTCTACATTTTACTGTGTACTGTAATGTACTGTACTCTGCACTGTACCGTGCTGTCCAAACTTGTGAAACATAGATGTCTACGATTGGTTCAGATTTGGTCCGGTCCAGAAAGGACTAAATCTTAACCAATTATAGATGTCTATGCTTGAGCTAAATCAAGGCCAGTCCGGACCAAATCTGAACGTCTATGTTTGGGCCAAATATAGGCCGTCCGGATGTCTGCGGATTACTATGATTGGTTAGGATTTCAAGGCGGGTCAGGACCGCCCAAAAAAAGACTGAAAAAAAAAGATGTCCAAAAGACGTCGTCTGACGTCAAATACTTCGTGGGAATCAATTAAGGGTCTGGCTATGTCATAAAACCTGATTAACTGCTCCAAACCTGGACGGAAATTATAAAAAGTGGAAAGAGGTAATCGCTAATCTGTCCAAAAAGGCAACAGTACAGGCAGGGAAAAGGCTGATAACAGGAAATCCGATAGACTAAAGTACATGCAGGAAATAGGCGTCATTAGTGAGGCAGGAAAAAACTATCATAGACGGGAGGGTTAAATTACAGGGGAAAACCAGCACTCTGAAGTGCGTCACAAGGCAAACAATACTTCACAATGATGTGGTGCAAAGAACTGAACTAAATAGTGTATGATAATGACATACAGGTGTGTGAACAGGTGATCAGAATTCAGGTGATTGGGATCTGGAGAGTGAGCTGCGTTCAGGGGATCTACGTGTTTGAGAGTGTGAGTTGAAAGTAGACGTAACAATGATGGCATATACTGTGACACATCAGAAAGTTCTCCGTTCATATACAGTGCCTTCAGAAATTATTCATACCCCTTTTCCGACGTTTTGTTATGTTACAGCCTGCATTTAAAATTTATCAAATTGAGATTTTGTGTCACTGTCCTACACACAACACCCCATAATTATGTTTTTAGACATTTTTACAAATTAATAACAAATGAAAAGCTGACATGTCTTGAGTCAATACGTATTCAGCCCGTTTGTTATGGCAAGCCTAAATAAGTTCAGGAGTAAACATTTGCTTAACAAGTCACATAATAACTTGCATGAATTCACTCTGTGTGCAATAATAGTGTTTAACATGATTTTTTAATGAGTACCTCATCTTTGTACCCCACACATACAATTGGCTGTAAGGTTCCTCAGTTGAGCAGTGAATTTCAGACACAGATTCAACTATAAAATCAGGGAGGTTTTCTAATGCTTCGCAAAGAAGGGCACCTATTGGTAAATGTGTCAAAATTAAAAAAGCAGACATTGAATATTCATTTGAGCATGGTGAAGTTATTAATTACACTTTGGATGAAGGCACTGTATGTACATCCCCACCTGTCTCTCCAACTGGCTGTATGCACATCAACATTTTTGATGCCGAGTGATATAGCTCAAAGACTAACTGCTTGTTTGTGCACTTTAGCCAGTCTATAAAGTATAGACACCGAAGGAGGCGATAATTGAGTAAATGTGCATGCGTCTTCAATGTTTTCAGGGGGTACTGGCACAACAAGTGACAGTTTTTATTTTTCAGTCACTGGCCCAATTATGGCTCCCCCCAGTCGAGAAGAATCCTGGAGTGCGTGGAAAATGGAGCCCTATCAAAGCAACTCGCCACTTATCTCCTAAAAGACAGGGCCAGTCACATCCTTGTCGTATTAACATTTAAATTCTGCGATCCTTGTAGCGACAAAAAAAGGAGAGATTGAGAGAGAGAGGGGAGGAAACTGTTGCACAATAACATCTACGTGAAATGTAGCTCATTACAAATGCAAGCTTCCCCTCGCCTGACTAAGTGAAGCATAGACTCTTAGATAGGCAGACTATTTTGTGGTCTTCCGTCCTCTGGACAAGATAGCGGTATGTTTGAGCCCAGTGCTTTAAATCTACTCGATGTCAACCGTGACATGTTTCTCTTTGCAACAACGCTCACAATACGCAAATTATTCTGAAATGTATTCCATCATTCACTCACATGCCTCCAAAACATTATTTCTATACATATCATTAGTGCGTAATGGTGATTAGGGAACAGGTAGTAGACAGATAATGAGATACCCATAAAGGAAAAGGATGCAGTTCACCAAGTGTCATTGGGGTTACCTAATGTCAAGGTGACAGACTGGAGACAGTTGAGAGAGAGGGGAGTGTGTGTGTGTGTGTGTGTGTGTGTGTGTGTGTGAGAGAGAGAGGGGGGGGTGAGAGGGGGGGAGTGAATGCTAGAGAGGGGGAGGGGGCTGGGGAATGAGCGAGAGAGTTTGAGAAAGAAAGAGCAAGAGAGAAAGAGCGGGAATGTATATAAACAAGTAATCGAGGTGAGGTTGTAGGTTTTGTCTTACCTGAGGGAGAGAGAAGTTTCCAGGTGAGCGAGGGTTCTGGTTTGCCACTGGCTTGGCACATTAGAGTGACGTTCGAGCCTTCGTTGACCACGATGTCCTTCGACAAGTTGATGATTGTGGGGGGCACTGCAAAACACAGAAAACGACACTTGTTTGCTATTTGCTTTGTTTGACCATTTTATTTTTGTAACATTTTATTTGAATTTTTTGGACAATTAACAATAACATACATTATTATTGTAACTTTGTGACCAAGAATTTGGATTAAAGATCAAATACAAAATATTGAAATATAAAATACTGTAAATATGACAGGTGCGAGCAACGGAGTTCTCTGAATCTTGATATCAAGTTAGCGGTGTAACAGCTACATCAGTGTCTCTTATAACATATAAGCCAGTCTCCGAAAAGTGGAGGAGCACTCAGAAAAAGATAGCCTTTCCTGACATTACAGTTTGCCCTTAAAAGCATTCACTGGTGGTAGAGTGGACTGAACAAAGAGCCAGAGCTATTCAACCATAACCTAAATCAAAATGTGACCGTGTCACAGGAGTTATTCCACCTCAAAGGAAGATAGTGTATTAAATGGGCCTTAGTTTGCTGTTTGGGCCATGGGTGCACCTAAGGGCCACCGTAGCCTGCTCACCATCAATACACTCGGATAAGTTCAGCTAGAACAAGGCCTACTCAAGTTGGGGGTGAACATAAAGTAAGAAAAAAGAACAAAGTACACTAAACATTACTATGGTTGGTTGGAGTACATTCAGATGAAACCATTTCTACAGATCATAAACATGGGGTTTTAGAATGTGGTACAGAGAGAGCAAGACATGGTTACAAACCACAGATGTGATCTGAAAACTATGACCTTGAGCGTTGCTAGTGCAGATCCAAAGAGAAACAGCCACAGCCACTTTCAGGAGTCTCTTACCAGAACACACATTTCAGCTTTTACTTTACACCTGCTCTTCACTCAAAAGCTCATCCCTGACAGTGCAAAGCACTGAAATTCTGCAAAGATCCGGAAACTAGTCTTTGAAATATTTTTTATTCTTCAAAAAGCAGAAGCACCAGGAATAGCACCTTGACCTAAAAACAGTCAAAGTGTGAAGGGGAGCGAGTTGAGCAGTGAGCTACTATACAAGAAGGGACTTCTGCAAGCAAGCCTTAAAATGTCTCCCCTTTCTATGGTCATGTGTAGATGGGATACAGCTATTGTGAAATTGATGTCCAAAGTGGATGTTTTTAAAAAACAGACATTTTAAAACTAACCCTGACCCTTTTCCTTACCTTTACCTAATTATCCTAACCTGCTACGTTAATTATCCTAACTTACTGTATAAGTTCTCCTTAACCTGCTACAAAAACCCAATAGCCCTTTCTATGTCCCTCCTCAATGTCACTCTGGACCTGGCACCAGAGTGAGGTAGCAATAAACATTGCTCAATTGAGTACTTTTCCACTAACAATATGTATAATTCCTCTCAAGCCACTTCAGGTAGTGAAAATGTCATCCATTACCTACAACTTCATTTGAATGAGACATGGAAATATAGTGATATTGAATGATATTATTAGGCGCTGTATGTTCCACATCAGGGACACTTGTTCCCCATCTCCAGCAAACTCAGCTGATTAAACTAATTGCATTCTCAAATCAAAATGTGTTGATTAGTTGGAGGTGTGTTAGATGGAGCAAAAGTGTGACACCACAAATCAGGCCCCTGAGGAATGTAGTTTCCCATCCCTGTTCCACATTTTTTTGAGGAAGTGTAATGGCGGACTGACAAGCTATTTACCAAGAACAATGTGCCCCACCTATGATGCTTTTCCTCTCAACAGCAAGTGGCAGGCAAGGTATCTGCCAAACCAAAGAGAGTTGTCCTCGTGTTTCGACATCTCCAATATGTCCTGTCAAAGGACACGTTTTGTTTTCTCTCTATATATTTCTATTTCCAAGAAAGACAGTGAGATGTATGTTCTTTTTGAGAGGAGCCCAAAGAAATGTGGTTCAGTACCAGAAAAATGCAAACGAGACACAATTCATCTCATGGCTGATGTATTGATTGCCTTTGTACCTTGAACACAATTTGAGAAGAGTGCAGTGCAAGGCCTAATCCTTGTCTTTGTGGAACCCTTGCAGAGAACAAAAAGGAAACAGTCAGCACAAATATAAATAAAAAGTCAGTACAAATATACAAATAATCACATTATTTAGGGAGTCACTGGGAACAGAATGGCATGTGATGCGTAAGCCCATGTCACTCCCTAAAATGCTGAAGCACCTTTGGGAATTTGTTGGAATTTTGTGAACTAAATTTGTGTCAAATGTCACACCATCACTTTAGTCAACAAGCCAGAGGAATGTCTAATGATTTGGTGACTCTTCTCTGAGTCCCACCTCCCCCCGAGATGCACACCTACACACATACCCACGGAGAGGTTGGAGAACAGGATGAACTACAGTGCAGCGGCCCTGGAGCAGTTTAGCTATTAAGTGCCTTGCTCAAAGGCACAATGGCAGGAGATGGTGACGAGGCCAGGACACTAATACCAGCAATCATCTGATTTTCCAACCACTCCCACCAGATTTTTCCTGACAACAACCTGCGATTCTAACCAACAACTCTCCCGTTGCTGGCCGGCCTCTCTACCTGCCACCCACTGCTGTATAGTTCAACAAGCAATCAGCTTCAAAGATTAGTACATTCCCACTCAAATAAATGTCCTCCAACATTTCCTTGAGGAGTATTGACAGCATGTGTTCTTACAAAAAATGTTTTAAATTCTCTAGTATAGCCACTATTGAAGGTTATTAAATGCTTCTCAAAGATGCCCTCTGGTGGTCAAACTAGCACTAACTAGCATTAATGGTACCAGTGGTTCACACTTAAATAACATGCCATAAAACTCTGTGAAGTCACACATCTGAAAATGTCAGGTTTGTCAAATGTACAAACAAGAAGGAAAAAGACTGCTGGCAAGTTGTAGCAAACTGTGGTTTCCCGACCTTGGGAAATGTTGGGTGTGGATTTGATGGGTCCATTTCCTAGAATCTCGAATCATAATGTGTACATGCTTGTTTTTGTTGATTAATATTCCAAGTGGGTGGAGCTCTTTGCCCTTCGTCAGGCTACAGCGAGGACCATCTCTAACATCCTCACGAAAGAGATCCTGACTCGCTGAACCGAGGTTCCCAGGTCTCTTTGAGACCTGCCAAAGTTGGAACCTGAGACAGATGTTGACCACGGCCTATCATCCACAGACGAACCTCACCGAGAGGGTTAATCAAACCTTTAAGACAATGGTTGCTTCCTATTTTGGGACCCAGCACAAACACTGGGACAAATAACTTCACGGGTTTTCGATTTGCCCTGAATTCTGCTGTGCAAGAGTCCACTGGAGTCACCCATGCAGAGCTGAACCTGAGTCGTCGCCTCTGAGAATCCTTGGATATGGTGCTACAGCCCAAGCAAGTTACTCCAGACTCTGCATGGTATGACCAGGTAGGCCATATTCACGACTTGAGAGCTCTTATCTCAAAGAAAATGATCAAGGCACATCTCAAGCAGAAGATAAAATTTGATAACAAGAGTCAAGACATGCAGTTCCAGGTTAGTGATCAGGTGTGGCTTCGCTCTCATCCTTTGGGGTGGCTGGGTAGCCTAGTGGTTCGAGCGTTGGACTAGCAACCGGAAGGTTGCAAGTTCAAATCCCTGAGCTGACAAGGTGCAAATCTGTCGTTCTGCCCCTGAACAGGCAGTTAACCCACTGTTCCTAGGCCGTCATTGAAAATAAGAATTTGTTCTTAATTAACTGACTTGCCTAGTAAAATAAAGGTAAAAAAAAAAATTATCCATACTCAAAAGCTGAACAATTCTTCTCAGCCAAGCTCAAGCCACAATGTGGGCTACCGCAGAATTCTATGGCACATTATTTAATTGTCAGCCATTGTTACCATTAGTGCTAGTTTGACCACTAGAGAATCTAAACTTTTTTTGTAAGAACATAGTATATGGTATTTATTTTAAGAAGTGAAGCTTATTTCATTTAATCAATATTATACTGTTTCTATTCCAAGAAAACGAAAAATGAAACCCTCAGGGTTTCCGTTAGGAAAATATGGCAATATACAACATGACGGTCGGGAGTAGGCTACAGTACTAAGTGCATAACATTTCCACACCCTAATTGTAGTCTAACCAATACCCAAACGGAGATTCAGTGAAAATAATAATCTTCTTGATTTATCAAGACCAGTCCTCGTGCTCATTTCAGAGTCGCGCTGTCTTGACCTCTGAATGCTGTCTCTTCCATTCATTTTGAAAGAGTATTTTCCGGTAACCAACAATTTGTTTACCTTCATTAGCCTACTTTGTTCCAATATTTCTGTCATTCAGTGATATTTATTCCCATAGTAATTCGTTATGGATCCATAACAAAATAAACATCTGCATTTTGAAAGAATATTTTTGTCATTATTTTATTAACGAAAGCATAAAGATGCGGATGAAGAAATATGCATTTGTTTATTAGGCTACTGTGCAGTTTGACAAGTAACATAGCCTACAGTACATACTGTAGTAAACATGGTAAAGTGCCTAATTCCTTACATAAGGGGGAACGGGTCATGTCCAGACTTTCTCAGTGACCGCAAGTACTCCTTAACTCTGTCTTTAATGCTTTTTCGGTTTGCATCAGTCATGGACAGAAACTTCTGAGACACAGTATTAATGATGAACACTAGGGTGTCATGCCCTGATCTGTTTCACCTGTTCCTGTGATTGTCTCCACCCCCTCCAGGTGTCGCTTATTTTCCCCAGTGCATTTATCCCTATGTTTCCTGTCTTTCCGTGCCAGTTTGTCTTGTATGTTTAGTCAAGTCAACCAGTGTGTTTTTCCCATTCTCCTTTTGCTATTCTCCTTTTTCTAGTCCTCCTGGTTTTGACCCTTGCCTGTTTCTGGACTCTGTACCTGCCTGCCTGACCATTCTGCCTGTCTTAGACCCACTCCAATTTGCATACCACGCCAACAGATCCACAGATGATGCTATGGAATTGGAGGAGATTGAGCACCGCAAGGTCCTGGATATCTTTGAAGAGGAAAACGATGAGACTTTTCTCGGTTTCCCAGACCAAGATGTTCCAAGGCAATGGTCGGCTTTTTCCAGGGGAAGGGGTGTGTGACTGCCCTGAATTTGTCTGAACCGTCTCAGTACTTCTCCTTTCAATAGGGCGCTTCCCCTTTAATTCCCTATTAGTGATCAGCATCAGCTGTGCAAAAGTGGATTTGTGACAGTGGCCCGAGAGGGGAAGTGTTCTACCCTCTGCTTGGAAGCTCGTTGAGACCCAGTTTGTTTTGTTTGTAGTAAAGTGTGTACTGTAAACGTGACGCAGGATCAACCACTATTGGATCTACCTATGTCTATTGTTGGACTACTAATTTACGTTGGTCTCTGCTGTTTCTTCATGGCCTTTCCCCGCTGGAGATCTGTTGGCAGATTGGATTGTCTGACTGACTACAACTTGTTACATACGGTATTTCCATTTGTTTTGGTGTGATTTATACCGTGATGATTTATGTGTTCAGTTGTAGTGAAGACTACAGAAATGTGACACTCTTTTTATAGTTGTGTGGTAAAATAGTTGTGTGGTAAAATAATAGTTTATGGCAATCTGATCACTTGGGATCACTGTACTCCTTACTGGGCTGGAATCTTTTGGGCCCGAGGTACGGGGCTTTTGTTGAGGAACCAGGGCTCACTGTTTGTTTACATTATGTGTGTGATCATTTATTTTGGGTAATGCAAAAGAACAGTTTTTGAAGTTATTTCCATTGTTTTAAGGGTTTATGAAAAGAGTACTTCCATACTGACTTTTACATGAGTCCTTTGTATTAGTGTAGACTTGACGGACCAGACGGGACTCATTCCCTCCCAAACAAAAAGGAGAAATCAATATTTTCTCTGGTAGGCACAACCTACCTGGCACCCCTGCAAACAATAACCTCAAGTCAAAACCGTTACAGTATAGTACCAATCAAAAGCTTGGACAAACCTACTCATTCAAGGATTTTTCATTTTAGAATAATATTGAAGACATGAACTATGAAATAACACAAATGTAGTAACCTAAATAGAATTAAAACAAATCAAAATATATTGCCTTGATGACAGCTTTGCACACTTTGCATTATCTCAACCAGCTTCACCTGGAAAGCTTTTCCAAAAGTCTTGAAAGAGTTCCCACATATGCTGAGCACTTGTTGGCTGCTTTTCCTTCACTCTGTGGTCCAACTCATCCCAAACCATCTCAATTGCGTTGAGGCCAAGTCATCTGATGCAGCACTCCATCACTCTCCTTCTTGGTCAAATAGGCCTTACACAGCCTGGAGGTGTGTTGGGTCATTGTCTGTTGAAAAACAAATGATCACTCCACTAAGCGTAAACCAAATGGGATGGCATATCGCTGCTGAATGCTGTGGTAGCCATGGTGGTTAACAGTGCCTTGAATATAAAATAAATCAGTCACCTGCAAAGCACCCATACCATCACACCTCCTCCTCCATGCTTCATGGCGTGAACCACACATACGGAGATCATCCGTTCACCTACTCTGTGTCTCACAAAGACACTGCAGTTGGAACCAAAAATCCAATTTGGACTCTTCAGACCAAATGACAGATTTCCACCGGTCTAATGTCCATTGCTCATGTTTCTTGGTCCAAGCAAGTCTCTTCTTATTATTGTTGTCCTTTAGTAGTGGTTTCTTTCCAGCAATTCGACCATGAAGGCCTGATTCACACAGTCTACTCTGAACAGTTGATGTTGAGATGTATCTGTTACTTGAACTCTCTGAAGCATTTATTTGGGATGCAATCTGAGTCTGGTAACTCTAATGAACTTATCCTCTGCAGCAGAAGTAACTCTGTGTCTTCCTTTCCTGTGGCAATCCTCGTGAGAGCCAGTCATTGCGCTTGATGGTTTTTGCTCTTGAAATTTTCAGTATTGACTGACATTCATGTCTTAAAGTAATGATAGACTGTCCTTTCTCTTTGCTTACTTCAACTTTGCCATAATTACCATAATATGAACTTGGTCTTTTATCAAATAGGGCTATCTTAGGGCTATACCACCCCTACCTTGTCACAACACAACTGATTGGCTCAAACGCATTAGGAAGGAAAGAAATTCCACAAATGAACTTTTAACAAGGCACTTTTAACATTTCTGTGAAATGCATTCCAGGTGACAAGCTCATGAAGCTGGTTGAGAGAATGCCAAGTGTGCATAACTGTCATCAAAGCAAAGGGTGGCTACTTTTAAGAATTTCAAATATAAAATATATTTTGATTTGTTTAACACCTTTTTGGTTATAACATGATTCCATATTCATTATTTAATAGTTTTGAAGTCTACCATGTAGAAAATAGTAAAGAAAAAAAAAACTGGAATGAGTGGGTGTGTCCAAAATTTTGACTGGGACTGTATTTATCTGTTTGTCTGTTTCCTAGATTTGGTATTTACAATTTCAAGTAATGCGTCCCATCATACAAAGTTTGACGATCACTAACTGAAAAATAAATAAAAACTGCAACACCACTGTTTTGTCACATTGGGCTTGTTTTGTCACATTGGGCTTGTTTTGCTAGACATTTGCCATGAATAATGTATCACGTGTCAAGTTAATCCTTAGTTCCCTCCCGTATGAATGACAAGTGCCCAGAAAGTGTGTCAGCTACACTTTATTTGTCTTGGTTCTCCCAGCCTGTAGTAGTTATTCGAGTTAGGGTGAATCTTCCAATATTTCTGGAGCTAAAAAAATACCTTCAGTTTAGGAACTAAATTTGAGCTGTCATGTCACTGCAGAAGTTCATCTGACTGCTCTTATCATTTACCATGGCACAGGTCCGTTCAATTTCTATTCCTAGATTCTAGTCAGTGCATGTGTCAAAATTGAATAGAAACTGATATTCAATTGAAATCCTCCTATCGAACAGACTGTAGTCTAGATGGATGTGACACATCCTCTGCCAGTGACACAGTTTAAACCCACTTGATACAGTCAAATTGGTGTACTAATGCCTGCATTTTCCAGATATTGCCTGTCAGTCAGGCATTAAAAAATATATATTGGGTTGTTGTCCCGGCAGGAAATAGCACATAATCTAAAAACATTTTAGTTATCCAGTCTACCGACAGAAAAGAACACACCAACACAACTGGAGGCTGCTGTATCAAAGACAGCCCACTCTCTTGCCCTCTCCAACTGTGCAACCCAAATCTGACTATATATAAAATATGTATCTCATATTTGTATTCACTGTACCCCCTCCATTGTGTGATTATCTACCCTTCTGTGTGTTAGTTATAATGACCTGAGGGGTTTTACCAGCGGCAGCCATTTATAGTAGATGACGTGTTTCAAGTAATTGGTAAAACATATCGTTCTATCAATGTTTTACTTTGAATAGTAAGTGAGCATCAATATTCATGACAATCATATCTTTATTTTGATGAATCGACTGTATTCAATTTTCTTATCTTTGGAGGTTTTACATACAGATTTCACTAAAATCGTGCATCAGCGGTGCTTCTTGAATTAATTCAACAGTTAAAAATGAAGGACTGTGTGAAATAAAGGACCCTTTTTTAAATTCATTAAAACATCCTCAATTAAAGAAAGCTGCACAAGTGTGATGGATCATTCAAAATATACGCATATTTACTGGTAGTCATATAGGCCTATTTACCAACCATATTTTTTACAAATGCGAATAACCAGCCAAGTGCACAAAAAGCACTTTCAAAGCCAATAAAGTGCTTCCTGTGAGGGTCTTTCCTTTTATATTGCACAGTCTGTCACACGGCCAATAAAGAGATCAGCCTGTGTGAATGTGACCCAAATGGCAATCTTTGGGCCCTGGTCAATAGTAGTGCACTATGTAGGGAATAGGTTGTGAATTGGGATGTAACCTGTGTATGTGTTGCTACCAGATTGGAGAATTCCAATCTTTTATATGAGGTAAAGCATGTTACATTTATTTATAATAGAGCTGTCCCTTCCCTTCACTTTTGATGGAGGATTTCAGAGCTTCAAAGGATTCTTAAGTCAGCAGGCTGCTATGCTGAATCAAAATAATTAGCTTGTGTCTAGCTGGCTGTATTAGCCCTATATTCTTAACCTAGAATCCCAGCTGCTTCACCATTGGAAGCCAGGGGAAAAGAAAATATTATTACAGAAAATGGAGATTACCCCCTGGTGGTATGGTCTTCGAGATTTTGATCTGTTATGAAATGAAGCCCTTACCTGAACAAGGCCTTATGAGACACTGAACCCAATTATTTCCAAGCTCAGGCCCGTAGAGATTACTAAAACCGGGACATCTCAATTAGCAAACTAGGATATCCACCAGAATAACAACTACAGTCATCTTGACTGTGATTGCCAACAAAAATATTGTTTCATTGCACATCCAGGTGAAACCAATCATTCCAACGCTGTAACATCTCATACACAGCCACTTAAGTCGTAAGCAATCCAGTTAATTTTGTCCAATGTGACAAGACAAGATGTTCTTGCTCCTCAGTGAAGAAATATACACCCTTAGAGTGAATTAATCTTCTCAAATGTTGGCTCCACAGCTGCGGCAACATTGTTTGCATCTTGTGGAAATGTCAGATGATTTGACATGCAAATGATGACCTCTTCCAGGCATTGATTAAAATGTAAATTTGGTAATCAAGCATGGCATATTTGCGGCATCTGCATTTCCACTGATGCAATTCGCCTTCTATCATAAACAGGCCTGCGTCATTCCTTTGAGCGAGATAGCTACTTTGCAGAGAATTCCCCTTTCCTTTCTCAGACCCATTAAATAAGTACTGATGATCTTAAAATGTTATCTGCTTAAGGCGTATCCCAAAAACTTGCAGCTACTAGAGCAAAGGATCAATATTTCATTATTGATTTGGATTTCTAGGAATTGTCTGGGTTTTTTCAGGGGTGTATTATTTAGACTTTATTTTACAAATTTAATCTTTATATAACTAGGCAAGTCAGTTAAGAACAAATTCTTATTTACAATGACGGCCTAGGAACAGTGGGTTAACTGCCTCGTTCAGGGGCAGAGCGACAGATTTTTACCTTGTCAGCTCGGGGATTTGATCTAGCAACCTTTCGCTTACTGGCCCAATGCTCTAACCACTATACACTCTTAGAAAAAATTGTTATTCGACGACATTGAACCCAATAGGGTTCTACCTGGAACTCAGAAGGGTTCTCCAATGGGGACAGCCAAATAAGCCCTTTAGGTTCTAGATAGCACCTATTTTTCTCCTAATCGTGTACATCAACTAGACTTGCAGACAACAGCCAAAACTCTGTGGCAGTTACTTGGGATCCTTTAAATTAATTTGGAAGGTTCATCTGGTAGATACTAGAGGTGTTATTCATCATAAAGCAGTGATCTACTGGTGTGGCACTGTATTTCAAATGAGGTCATATCTGAAGTCATTCAATCAAACACCTTAAAGTAATTTTGTCGACAGGTTGGCCACATCGCATAAAATACAGTCAATGATCCCTTTACCGTTAGACAATACATTAGAATGTTAACTCAAGCCAAAGCACAGTTTAAAGGGATTATCTCAGGCAAATCCTATCCTTATTCAGCCTAGACTAATTCATGCTCTAAATCTCAATTTAATGCGTTTCCATAATATGACGTATCGAGAAAAGAAAGCGTGCGGAGGAATTAGAACAAGTTCAAACTGCAAGCACTTAGTGAATTGGAGGGAAAAACAACAACTATGGGAAAGGAAACCAAACAACATGCCGTGCAGTCCTGTAGCCTCAATATTCTCATCTTCCCTCATAAATGCGGTGACAGTGATGAAAGCTTGGAAGTGCTGTGTGTGGGGATTATGACAAATTGGCTTTGTTTCTCCTTGACCTCCTCTCCTTATCACACACAACGAGCAACTACTTAAAGAATATATATAGATATAGACGTTAAATATGCTCCAGTAACTCTTGCCTTTCCAAACCACTTTGAGCTTGGGCCTTTCAATCAGTGCGTCTAGCATCTTGGCATAAACTCACGGCTACATTTCCCTGCCCCCTCTACAAACATCACCGTGGAGATGTTTTCCTCCCACTTCAACAAAACTGGCTTGAAAGAATGAATTAGCACATGAATAGGAAAGACATTGATGTACTTAACGGGCTCTTGATTTAAAATCGGCAAAGCAAGCATTCAAAAGCTTGCAACGTGTAAATTGTGTAATTGCTTCCCATCAACAATCTCCTGACTGCGTCTCCACCCCAGCAACCCTAACAGTTTGTAGGCATCGAAGACACCAAGGCAGGTTGAGAATCCAATCCTCCAGAATGACAGTTCTTCAAAAAGCCCCCCCCAAAAAAAAACAACAACAACTCAACAAATCCTTGATGTCTACGTCTGATTCCCTTGCTCAGGTGATGCGGACTACTCTTTTGAAGTGGTGAAGCGAGGAGACTATTTCATGATGCGATGCAATCTCTCATCAACAAAAAATCTACATTGTGCCATATACAGTCATGAGAGACTATGACACTAAACCACCAAGACAGAACACACTGAATTGGAGATAAGGCATAAGCCATTTTCCATTTCAGAATGTCTGGCTGTGGCCTTAAAACAATCAGTTGCAGATTAAAGAATGCCTTACTGTGGGTTCAACAGGAATGTTTATGTTCTATTGAAAGGACAGATGCAATTTCATGTGAACACGTTAGAAGAACAGCTTGTGTCAGTTCTAACATGTCACACCCTGATCTGTTTCACCTGTCTTTGTGCTTGTCACCACCCCGTCCAGGTGTCGCCCATGTTCCCCATTATCCCCAGTGTACTTATACCTGTGTTCTCTGTTTGTCTGTTGCCAGTTTGTTTTATCCATCAAGCCGACCATCGTTTCCCCCTTGCTCCTATCTTTTTCTAGTTCCTGTCTTCTAGTTTTCCCGGTTTGACCATTCTGCCTGACCCCAAGACTGCCTGCTGTTCTGTACCATGGACTCTGATCTGGATTACTGACCTCTGCCTGCCCTTGACCTGTCGTTTTGCCTGCCCCCTGTTCTAGTAATAAACTTATGTTACTTAGACACTGTCTGCATCTGGGTCTTCTCCTAACATGGTTAACACCTCAGATACAGTGTAAACATTCTGACAGGACCGAGAGTATGCCTTTATCAGCAATTAATTGAATTTGTTTTGTAAAAACAGCTGTGTTAAACTACCTCTGAGCAAGGGTGCTCATTCCAGCTTCTAACCCCTCTCCATCTCTCTCAAAACAATGATAAAATACAAATGATCTTGAACCACAAAATACATAGATTGTTATTAACCTTTCTTCCAGGCTATTAGATAATCGCCGTACCTATACATTTTTTGGTTTTAATATAATAATAACACCGTTTGACATTTTTGTTTTAAGTGGCCAGACTGAAAACAATATTTTTTTAAATCCTTATTTCTTTTCCCCTAACCCTTCCACCTTTCCCTAATTGGAGTAAATTAATGGACAACAATACTTAGGCTTCTACTTCCAACTTATACATACAGTACCAGTCTGGACAAACCTACTCATTCAAAATCAAATCAAATTTTCATTGTCACATGCGCACATAGACCTTAAATTGAAACGCGTACTTACAAGCCCTTAACCAACAATGCAGTTTTAATAATTAAGGAGCAACAATAAAATAACAGTAGGGAGGCTATATACAGGTGGTTCCGGTACAGAGCCAATGTGTGGGGACCCCGGTTCGAGGTTATCTGTAGGTAGAGGTAAAGTGACTATGCATGGACAATAAACAGAGTAGCAGCAGCGTAAAAATGGGGTTTGTAGTGGGGACAATGCAAATAGTCCGGGTAGCCATTTGATTAACTGTTCAAGAGTCTTATGGCTTGGGGGTAGAAGCTGTTAAGAAGCCTTTTTGACCTAGACGGCAAGTTCTCCGGTACAGCTTGCCGTGGGGTAGCAGAGAGAAAAGTCTATGACTAGGGTGGCTAGAATCTTTGGGCCTTCCTCCGACACCGCCTGGCATAGAGGTCCTGGATGGCAGAAAGCTTGACCCCAGTGATGGACTGGGTCATACGCACTGCCCTCTGTAGTGCCTTGCGGTCGGAGGTCGAGCAGTTGCCACACCAGGCGGTAATGCAAACAGTCAGGATGCTCTCGATTGTGCAGCTGTTGGTGATGAAAACACCAATGACACCAAGGAACCTCCTTTTTCTGTAGTCCACAATCATCTATTTTGTCTTGATCACGTTGAGGGAGAGGTTGTTATCCTGGCACTACACTGCCAGGTCTCTGACCTCATCCATATATGCTGTCTCATCGTTGTCGGTGATGAGGCCTACCACTGTTGTGTCGTCTGCAAAATAAATGAACTTTTAACAAGGCACCCCTGTTAATTGAAATGCATTTCATGAAGCTGGTTGACAGAATGTCAAAAGTGTGCAAAGCTGTCATCAAGGCAAAGGGTGGCTACTTTGAAAAATCTCAAATCTCAAATATATTTTGATATTTTTAACACTTTTACTACTTTATTCCATATGTGCTATTTCATAGTTGTGATGTCTTCACTATTATTCTACAATGTAGGAAATAGTCAAAATATATACCCTGGAATGAGTAGGTGTGTCAACTTTTGACTGGTACTGTACTATATACACTTTACGGACACAGTATATTTTACATTAGTTATCTTTTTTGTTTATTTTTAGTCCCACCCTTCAGCTACCCTCATCCCCTCCCATCTACCTCTGAAAACCATCCCATTTTCATTCCTAATTGCCATACATTTTTCTGTGATATTTCACACATTTTCTGAAACTTTCTATTCTCATAGTTTCTACAGATTATAAATTAACGGTAAACATTTGTGCTAAGAGTATTTTTGATCAATTGGTTATAAGTTTTCAAATCACCCAGAAGTGCTATACGAAGAGTTAGCTTCAGGTAAATGTTGCAGTTCTTCAGCCATTCCTGAATCTGTGACCAAAAATAAGTTACCTATAGGCAGTATCAAAACAAGTGATATAATGATTCTGTCTCTAAGCAGATAAATCTACAGAGCTGGGGTGGTTGTATCCCTTATATATATATATATAACATTTCTATTAGTTGCAAGAACTTTATATAATCATTTACGTTGAAAAACTCAAAGTTTAAGACCTGCCCAAACCAGAAACAGTGGATAGATGGCAGCATTTACACAAAACTGAAAGAGGGAACCACCACATTTAACCATGGCAAGGTGACTGTGAATATAGCCAAATACAAACAGTGCAGTTATTCTCTCCATAAGGCAATCAAATAGGATAAATGTCATTACAGAGACAAAGTGGAGTCGCAATTCAACGGCTCAGACACGAGACGTATGTGGCAGTGTCTACAGACAATCATGGAATATGAAGAGAAAAGGCCACATCTTGCTTCCGGACAAGCGAAACACCTTCTTCGCCCACTTTGAGGATAACGCAGTGCCACCGATGCGGCCCGCTACCAAGGACTGTGGGCTCTCCTTCTCCGTAGTCTGTTCTCTTTACTACTGCATGGCAAGCGGTACCGGAGTGCCAAGTCTAGGACAAAAAGACTTCTCAACAGTTTTTACTCCCAAGCCATAAGACTCCTGAACAGGTAACCAAATGGTTACCTGGACTAATTCCATTTTGTGCCCCCCCCTCCAGCCCCTCTTTTACGCTGCTGCTACTCTCTGTTTATCATATATGCACAGTTACCTCAATTATCCCGACTAACCAGTGCTCCCGCACATTGGCTAACCGGGCTATCTGCATTGTGTCCAACCACCCGCCATCCCCTCCTTTTATGCTACTGCTACTCTCTGTTCAATAGTCACTTCAACCATACCTACATGTACATACTACCTCAATAACCCTGAATAACCGGTGTCTGTATATAGCCTTGCTACTGTTATTTTGAAATGTCTTTTTACTGTTGTTTTATTTCTTTAATTACCTACACACACAAACACACACACTTTTTTCGCACTATTGGTTAGAGCCTATAAGTAAGCATTTCACTGAATACAACGCCTGTTGTATTCGGCGCACATGACAAATAAACTTTGATTTGAGTAAGGCATTTAAGCTTAACACCGCAAGGCTGGCGGCCCAGACGACATTCCTAGTCGCGTCCTCAAAGCATGCGCAGACCAGCGTGCTGGAGTGTCCATGGACATATTTAATCTCTCCCTATCCCAGTCGGCGGTCCCCACTTGCTTCAAGAAGTCCTCCATTGGTCCTGTACCCAAGAAAAGAAAGGTAACTGAACTAAATGACTATTGCACTGTAGCACTCATTTCTATCATCATGAAGTTCTTTGAGGGCTAATTAAGGATCATATGGCCTCTACCTTACCTGACAACCAAGACCCATTCCAACTCAATCATCAAATTCTCAGATGACACAACAGTAGTAGGCCTGATTAACAACAATGATGAGACGGCCTACAGGGAGGAGGTGAGGCCCTGGTAGAGTGGTGCCAGGAAAATAACCTCTCGCTCAACGTCAACAAAACAAAGGAGCTGATCGTGGACTTCAGGAAACAGTAGAGTGAGCACACCCCTATCCACATCGACGGGACCGCAGTGGAGAATGTGGAAAACTTCAAGTTCCTCGGCGTACACATCACTGACGATCTGAAATGGTCCACCCACACAGACAGAGTAGTGAAGAAGGTTCAACCGCACCTCTTCAATCTCAGGAGGCTGAGATTGAACTTAACTTAAGGGGGCTTGGCCCCTAAAACCCTCAAACATTTACAGATGCACAATTGGGAGCATCCTGTCGGGCTGGATCACCGCCTGGTACGGCAACTGCAGGGCTCCCCAGAGGGTGGTGTGGTCTGCCCAACGCATGACTGGGGGCAAACTACCTGCCCTCCAAGACACCTACAGCACCGGATGTCACAGGAAGGCCAAAAAGATCATCAAGGACAACAACCACCCAAGCCACTGCAAGAACTTAAAACTGCTGTTCACAAATGCTCTCCATCCAACCTCACTGAGCTCGAGCTGTTTTGCAAGGAGGAATGGGAAAAAATTCAGAGACATACCCCAAGCGACTTACAGCTGTAATCGCAGCAAAAGGTGTCGCTACAAAGTAATAACTTAAGGGGGCTGAATAATTTTGCACACCCAATTTTTTAGTTTTTGATTTGTTAAAAAGGTTTGAAATATCCAATAAATGTCGTTCCACTTCATGATTGTGTCCCACTTGTTGCTGATTCTTAACAAAAAAATACAGTTTTATATCTTTATGTTTGAAGCCTGAAATGTGGCAAAAGGTCGCAAAGTTCAAGGGGGCCAAATACTTTCGTAAGGCACTGTATGTGTATGTATTTGATTTGTAATTTTGGAGTGTCACATAATATATATACCATTTTTTATCATGTAAAGTTTTTATCAATTACTAATATTTAAGTTTAACCATAATATTTCTTGTGTTATTTGTTCTGTATTTTCTGGTCTTTTACACTGAAATTGCAACCAGCTTTCTATGGCTTGTTTTAAAAATAGAGATATTTTGGAGATATTGTAATCTAAATAAAGGGAAATCTGCCAGAGAACCAGTTCGGATTTAAGTATAGTTTTTGTATGACTAAAGCCTTTAGTATGAGGTCCAGTGCATTAATATTTAGTCATTTTTTGCCCTCAGAATTCATTATATAAATAGGCCTGTCTTGCCGTTCCAAATAAAGTGGAATATTTTTTTGCTCATTAAAAAAATAAAAAAAAGTCGTTAGGCATAGGTAGGGCCATAAGTAAATACGTAAACTGGGATATGACTAAAGAGTTAATCAGGGTAATTTTTCCAAATATAGACTTTTTGGCATCAACTGGAGGACCTGCAAAGAAAGGGTTATTCTGCTGATGTGCCTGTTACACAACACACATTTTTGTACAAAGATTCTTCTATCTAGAACAGTTTCAATGAAGAATTATATATATATTTTTTGGCCTCTTGTGCCATAATGACAAGGAATGCATGTATAGTACAGACTTCTATAGTCCATGTTTTCTTTTATGGATATTGGCCTTGTGTCTAATAGCCCGGAGGCAAAACAAGACTAGGAGAGAGGATTGTGAACATGTCAACAGCTACAGTATATTATCTCTGAAAGGTATGTAGCGCTAGAGGCAGCAAAATTAGCACTTGGCAACGTTGACGGTCTGGGGAGTCTTTCATTAGGACTGCCAGCGTTGCATCACTCTAAAATGGTAATGAACTCATCGTTATCTGATCACACCTGTATTCACGGGTCAAGCCATTGGATGTCAGTCAGTCAGTTGAGGATTGCTAAACACAGCCCTTATACATATTCAATATATTAGCCATGAAATACTCAATCATTCTCATTATTAACAACTAAAACATGGTTATTATGAAATAGCAGCGGCTTGTTTTGGCAGATGATAAAGTTGAGTACATTTTCAAATGCATTTTCAATACATTTTATTAATTTAGCAGACACTCTTATCCAGAGTGACAGGCACAGTAGTGCAATCATTTTAAGATATGTAGTTGTCCCACCTAACTATCTCACTCATAAGTACATTCTTCCTCAATAAAGTAGATATTAGCAAAGTCAGTACTAGTATGGGGGGTGGGCGAGGGGAGTGAAGTGCTTGTGTTAGTTCACTAAAGACAAAACAAATGTGTGGGTGCTGTGGGATTATCTAAGATGCTCTTTGAAGAGGTAGGTTTTCATACGTTTTTGGGAAGATAGGGCAAGGACTGTCCTAGCTTCAGGGGGAAGCTGGTTCCACCATTCCACCAATTTTGACTGGGCTGAGCAGGAGCTTCCCTTCTGTAGGGGTGGGAGGAGCAAGAGACCAGAGGTGGCAGAAAGGAGTACTAGAAAGCCTACCTTTTGTGTACACAATACGGTAAACATTATGTTGTGGGCTTCAAAGCACACACGCATATATACATTTATTTTACTACAACTTTAGTGGAAAATGATGTCGCTGCTTCATGTTGACAAGACATATTGATGAATAGCCGAATCTCAAAACAGTTTTAAAGTGTCCAAATCAATAACCAATATGCAAAAACAATTTGATATATAGAAAACATAAACAGAACATGTACTGTGTACACATATATGTGCAACAATAGTATCATATCACTTGGGGGGGGTTATGCGCTGTTGAAACTACCACCACTCGAAAATCACATGGTAACTGGATGTAGGGGGGAGATGAGATTGCACATCCTGTTAAAATGAACACAGCTCAAAAACCACACAGAATCTGGAAATAATGTGTACATCACTGGTTAGAGGGCAATTTGTAGAAGACAGCTACCTACATTTTTGAAGTGTTGCATTTTGATTCAAGTGGGTCGCCTACACGGTAAGTGTAAAGCAACACTAGTTTTGTTAATCACTTCCATTGATATCACACTGAAATCAATAGAACAGGGGGCAAACATTTGGGGTGTAGAGATGTTTAAACAAACACTATTCAAAGGCCTCACTGAAGCTTGGAATAACCTATACATGGTTTGTTCGATGAACATTTGTACAAGGCTTCATCTATATTTTCGAATGGTGGATGTTGATATCGCGAGGCTGCCATCATGGAAAAGGGAACAAACAACTTTTTCTGTTAACCTCAACGAATCACAACCCACCATAGGAACAGTGAAAATAGTTGGCTCCCATCGAATTAATAGTTTGAATTTCAAATCAGTGTATTGGTTTGTGGCCAGCTACTTGTATAGAGCCCAACCTGAAATATCTGTTCGATTTGAGAAAGAAAATGATAGCTGCGTTCCAAGTCCTACAACCCCCCCCCCCCTCCCAACGCGTATGGCAACATCAACTGTACAAAACCAAAGATGTTCATCTGTTTTAAGCAACTGATCTTGTGTCATCATGTTAACTATAGGATGTGTAGTTCCCCCTAATTCTATGTGGTCAAATACATTTACATTTAAAATTTTAGTCATTAAGCAGATGCTCTTATCCTGAGTGCATACATTTTCAAACATTTTTTCATACTGGTCAGCTTGTGTATTGTTGTAACATGTGTCCACATCATGGAAAGTAGCTTAATATACACTACCGTTCAAAAGTTTGTGATCACTTAGAAATGTCCTCGATTTTCAAAGAAAAATGCTTTTTTGTTGTTGTCCTGCCAAGAAGGACAGCATCCCGGAGTCGCCTCTTCACTGTTGACTTTGAGACTGTTGTTCTGCGGGTACTATTTAATGAAGCTGCCAGTTGAGGACTTGTGAGGCGTCTGTTTCTAAAACTAGACACTC
Organism: Oncorhynchus masou masou; assembly: GCF_036934945.1. Classification (NCBI taxonomy): domain Eukaryota; kingdom Metazoa; phylum Chordata; class Actinopteri; order Salmoniformes; family Salmonidae; genus Oncorhynchus; species Oncorhynchus masou. The sequence continues at coordinate 44,326,341 of NC_088222.1, forward strand.
TAATGTCCTCTTGTTCAGTTGTGCACCGATGCTTCCCACACCTTTCTATTCTGGTTAGGGCCAGTTTATGCTGTTCTGTGAAGGGAGTGGTACACCACGTTGTACGAGATGTTCAATTTCTTGGCAATTTCTCGCATGGAATAGCCTTCATTGCTCAGAACAAGAATAGACTGACAAGTTTTAGAAGAAAGTTCTTTGTTTCTGGCCATTTTGAGCCTGTAATCGAACCCACAAATGCTGATGCTCCCGATACTCAACCAGTCTAAAGAAGGCCAGTTTTATTGCTTCTTTAATCTGCACAACAGTTTTCAGCTCTGCTAACATAACTGAAAAAGGGTTTTCTAATGATCAATTTGCTTTTTTTAAATTATAAACTTGGATTAGATAATACAATGTGCCATTGGAACACAGGAGTGATGGTTGCTGATAATCGGCCTCTACGCCTATGTAGATATTCCATTAAAAAAATCAGCCGTTTCCAGCTACAATAGTCATTTACAACATTAACAATGTCTACACTGCATTTCTGATAAATTTGATGTTATTTTAAAGACGAGGACATTTCCTAGTGACCCCAAACTTTTGAACGGTAGTGTACGTTAATTATATATGGAAAAGTAATTCCATTTCTTAATTTAGGATGAAGCAAACTCTGATTTTTTTACTTTCTACTTTCACATATTTTTCCTAAGCACAATTTTAACAAGACATTCTAGGCTGGAGCGTCCATAGGGTCTGTGCAGCCGGCTGAACGTTTGACGTCCGTAAGTTTCTTTCCACAGGTGTGTTTGTCAAATGCCCCGCGCTTTAGCCAGAGACATTTACTGTGGCTGTGGTAGGTAGGTGGAAGTGACAGCAGCAGAAAGGTGGTGTGCGCAGTGCAATTGTGGGGGGGGGCACAACCCATCATAAGGTTGCTTAATAATGAGGATGTTGCCCCCTCCCCTCGCTGACACCTTCCCATTGCTTCCCTCCCACATGTGACTTTTTCCCTCTGTTCCTCTTTGATCTGCCTTTTATTAGAGTTTACACATTTACAAATGTAAATACACATGCACAGTCGCCTGCTAGGAGCACTCTCAATTAAAGCACACAGAGATCTGAAAACCTCAATGTCAGATTATGATCAGCGAGGTTTGAAAAGACATCAACTATTCATGTTGAAAACCCACATTAGAAGACTGACTGCGATGACTATGACGTGAAACAAATTACGCCCTATTCCCCATTTAGTGCCCTATTTTAACCTGGACCTTGATCAAAAGTAGTGCACTAATAGGGACTAGGGTGCCATTTGGAATGAAGCATGACGCCTATAAATCTCTCTGATGAATTATTCCAAAAAGTCTGTTCTAACGAGCACATCCTACTCCCAACACAGTAGCAAGCATCCCTCTCTGAAGTAGATATCTAACAGCTCTCTCCACTTATGAGGATATGTTTCACCACACAACGTCAGGTGTTTTTGTTAATATCTAGAAACCCAGAGGGTTAGCCAATAGCCAACTACTCCTACTGTTTGAGTCATGGACTGGCAGTTTCATTCTTTTGGCAGTTATCATCAAGCGCTAAAGTAAATAAACAATTTTTCAGGTTCCAAGTATAATCTAGTGCTGTACCTGTACAGCAAAGACATTTGAACGTAACTTTTTTATTTTAACAAAATGTGTTTTTTGGCCGAAATGCCTTCTGGAACATGTGAACTTTCATGTGCCTTTAATAACAAACTTGTATGCCATCTGTTAATACAAATCAAATTCTTAAAATACAAGCCTAGTTGGTTTAGCCAGAGAAAAAGTATGTATGATCTCTGTCGTAATATTATTATGTTCTCAGAGCCATTTGCTTTGCTAGTTATAGTCTAATGTTAGCTAGCTAACATTGAACCTGGTTGGTTAGCTTCCTGCAGATTCATGCAGGGTAGTAACATAATGAGTTGGGATTATGGTTCAGTAATGTCTGACAAGTAATATATAACAATTTCACAACAATACACACAAATCTAAAGTCAATGGAATTAAGAATATATAAATATTTGGGCGAGCAATGTCAGAGCGGCATAGACTAAGATACAGTAGGATCAAATAAAGTATATACATATGAGATCAGTAATGCAAAATATGTTAACTTTATTAAAGTGACTAGTGTTCCATTATTAAAGTGGCCAGTGATTTCAAGTCTATGTATATAGGGAGGCAGCCTCTTATGTGTTAGTGATGGCTATTTAACAGTCTGAGATAAAAGCTGTTTATCAGTCTCTCGGTCCTAGCTTTGATGCACCTGTATTGACCTCGCCTTCTTGATGATAAGGGGGTGAACAGGCAGTGGCTCGGGTGGTTGTTGTCTTTGATGATATTTTTTGCCTTCCTGTGACATCAGGTGCTGTAGGTGTCCTGGAGGTCAGGTTGTTTGACCCCAACGATGCGTTGGGCAGACCACACCACCCTCTGGAGAGCCCTGTGGTTGCGGGCGGTGCAGTTGCCATACCAGGCGGTGATACAGCCTGACAGGATGCTCTCAATTGTGCATTTGAAAAAGTGCGTGAGTTTTAGGTGCCAAGCTGATTTTGTTTTTCAGCCTCCTGAAGTTGAAAAGGCACTGTTGCACCTTCTTCACCACACCGTCTGTGTGGGTGGACAATTTCAGTTTGTCCGTGATGTGTATTCCGGGGAACTTGAAGCTTTCCACTTTCTCGACTGTGGTCCCGTCGATGTGGATAGACTTGCTGTTTCCAGAAGTCCACAATCAGCTCCTTCGTTTTGTTGACGTTGGGTGAGAGGTTATTTTCCTTGCACAACACTCCTAGGGCCCTCACCTCCTACTTGTCTCTTCATTGTTGGTAATCAGGCCTACTACTGTTGTGTCGTTTGCGAACTTGATGATAGAGTTGGAGGTGTGCGTGACCACACAGTCATGGGGGAACATGGAGTACATGAAGGGGCTGAGCACGCATCCTTGTGGGTGATGAACAGTATTCTTACATAGGTATTCCTGTTGTCCAGATGGGATAGGGCAGTGTGCAGTGCGATGGTGATTGCATTGTCTGTGGATCTGTTATGGTAGCACTCTCGTTTGAGTGTGCTAGAGCACAGAATAACTGACAAATTTATGAACGCTTAACACCCGTTGAATATGGCCGGTGTCAGTAAACGTTGGCAAAAAAAAACGTAAATTGTTGCCAACAGCAGAGTTGCAGTCACAAACGCTCCGGATAACATAAAAACAGCCTAACCAGCTTTGCAAGGGCGAGATAAATAGTCAGAGTGAGCTGTTCTCTCATTTTGTGTCTGGACGTAGCTAGCCAAAGGTTATCCAAGTATCTTGGGTGCTTGACTGATGTTGTTAGGACAGAACGCTCAGATCAACATTTAAAGAGATGGGTGGGGCTAAAGCTTTAGAGGGTGTGAATGATACTCTGGGTGTAGTAGACAAAGAAGAGCTCTCCAGGAGGTACCAAAACATTGAAAGGTAATTTCCTCAAAAGTGAGGTTTCATGTTTATCAACTTTCAAAGCAGAATTACTTTCCATTTGTTCCTCAACTATAGTGTATAGCTTGCGTTAGGGTTGCTTACCAACAACAATGAGACGTCCTACAGGGAGGAGATGAGGGCCTTCGGAGTGTGCTGTCAGGAAAATAACCTCACACTTAAAATCAACAAAACAAAGGAGATGATTGTGGACTTCAGGAAACAGCAGAGGGAGCACCCCCCTATCCACATTGACGGGACAGTAGTGGAGAGGGTAGTAAGTTTTAAGTTCCTCGGCGTACACATCACGGACAGACTGAATTGGTCCACCCACACAAACAGTGTTGTGAAGAAGGCGCAGCAGCGCCTCTTCAACATCAGGAGGCTGAAGAAATTCGGCTTGTCACCAAAAGCACTCTACAGATGCACAATCGAGAGCATCCTGTCAGTCTGTATCACCGCCTGGTACGGCAACTACTCCGCCCACAACCGTAAGGCTCTCCAGAGGGTAGTGAGGTCTGCACAACGCATCACCGGGGGCAAACTACCTGCCCTCCAGGACACCTACACCACCCGATGTCACAGGAAGGCCATAAAGATCATCAAGGACAACAACCACCCGAGCCACTGCCTGTTCACCCCACTATCATCCAGAAGGTGAGGTCAGTATAGGTGCATGAAAGCAGGGACCGAGAGACTGAAAAACAGCTTCTATCTCAAGGCCACCAGACTGTTAAACAGCCACCAATAACATTCTTCATCTCTTTACACTTGTGTGTGTGTATAAGGTAGTAGTTGTGGAATTGTTAGGTTAGATTACTCGTTGGTTATTACTGCATTGTCGGAACTAGAAGCACAAGCATTTCGCTACACTCACATTAACATCTGCTAACCATGTGTATGTGACAAATAAAAATTTATTTGATTTGTGATTGTCTCCACCCCCTCCAGTGTTGCTGATTTCCCCCAGTGTATTTATCTCTGTGTTTCCTGTCTCTCTGTGTCAGTTCATCTTGTTTGTTTCTAAGTCAACCAGCGTTTTTACCGTTCTCCTGCTTTTTGCATTCTCCTTTTTCTAGTCCTCCCGGTTTTGACCCTTGTCTGTTTCTGGACTTTGTACCCGCCTGCCTGACCCCTATGCATGCCTTGACCACAAGCCTGTCTGCCACTATGTACCTGCTGGACTCTGATCTGGTTTTGACCTTTTTGCCTGTCCACGACCACTCTCTTGCCTACCCCTTTTGATTAATAAACATTGTAAAACTCCAACCATCTGCCTCCAGTGTCTGCATTTGGGCCTCACCTTGTGCCTTGATACATGCAGGTAATATTGTGGAACTGGATACAGACACCACCAGAGCATTCTAGAGTTCATGATTAAATTTCTCGAAAAACCCTAGCCCCAGAGAACACCTAGCCCCTATACCCCCTTTGCACCTGTGTAGATCTGAGAAGACTACATACTGTAAGTGTTAGCAATATTGCACCAAAGAACATCCAAGATCACTGACCTCAAATTCCCCATAACATCATCATAAACCAAGCCTCAGAAAAGCCTTAATTTATTTTTATAAAAAAAAAAAAAATTTAAATACCCTTTTTTCTCCTCAATTTCGTGGTATCCAATTGTTTTAATAGCTACTATCTTGTCTCATCGCTACAACTCCCGTACGGGCTCGGGAGAGACGAAGGTTGAAAGTCATGCGTCCTCCGATACACAACCCAACCAAGCCGCACTGCTTCTTAACACAGCGCGCATCCAACCCGGAAGCACCAATGTGTCGGAGGAAACACTGTGCACCTGGCAACCTTGGTTTGCGCGCATTACGCCTGGCTCACCACAGGAGTCGCTGGTGCTCGATGAGACAAGGACATCCCGGACGATGCTAGGCCAATTGTGCTTCGCCCCCACTGCACCACCCGGGAGGCCCAGAAAAGCCTTAATTTGCACCTATACCAGTATTCTACATCATACCATTTTTTTCTCCCTTTTATGGCTCACAGCGGTATTTAAATCTAATTTCCATCAAAGCTGGGATAAAAGGAAGTTTCAAGCTATTAGAGAACATACAGTGGGGTCTAGAATTATTGGATCCCTTGATAAAGATGAGCAAGAAAGACTGTATAAAATACTCATGGTCATATGACATGAAAATAGAGCTCTTTGGCCACGCACACCAGATTTGGGTTTGGCCTTTGAAAGAACAATATGCAGAAAACACCTAATTCCTACTGTAAAATATGGTAATGGTCCTCTGATGTTATGGGGATATTGGCCCTGGGGCCCTTGTTAAGGACAACGGCATCATGAACTTTACCAAGTACCTAGGCATTTTAGTCAAAAACCTGGTTGACTCTGCCAGGAAGCTCAAACTTGGCTGCAAGTGAGTCGTCCAGTAAGACAATAACCCCAGACACATCTAAATCCAGAAATAAATGTTTAAATGACGACAAAATAAACATTTTTCAATGGCCATCTCAGTCTCCGGACCTGAATCCATTTAAAACCTGTGGTTTGAATTGAAGAGGGCAGTCCACAAGTGCAGTGTTACGTCCGTCGTCTTTATTTTAGATGAACACCAAAAACAACAAAAGATCAACGAACGTAAAGTTCTGGACTGCAGACCGTTGCTGGTGGCTCTGGACCTTGGATCGTCACTGGAGGCTTTGTGCCACGGATCATCACTGGAGACTGTGGACCGTCTCGGGAGGTTCCGGACTGTGGACCGTCTCGGGAGGTTCCGGACTGTAGACCGTCTCGGGAGGTTCCGGACTGTGGACCGTCTCGGGAGGTTCCGGACTGTGGACCGTCTCGGGAGGTTCCGGACTGGACTGGGAACTGTCGCCGGAAGCTCTGGACTGGGAACTGTCGCCGGAAGCTCTGGACTGTTGAGGCGCACTGGAGGCCTGATGCATGGGACCGGTACAGGTGGCACCGGGCTGATCACACGCACCTCAGGGCGAGTGCGGGGAGGGGGCACAGGACGTACTGGACTGTGGAGACCTGATGCGTGGGACCCGTACAGGTGGCACCGGGCTGATGACGCACCTCAGGGCGAGAGCGGGGAGGAGGTATAGGACGTACTAGACTGTGGAGACGCACTGGAGGTCTGGAGTGCAGAGCTGGCACAACCCGTCCTGGCTGGATGCTCACTTTAGCCCGGCAAGTGCGGGCGCTGGCACAGGACGCACTGGGCTGTGAAGGTGCACTGTAGACACGGTGCGTAGAACTGCATAACATGGTGCCTGAACGGCGACACACACCCCAGGGTGAGTGCGCGGACGAGACACAGGATGCATCGGACTGGTGAGGTGCACCGGAGGCCAGATGCGTGAAACCGGTGCACATGACACCGGACTGGTGTCACTCTCATCAGCACGCCCAATCTGCAGCTCTCTCAACGCCAGCACCTCTCTCCGGAATCTTGCGTCGAGCGCCTCACTCGACTCCCTGACTGGCACTGGTTCAACCCTTGGCTCCGACCAACACCTCCATGTGCCCCCGCCAAAAAATGTTTTTGGGGGCTGCCTCTCGTGCTTTCATCGTGTCCAAGATTCCTGATCTCGTCGTCGTTCCTCTCTCGCTGCCTCTATCTGCTTCCATGGCAGGGTCTTGTCCCCTGCCATTACCTCCTCCCAGGTCCATGATGTCCTCCACTCCTGGGCACGCTGCTTGGTGGTGTGATCTTCTGTTACATCCGTCGTCGGAATGAGAGTGTGGAAAGTGTACAGCGAACGTAAAGTTCTGCAGGGCTATATAGCTACTGTGCAAAAACAAGATCCCACAAACTCAGGTGGAAAACAGGCTGCCTAAGTATGATTCCCAATCAGAGACAACGATAGAATGCTGCCTCTGATTGGGAACCATACCCGGCCATCAAAGAAATAGAAAACTAGAATCCCCACCCAAATCACACCCTGACCTAACCAAATAGAGAAATAAGCAGGCTCTCTAAGGTCAGGGTCAAGGGAAAGGTGCTCGAGTATTGAAAACAGGGATGTCAATAATTTTGACCCTTATCTTTATTAGTATTATTATTACTTCTTCAACAAAATACATTTCCTTTAGCAATTGTATTAATATAATACAAATAAAATAAGCATACAATATAACTTAGTATTTGGATTATTTATTTTATACAGTCTTTACTGCTCATCTTTAAGAAGGCATTCTGGACCCCACTGTATAGACTAGCCTTGCCTCTCAGCCTGCTCAGTTCTCTTCTGTTCCACCCTAATGCTCTGGTGCTCAGCAATGACACCGCCATCAATCAAATTGCCTCAGGATCCGCTGATTAGGAAAAATATACTATCTCAGGAGTGCAATGCCGTTAATGGGGCTCAAATCAGACCATTATCCACTTCATTAGAACATATGGCTTGAACACTGTCGGTTTTAACATTAAAATATTGCTGGGGCAAACTCCATCAACAAAGCTTATACACATCGAAACCAGTACACTACACAGGCTACACATTGACTGCACTAATAACCAATCCCAGAAATGAGTTTTGAGCCATACACATAAACGTTATAACATTAGAGTTATGATCAGTTTATAGCTACTTCCCATATCTTTAGCTCTTATTGCATGGAAGACCACGGTAGTCGAGGATACTTTTATAGAGTAAACTAGCTAATAATCGGTCTGCAATATTGTGACACAGCGTTTGTCTGGCTGCCTGTTACAAAGGGGCCCGGTTAACAATATGCTTAAGTTCCACAGTTCCAGTTCCATTACATATATTTATAACTAACCCCTCTTCTACATGTGGTTCCATGAGTATTACAGTCTGCCATCAAACATCAACGATAAGACATGTAGCCTAAAGGATATTATAGCTAGCCTACCTCAAAACAGATGTTCGCCACTGCTCCATTATTAAAACAAATCACATTTTATCGGTTGCATACACATTTTGCAGATGTTATTGCAGGTACAGCAAAATGCTAGCTCCAACATTGCAGTAATACATAACAATGCACGCATCCATATTACCAGTCAAAAGTTTGGACACATACTTTTTATTTGTATAATTATCTAAATTGTAAAATAATAGTAAAAACATCTAAACTATGAAATAACACATATGGAATCATGTAGTAGCCAAAAAAGTGTTAACCAGTGTTAACTATATTTATTCAAAGAAGCCACCCTTTGCCTCAATGGTAGGGGTGGTATACAGAAGATAGCCCTATTTGGTAAAATACAAAGTCCATGTTATGGCAAGAAAAGCTCAATAAGCACAGAGAAAGGACAGTCCAACATTACTTTCAGACATGAAGGAAGGTCAATCCGGTAGATTTCAAGAACTTTTGAAAGTTTTGAAAGTGCATGTGGACTGCCAAAATAAAGGAAGGCCCAGAGTTACCTCTGCTGCAGAGGATAAGTTAATTAGAGTTAAGTTCGTTAGAGTTAACAGCCTCAGAAATTGTAGAACTAATAAATGCTTCACAGAGTTCAAATAACAGACCTCTCAATATCAACTGTTCAGAGGAGACCGTGTGAATCAGGCGTCAATGGTCAAATTGGTACAAAGAAACCACTACTAAATGAAACCAATAAGAAGAAGAGACTTGCTCGGGCTAAGAAACACGAGCTGTGGATATTAGACGTGGAAATCTGTGCTTTCGTCTGAAAGTCCAAATTTGAGATTTTTGATTCCTATCGCCGTGGCTTTGTGAGACACAGAGTAGGTGAACGGATGATCTCCGATTGTGTGGTTCCCACCGTGAAGCATGGAGGAGGAGGTTTGATGGTTTGGGGGTGCTTTGCTGGGGTCACTGTCAGTGATTTATTTAGAATTCAAGGCACACTTAACCAGCATGGCTACCACAGCATTCTGCAGCGATACGCCATCCCATCTGGTTGGTGCTTAGTGGGAATTTCATTTGTTTTTCAAGAGGACTATGACCCAACACACCTCCAAGCTATGTAAGGGCTATTTGACAAAGAAGGAGAGTGATGGAGTGCTGCATCAGATGGCCTGACCTCCACAATACACCTGACCTCAACCCAATTGAGATGGTTTTGGATGAGTTGGACCGCAGAGTGAAGGGCAAGCAGCCAAAAAGTGCTCAACATATGTGGGTACTCCTTCTATACTAGTTAGTTGAGAGAATGCCATGAGTGTAAGAACAGATGCTGGAGCCAAGAAGCAAGTCCAGGGAGTGAACCTTTAATGAAACACGGACAAGAAACAGGCGCTGGACAAGCCGGGCTGAGGCGCGGGATCTTGACGATCCCACTGAGGCATGACGTGGGATGGCCCCTGCCGAGCCAAGAAACTCTCTCGAGTCAGCTAAGGCGTGGAAGCCCAACGAGACGGCTGAGGCACCCCCAGTTCCAATCAGGGACGGCACTCGGACCCGTGACCAACAAAAAAATAAAAATAATAATTCCCTGATGCTTCACATATTGTTGTCAGCATGCTGGAAGGACAGATGCTGGAGACGAGAAGCAAGTACAGGGAGTGAACATTTAATGAAACACAGACATGAAACAGAACACGGATAGCGTCTGGACAGGGGAAATGTAAACGACAATAATACTGACACGGGGAACCAACGGAGGAACAGACAGATATACAGTAGATGGGTCAATCAACAAAGTGAAGGAGTCCCGGTGAGTCCAATGAGTGCTGATGCGCATAATGATGGTGACAGGTGTGCTTAACCTGTTAAATCTATGGGGGCGCTATTTCATTTTTGGATAAAAAGACGTGCCCGTTTTAAGCTCAATATTTTGTCACAAAAAGATGCTCGACTATGCATATAATTGATAGCTTTGGAAAGAAAACACTCTGACGTTTCCAGAACTGCAAAGATATTGTCTGTGAGTGCCCCAGAACAGGAGCTACAGGCAAAACCAAGATGAAACTGCAACCAGGAAATTAGCAGGATTTTTGAGGCTCTGTTTTTCATTGTCTCCTTATATGGCTGTGAATGCGACAGGAATGAGCCTGCCCTATCTAAGGTGTCTGCAGCATTGTGACGTATTTGTAGGCATATCATTGGAAGATTGACCATAAGAGACTAAATTTGCCAGTTGTCCGCCCGGTGTCCTCTGTCGAAATTGTTGCGTCATTTTCAGCTGCTGGTATTTTTCCATGGGATTCTGAGACGAAAGCAGGCTTCCACGAACGGCATATCAATGGAGAGATATGTGAAAAAACCACCATGAGGATTGATTCTAAACAACGTTTGCCATGTTTCGGTCGATATTATGGAGTTAATTTGGAAAAAGTTTGACGTTTTGGTGACTGAATTTTCGGTTCGGTTCGGTAGCCAAATGTGATGTACAAAACGGAGCGATTTCTCCTACACAAAGATTCTTTCAGGAAAAACTGAACATTTGCTATGTAACTGAGAGTCTCATCATTGAAAACATCAGAAGTTCTTCAAAGGTAAATTATTTTATTTATTTGGTTTTCTGGTTTTTGTGAAAATGTTGCTTGCTAAATGCTACGCTAAATGCTAAGCTAGCTAGCAATACACTGAGAAAAATCTGAGATGACAGTGTTGTTAAGAAAAGGCTAAGCTTGAGAGCAGGCATATTAGTTTCATTTCATTTGCGATTTTCAGAAATCGTTAACGTTGCGTTATGGTAATGAGCCTGAGGCTGTATTCACGATCCCGGATACGGGATGGGTAGTATCAAGAAGTTAAAGAAGGTCAGGCTGGTGCCCTCGAGCGCCAGAGAGGGAGAGCGGGAGCAGTTGTGACAAAGAGTTGTCATGAAGGCAAAGGGTAGCTACTTTGAAGAATATAAAATCTATTTGGGTTTGTTTAACACTATCACGCCCTGACCTTAGAGAGCCTTGTTTATTCTCGATTTTGTTAGGTCAGGGTGTGACTTGGGTGGGCAAATCTCATGACCACAAAGGAAGCACGAGAGGCAGTCCAAGAAAATTATTTGGGGTGGCACACGGGGTGGTTGGTGGAGCCAGGTTTCAGACCAGAGCCAATTCCCCGTTTAAGGAGCGTGTGACCGTTCAGACACCATGTTACGCTGTGATACGCACTGTGTCTCCAGTGCGCATTCACAGCCCGGTGCATTCTGTGCCAGCTCCTCGCACTTGCCATGCGAAAGTGAGGATACAGCCAGGACGGGTTGTGCCGGCTCAGCGCTCCTGGTCTCCAGTACGCCTCCTCGGTCCAGGATATCCTGCGCCGGCTCTACGCACTGTGTCGCCGGTGCGCCTTCACAGGCCAGTGCGTCCTGTGCCAGCAGCCAGCACTTGCCGGACTAAAGTGAGCATCCAGCCGGCCTCCAGTGCGTGTCTCCAGCCTGGTACGTCCTGTGCCTGCTCCATGCACGAAGCCTCCAGTGGTGATCCATGGCCCGAAGCCTCCAATGATGATCCATGGCACGAAGCCTCCAGTGATGATCCATGGCATGAAGCCACCAGTGATGATCCATGGCCCGGAGCCTCCAGTGATGATCCATGGCCCGGAGCCTCCAGTGATGATCCATGGCCCGGAGCCTCCAGTGATGATCCATGGCCCGGAGCCTCCAGTGATGATCCATGGCCCGGAGCCTCCAGTGATGATCCATGGCCAGAAGCCTCCAGTGATGATCCATGGCCCGGAGCCTCCAGTGATGATCCATGGCCCGGAGCCTCCAGTGATGATCCATGGCCCAGAGCCTGCAGTGACAATCCAAGGTCTGGAGCCTCCAGCGACGGTCGGCGGTCCAGAGCCTCCAGCGACGGTCGGCGGTCCAGACATTCCAGAGATGGTCGGCGGTCCAGAGATTTCAGAGATGGTCCCGGTCCGGAGTTTCCAGAGACGGTTCCCAGTCTGGAGTCCGCGACGACGATCTACGGTCCCGAGTCCCCGGCAACGATCCCCGCACCAGAGGTGCCACCAAAATGGGGGGGAGCCTCAAGCGGAGCGGGGTCTGCGTCCAGCACCGGAGCCTCCACCGAGATGAGATGCCCACTCGGACCCTCCCCTATAGGTTCAGGTTTGCGTCTGGAGTCCGCACCTTTGGGGAGGTACTACTGTCATGCCCTGACCTTAAAGAACCTTGTTTATTCTCTATTTGGTTAGGTCAGGGTGTGAATTGGTTGGGCAAATCTATGTTTCTATTTCTTTGTTGGCCTAGTATGGTTCACAATCAGAGACAGCTGTTTATCATTTCTCTGATTGGGGATCATACTTAAGCAGCCCTTTTTCCCACCTTAGATTGTGGGATTTTGTTTGCGTTCTGCTCTGCATATAGCTTCACGTTCGTTTTTCTATTTTTTTGTTTTTTTCGGTGTCATTTAAATAAAGCTGCACCTTGGTCCAATCCATCTTTAAGCGAGTGTAACAAACACTCTTTTGGTTACTTCATGATTCATTATGTGTTATTTCATAGTTTTGAAGTTGTCACTATTATTCTACAATGTAGAAAATAGTAAAAATAAAGAAAAACCCTTGAATGAGTAGGTGTGTCCAAACTTTTGACTGGTACGGTATATAATTGATATGGTATATAATTGACTGGTACGGTATATAATTGACTGTGAACGAGCACCACATGATGGATGCTTTCCATACTGTAAGTTTTTACAAGTTAGGTGGAATCTACTGGGAGATTGTAAAAGCTAATAAAGCAAGTACACCACCAACTGCACAGATAATAACGGATGACTTAGTGAAGTGCATTCCCAGACTGGTGTTGTTCTACCTGTGCTTCTCCCTTTATTTATATTTATTTAATTTTACATCCCTTCCACAGTGAAAGAGAAAGTATACCAATTTGTCTTTCTATGTGGTAATAAGAGGTTCTCATTCACTGAGGGGTATGAAGGCCACCAAATACACCAGAGAGGGAGATGCACACGCACACATATACAGTGAAAGAGCGAGAGGGAGAGCGACACAGGCACAAGCACAAAGACACACACACAAAGAGAGAGATAGAAGAGAGACACACACATACTGTACATCAGACAAAATATGTTTTTCTCCATCATCCGCCCAGACTGTATCTAGATTCTAAGGCTTTGGCTTACCTTGGACGAGGATGTGTACTGACGTCGTCCTCGGTCTGCTGCTCGTCTGCACCGCGCAGATGTATGGGCCTTCATCTGTCATGTCCACGTCCTCAATCTTGATGGTGAACTCCTCCTGATTGAGTGTAACCAAGCTCACCCTAGGATCCACAGACCATTTATCCTCGCCGGCGTACAGTATACTCGACCGGTTGAGCCAGGCCGTGTGTGTGACAATGTCCCCCTGTGCGCACCTGTAGGACGAGAAAGATTGCCAAATCAAACACAAGGTGAAATACAAAACGGAAAAGTAACGCTTTGCTTTGCATCAGGTGAGAGACCACAGCAGGCCCCATTTGTGATGTCACAGCTTTCCCTCTATGGCATTCGTCACTTCTGTTCAAGTGATGAGAGTGAGGGTGGGACAGTGTCCAGGGGGGCTGTTGTGTCATGAAGGAAAAATAAATCAGAAGTTACATGCTTGTGTATACTCGATATCGAGTGTCGATGGCGGTCATAGCAAATGACCACAGTGCTTGTGATGCCTCTGTGCACAGATTTCTCTAGGATATCTAAGAGAATCCAACCTTTGTTGCTTTAGAAATGTGTACTGCATTTGGTGCATTCAAATATCTTCTGTGAGATACAGTAAATGTCATTATCCTTTTCATCATAGTCAAATGAACCTTAACCCATGTTCAGCTAACTTTTTGGAGGTGCTGGTCCAGGGGTTATCCATGTCAAGTGTTTGACAAATCATTAATATCTGTCAATAGGTTACTACATTGATTATGTTAACTATGCTAAATCATATGCAATTACAGTAGGAGCTAATGGAATTTTCATCATACTCTATTTGTGGAACGCCTGGATAACCTCAGGTTTACTGTTATATGATGATTCGACTTGGAGGTCACACAAGAAGACTGCCAACGTGGGTAGTGCACGTGTGTGACGTGTGATTGTGTGTGCATCTCTGCCCATTCAACTCCAATTAATGGAAAGCTGAGAATTTCCTTAGGCACTTTGCTGGAAGAGATCCAACAGAACACACTCTAACTTCTTTGGCTGATTGGCATATCTGGTCGGTCAACTTCCTTGTCCTTCATTCACGCCATTCCCCCGAAATGGGAAAAGCATAGGCATCAGTGGCGGTCAGTGCCATTTATGATGAGGGAGGACAAAACATTTTTTCACGAGCTTCGCCTTTTTTTGTATTACAGCATATTGGATGACTGTCAATCATTTTCCATTCTCCCAGTTCATTGTAACATTGATAGGTTTAGGCTACTAAATGATACTCAAATCTTCCCTATATCCATCGTGAGATTGCTACAACCTAGCCTATGATGAAAGTTTACAACATAGGTGCACACAGGTCGAGATAAAATGTTGAGGTGACAGACAGTGACACATTAAATACAGCCTTGCACATTCTTGCCTGCATCTAGCTGATCTAGGATGTAATCATTAGTCCAACAGTTTCTAAGAAACTATTTTCAACAGAATCGGCAGAATGAATACGGCCCTGATCACACATAAACACAGTTCACTTTCATAGCAGCCACATTGTATTCCTTCCCTCACCTTTTCACTTCATTTGTGGACTTCAATGCACAACACATCAGTATGTGACCAGGCGAAAAAACCTTTCCAAGCCAAACCATGTCATAACCGCTACACACGGCCTACATTGTTGTTACCATATTAGCTAAAGTAACGTTCCTTATCAACATAGCTAATCTAACTGATTTATTAGTACACCCACTACAATCATGCAGTAACGTTAGTGTATAGTCAGTAAGCAGTTTAGCATTTACACCATTGGGCCCCGGTGGCAATAAATGAAAAAAAAAAGTTACATTGACTTAGAAGAGTTCCAGTGTTGTGTTGGATAGTCACAGCCAGCTAGCTAACATGACATCCCTCTGTTTGAGCCGGGTGGTTGAGTAGGCTAAAATATCCATCTACATTTTCTAGCTAAGTGAAACTGAAAGTGGAAAAAAATGACAAAAATGTCAATCACTCTCACTCTTGCTTCTCCTTCATTTTTGAAGAAATTATTTTGTTGAAAACTGTTCAACTATTGTCTTTCTCTCTCTTTGAGTCAACTACTTACCACATTTTATGTACTGCAGTGCTAGCTATCTGTAGCTTATGCTTTGAGTTCTAGATTCATTCTCTGATCCTTTGATTTTTTTGGACAACATGTCAGTTCATGCTGCAAGAGCTCTGATAACTGTCATGACTTGGGCCTGATGGGGAGGTTTATGACCCCCATAAATACCTTTCCCCCTTTTCCTCTTTCTACTCTACCGATGTGACTATTGAAAATCCCTTTGTTGACATGGAGAGTCTGGTAACATCAAAAGGTGGGAAACTGAACCATTTTTCGGTAATCCAACCAGTTGAAAATATGTGTTGGTACTTAATGAGTATGATGTCAGATTAGTTGGTGTCTGAGACATTATTACTGATGATAGGACGACATAAACTGTATATTTTTTTGCCTATGTTTACTGACACCGGTCATATTCAGCAGGTGTTGCGCGCTCGTAAATTCATCAGTTGTTCTGCGCTCTGGCACACTCAGACGAAAGTGCTCTGAAATCGGAGTAGATAACCAGAGTGAATTTGCGAATGCAAGAGATATGCTAACTGGATAACAGTCGTTCAAGTTCTTTCAAGCTAACCAAATAACACCTTACCCCTAGCTGTGTATAGCCACCAAAAACAGTTATGAGAGGAAAAAGTCAGCCACTCACCCTAACGTTAGGCTCTGTGTTTTTAGCTTGCTACATAAACATATATACGCTAGCCTATTAGCCACATTATGAATGACTTGTGATCATTGTCCTTGCTAGTTTGATTGTATTGACCTGCCTTACATTCATCAGTTTTTGTCCAGGATATTGAATCATTGAAACTGAAACAATGCATCCCGAATGGAGGCAGCAAACAACATACCAGGCCAGCTGTGATTTACAACCTGTTAGCAATATTTTTGGGACTACCAAGAAATGTATTGGGGAATTATATTAGCGATGCATTGAACTGCATCCATCTATTGTGCCAACAATGCTTAAGTGTACGACATGGAACATTGAGTCAAATATAACCTATTTTAAAACCTCTCAGAGTTGGTTTCGTAGCATAAATTGGGAATTTAATATGTTTGACTGATATTATGATTGTCTGTTTGTTTCCTATCTGCAAAGTAGTTCAACTCTGTCTGTTTCACTTTAAACTTTAGGTGACGGGTTATGTTGTATGCTAAACATTAAATATTTTTTGCAATGGGAATTAATAGTTGTACATGTCGATTGGGAAATGCTTAATGGTTGTATTTTTGAATTATTATGATTGGGACCGACTGGCTTATTATGTCCGAGTTCATGGACTGTTTATCCTTTAACATCATGCTGTGTGTGACTGGTGTCTTTTTATCGACCCTATGCAGGGGTGCCTGTAGAAGTGGGTATACTCTAATTTTGCCAAAAAGTTCTCAAACGGCCTGCCAAGTGAAAGAAAGGCATCCTGTGTGAAAAATCCTGTTTTCCTATAGATTTTTCAGACTTTCACTCTCAAAAGCACTTTATTTTTTCATAGAAAAGGACAAAAATGTGATGGTTTAAGTCCACAACAATGCTTAAACCACATCGATCTGATTAGGTGGGCCTGTCAGGGCCTGGCCGCCCATCCATTTCTACAGCTCTATGGTAAGCAGGTTATGATGACAATTGCGCATCAAAAATAGCAGTAGGTAGTCTAGTGGTTAGAGCGTTGGGCCAGTAACTGAAAGGTTGCTGGATTGAATCCCTCAGCTGACAAGGTAAATATCTTTCATTCTCCCCCAGAGCAAGGCAGTTAACCCACTGATCCCCGGGCACTGAAGATGTGGATGTCGATTATGGCAGCCCCCTGCACCTCTCTGATTCAGAGGGGTTGGGTTAAATGCGGAAGACACATTTCAGTTGAATGCATTCAGTTGTACAACTGATTATGTATCCCCTTTTACTAACCAACATTTCCGACTAATCTTTTTCAATACCTGGTTTGCATACCCATTGTTGATATCATAAGATGAAACGTCTTTCCCACCCTACCGGCTACCGATGTCATTCTTCTGTGAGATGCTCCATGCCAAAACCAGTTGAGAGCTGCACACTCTTGCTGCCTGCAGATGATATTCCGGTGAAACTAGGCTATTTCACATGCTTTGCGATTGTATAGGCTAATTTGTGCATGATTTCTCTATTGTACTACATAATTGATAAGTCGTATACCTCCACTACACCACTTTGATACGCATCGGTAGGTATTAAGAAGTGAGTATACACAATACCCACTGCTTATACCCTCCACTACACCACTGGCTCTTTATGTTTGACAAAAAGTGCACTCTCCTACATGAGTGCGCTGGTATTACAGTTGCTGTCCTTTCAGAATCACCAACCTGTCACACACTGAAGGCCTATCAGTTCTTCACTGCACAAACATGTCTATGATAGATATAAAGCTTGTTAAGATAATAATGTTTCAAGAAAGGAGTGTCGAAATTTGGCCTGGCAAAGCGGTTTTATGCGTTGACTGAATGGAAGCTGATTATTCAGAGTTTTTTTACTCTGCTGGTCTCGGGAGGAAATTGCTGTCTGAGACTGTCAAGACAGAGTACAAAGGTATCCAACACAGAGACAAGGCCGAGGCACTCAATATGTGAGACCGGTCTGGAGTGCTATAACCTATATAATATACCAGGTGGTTCAAGTCCTGAATGCTAATAAGGCACATACAGTATAATTACATGATGAATACATTGTCAGATGTTTATTGATGTGCAAGAAGTTGGGATATTGTATTAGTAACTAGATAGCTTTATTGGTCCAGGGAGTAGGTTAGCTAGCCTCTAGCTTCGCCGGTAAAACCGTAATGCTCCGTAGCATTAGCAAAGCAACCCTGGCCGTGGCTTTTTGCTGTGTTTACAATTTGCGGCGTGTGGGCTGTGGCAGAGAAAATATGGGCCGTGCACACAGAAAGTGGAGATGTGCATGCCTGATTAATCAATATTTATAAGGAGCCATAACTCAGTGTTCGGAGGGTTGAACTTAACCGCACTAGGACAGGAATTAAGAAGAAATAGTGACGGCAACTTCCTCTGGAGGGGTACTTTAACATAATCCACAGACTACCACCTCTTTGACAGGACGTTTAATAATTCATCAAACGCTATTTCAAGGTAGAGAGCCATTGACAACAACGCATTCTATAAAACATCTCCTAATTCTTCATTATAAAATAGAAATGATCTTGATGAATCCCTGACCCAGTTGCCAGTTGATGGCATAATGGTGTCTCCTGCCTTATTTACCCTGTTGGACTACTTTCTTTCACAAAGGGTAACCTCCAAAATCACCTGGGAGCGGGCTGAGGTGTAGCTGATTTTGCCTTTTTTGGACAGCCAGTCAAGGGCACAGGAACTGGGTAGAGCGCTGGTCATGCATTGTAATGGGCGGGTGTTAGAAGTGTGAAGATCATTTGTTTCCCCGGTGGGATGTTATTTTATGATATACCGTGGGCTATCCTTACATGGAAACATTAAAATATATATTTTTATGTTCTCCAAGTATGACACTATTTTTGTCTTCTTGCTCTGAAGTGCACCACAGTGAATCAAGAATTAATCCTGGGACCTGGCTACTGTGACAAATGTGTCCCATGGTGAACGTAACCACAAAGCCTCAACAAGGATTTGTTACCAGTAATACCTAAAGGAGATGCATTGCGAGGTGCAAAAAGTACAAGGTTGTCGAGAGAGACACATGGTGCATTAGCAACTCTCCCAGGACCTTCTGGTTCGACTCAAAATAGAAATGATGTCACCAGAGTCAACTATTTACTTAATATTCAGCCCCTTCTGTCTCAGTTTTTCAGAATTGCAAAATGCTCAAAGTGCCATAGTTAGGATTTTATTTATGACTCCAGAAACCTTACAGAAGATAAAACGGAACAGAGCACAGCAGGAGATTGGAGAACCCTACTGGAGACTTCGAAATGTAAAGATAACTCAACAGCATGTTGAGAGACACTGGGGGAGAAGTAATAGGAAAGTCAGAGATATTTGTTAAGAATTTGTAATTGACAAGGTGATATGAGGATGATAAAACAAACATAGCATGAGGAAGATGTCCCCTTATGTTGTAGCACTTACTTGGGTCTTTGAGATTGCAAAGCCGCCTGTTGAGAACAAACAATATCTCTCTCAGGTTGCATGTTATTGATTCTATGCTAAAATTATTCTCGACTTGCAAAAAGCCCTCGCCTGCTATGGGGTGCTGTTAAGCCAGAGCCCTGCTTTTCAAACCATGTGCTATGCAAGGTCATCATACAGTACAGTGTGTTCAACCTCCACACCAAATCCCCATAATGCCTACAAATAAAGAAAGAAAAATAAATATTTTATCCTGCATTATTCCCTCAACACCGGCGCACAGACTGCAAACCAATTTAATCCTGAAAAAGTGTTGACCCTTTCAGCGCCATGAAAGGAATCCAACTACAGCACAGGAGGAAGTGAAAATGAAGCAGTGAAATAAACAACTTCTTGCCTCTTCCTTGGTGCACTGTGCATATAATTAAAAATGCATGCCATTTCTCTTCCCCACAATTAGAGGCTTCTAGTGTACTTTGTTCAGTGCGAGCTTCAATGGAGTTGGTTAATGTTTAATGCAGTGTCATCATTGGCTAGTTCATAGGGAATACAACAATTTATGTTTTAAGTACTACAAAAGATTAATTTTGTATGGTTGACATTTATTAAACAGTATGGACGGCTCTGCAAAGAGTCTGCATGCAATTGTAAAACTAATACTGTTCAAATACAAAAACCAGGAAGGTAAATATTGGTTTCCTGTGACATACATATTTTATATATTTGGGTGTTGGCTGGTCTTGCTGTTTTTTACACAATTTGGAATATCCACAGGCAGTTAATGGAAGGGCTATGTACTGGAGAATATCAAACAAAATGTGGTGCTAAACTAAGCTTATTAGTCAGAGGGTTTCTCATGAATTTGAACGAGGAGACTGTCTGGGGATGTATTGCCATTGCCTGTAAACATCAGACATTGCAGAGATGCACAGCTTGTGGGTCATTGCAGATCAGGGGAGAGGCATTGATTTGACCAGCATATTCTATTAAGCTATTTTAATTCACAGATTTACGTCTTTGATCAACCAATATCAGTTCGAGGTCATCTTCTATGAAGACAACTTGATGCCAATAGTATTGAGTTGAAATTATTCATATCTGTAACCAAACAAATACAAACTGAAAGCAAAAGGAAATAAATGTGCCTTCTCAGATCAACAACTACAGTAAATACTGTAAGGACAAATAGAGTCGTAAGCAAAAAAAAACATGATTCAAACAAGCATTCAGAGGAAGGGAGAGCTTTCATTGGTCACTCAATCTTGGAGGGAATAAACAAAAATAAACAATAATCAACAACAAACACAAATGTCTCTCATCAATGGTATCCCTATAAATAGTATCATCCCATGACGAAAGAAGACAGAGACACAAACACACGTGCTTCCTTTTTCGAGAGCACCACAACAAGGTGAAGTGAAGCTAAATGAGACAATATCAACAGTCCATTAACTCAGGTACCATCTCTGAATAAGAATGTTACCCACTTTCCTAACCCCATTATATTTGAATCAGTAGCTGTCACTTAAATTTCACACTATCGCTTGTCATATGAACTGCACTGCATGACAAATGTGAGGTCATGATCATTTGAGGGGTCTGTATTAATGAAATAAAGTTGCATAATAAGCTTTGACACAACCTGTTCTTACTTGTTTAGTCCATCTGCACGTAAAAGCATTGCATATAAAGGCAAAGGATACCCTGTGTTATTTCACATCAGTTGTGTTAGTTCGCAAACATTGAGGAATGTTGCTGATAGAAATGTTATAAATAGCACTGATATGATTCCTTAGTCTACATGCCAGAGGCTGCGTTTAGACAAGCCTCCCAATTTGACCAATGTGATTGGTCAAAAGACCCAATTAGTGGAAAAAAAAATCAGATTTGTTCTACTTAACATATTTCTAACAGAATGGCCCCCAGCACTATGTAAATTCAACATCATAGATGTGTTTTTGTTGTATGAAAAGTGCATTTTAAGAGTCTCTGTTGCAAGTAAAGTTTAAAAAAAGATTGTTTATTCAACCTTGAAATGATGCACCCTGAAATAGATTTTGTTGGCAGAGTTTATGTCGAGGTGGAACTTTAGTTCTCAAGTAGAAAAGGTCGCTAATGTAATTGAAATGCACTTTAAAGGAATGACAAGATCGTCATGGTCAATCCTGTATGATTTGTTGGTGTACCAACACAAATGGGTATCTGTCGGCGTTAGCGTTTCAAGGTAACAGCTAAGAGGAATAGCTACATACTGTACCTCAAACAAACAAACACACATCATGCTTTCGGTGAAATAAACTAACCCTGAAAGGGAGAAGAGAATGTTTTTACCACAGTACATGTTAATCCATTAGCCTTAGAGCAAGTGCCTATATGTGCAGTGTGTTTTCTTGTCTTACATTTACCTTCTGCAGGATACTTGTGTGTACAACAAACTACTAGTTTAGTGACACTTATACAGGTGTCTCTCACACACAGCTGAAGATATACCTGTATGACATTCCATAAACTTGACAATGAACAGAAAGAAGTCCATAGTGCTGAATAGTTGAGGTCATTTAAAACATAATAAGAGCTTCACTATATAATGAGAGCCTCGCTATTTATTCTGTTTTGTGTGGAAATACCTGAGATTGAACATATAAATCAATTACATGGCATGTGGGGTAAAATGGCATTTCCTGGGAAACGACTTTAGAATCAGCATCAGAAGATACAGTAAGCTTATTTGGAAAATATGTTTTTACAACAAACAGCCTTGATTGTTTTGCGACAAAGTTATATATTTATTTTTGCTTGGCTTAGATTGATTAAGCATCCACGTACCCAAGAGAAATAAACATCTGTAATGTATAACTCCTGGATAACTTACAGTAGGGCTGGTAGATAAATCAAATTAATTTGAATGTATGTTTTTGCGAGATATTCCAAATGCCTGTATCACAAGAATCAAGGTTTTGTTATTTTTCGTTTTTATGAGCGTTTATGTCCGCTTGTTCTCATGTTGCATTTTTGGTCTCCTCTCCTTCGCTCCTCTGGGCTGTGTACACATTCCCAATTTACACTAGAGATCTGTATGTAATGATGAGCTTTACGTCGCTCTGCCCAAACAATGGGAGTCGTTGTCCCAAAGGCGGGAAGGCACGTGACAAGTTTAGGTCCAAAATAAGCCCATTGAAACAAATTGTCCTTATTTTGGACAGATATTAACGCTTCTTCTCTTCCATAATGGTTTACACACACACACCAAGCCCCTCCCCCTGCCTCTATGCCAACAGTTTCAACTTGCAATTTTGGTCCAGGTTTGGTCCAAAATAATCAGTAGTATGGACAACAAAACACATTAAGACATTAATTTACTGTAATAGAGAAGTTACATTTTCAAACGATACCATTTTTATATCTCTAGTATCGATGAACATTGATTCTGGAATGCTCAGTTTGTCGCAAACGGCATTTGTATCACATACCATTAGCAGCATTTTTGGCAAAAGCTGTTATGCTGTACTATCGGTCTCGTCCGGTTCTAGTTAAATTTGTAACAAAAAAAGAGCATTTTCTAGACAGACTTGATAGCCAGAAAAGTGACTATTGCTAAATAAAAAAATAAAAAGCTAATTCAACTATTTGATAAAATAACATTACATTATTATTGGGTCTTATGGTTTTGGAAGGCTTATATTTAGCCTAGGTATAACTTCACAAGCCCTGAATTCATTTGATTTTGCTGTCTGTTTGAAAAACATTGTATTTGACCTTTAATTGTACTACAACACTTATTTAGATATAAAGAAAATCACAAGATATATATTGTGAATCGCCTATAAGTTTCAAAAAAATATATGATTTTTAGGCCATAATGCCCAGCCCTAACTTCCAGGTGACATTAGTCTTTGGAGTAGTCGTCCACGCAACTGCTAGGCCATGTGTATTTCTGCTATTGTCTACTGTTTCACCAATGATAATGAATCGGTATCTGTTTTGTTGGGTCAATTTCACAAAATGATTTAGCATAGCGTAGCATTTAGGATAGCATAATACAGAATGTCAAAGAGAGACTTTTGTTTCATGAAATCAAGTTGGACCCATTGTTGTTTTAATTATTTAGTGAGGGCAGAAAAGCTCTCTCTCACACACAATGTTCATGTGTGTGTCTGTGCACTGCAAATCTGCCCTAAGCAAACAGTTGAGTCTGCGAAACATGGTGACTGAATGATTGCTGAGTATATGGGGGATTTGGTAATAACAAGGTTAGAAGTGGCCATGAACCATTTCATGGGGGGCAATGCACACATTCGATTGAGGATACAGTTCTCTATAATGGTCCTGCAATTATCAGGTAGATGACTATTATCAGGTAGATGACTATTATCTAATTATAAAAACATATATAAACAACTATGTTCTGATTGCATAGTGGGCTCAGTTAAGATGAGAGAGATAGAGAGTGGGAGCGAGAGAGAAAGGCAGAGAGAGTGGGAGTGAGAGAGAAAGGCAGAGGAGGAGAGAACGAGAGAGAGAGAGAAAAACGCAGAGAGGGAGGGAGAGAGAGAGAGACTTTCCACCGAGACACCCCAGCCCAGCTCTGTTCAGTCAGTCAGAGTTCATTGATTCTATTCCCTTTAACCACACTGGTGAACCAACCCCACATGGCTTCTGCCTCCATAGTTACTATGGTGATCGCTTCGTTTCTCTGGATGCCTGGCGAGGTGGATGAGCTGATGTGCCGGCTGGATCCATAGCCCTGAGCCTCCAACCCCAACCCCAAACACACACAGACACACTAACTCGCTATCACAAATGATCGTGAAATAGACACAAATTACTCGTGCAAAATCTGTGACGCACGCACGCACGCACGCACGCACGCACGCACGCACGCACGCACGCACGCACGCACACACACACACACACACACACACACACACACACACACACACACACACACACACACACACACACACACACACACAGGCAAAAGAGTGGGTCCGGCCCTCATTTAAAACATTGGGGGACTTCACATGCAGTACGATTCACTAGTGATCTTTTCAGGCCATATTTGAAACAGCCTTGCCATTGCCAGTGCAAATTGCCTAAAAGGAATGAAGATGAGTGTAAAAACTGACTTGTTCATTGGTTCCATTCTTACATAGAACCGCAAGCTGCAATCAGCAAGCACAGCTAAAGCTGTAATGCTACTGTGTAATAACACTGGGATTCCCCATGTGTTCCGAGATGAATGCACTATACTGCATCTCTGGTTTTATATCCGCTCCTAGCTGGGGTCACCGGCGGGTCATATAGGCTGGGTTGACTTGCTTGCTTTGGGCCTCGTGGGGCCACTTAAATATGATGACGGTACACTTGTTTGGGGAATAGGAGATTTGTCCGGAGCTGGCTTCAATAGGTGAAAGCAATTGACACTGTGGAAAAGAAAACAGGAAAGAAAGGAAAGAAAACATCCACCCACACATGTTTTCATGTCCCAAATTAACACATCAAAACAGTTAGCTTGTGCACACACACACACACACACACACACCATCCAACCAACCACACACACACACACACACACACACACACACACACACACACACACACACACACACACACACACACACACACACACACAGTAAACTATTGGGATGGGCTCCGTTCCCCCGGCGTGTGGGGGGGTGTATGAACCTTCGGTTAATTGAGCTGGACACAAAACCCAGCCAAGAATCCAGCACCCACATGAATCATATTAACTCTCTCGCAGCTCCCCACACACAGAGGCCAGACCACTGGGGCGCTAGCTTCTGCACGCCTGTACAAATATTTTACACAGGACCAGGGTAAATACAATAAAACAAGGCATCAGAGACAAGGGAGGCCCTTGTTTCCCTTTTCCCAACGAATAAGAATTACTAATTCAATGTACAGTATTTGTGCAACAAAGGTGTGTAAAAGTCAGACATCTTTGAGGCGCACAAAAAATGCCTGGGCAAAAGTTGTGTCGTTTTTTTCAAAGCCATTTATATGTCTGAATAAACTCCCAGCACTTAAGTTAGTAAGAAAGAGGACATGAAGGCGCAATACAGACACACGTTACCTTGAACTAGCAACTCGCTTTGATGGCTAAAAGCAGACAATTTTCAACAACAAAAACATTAGAATGTACTGAAATGTGAGATATGTGTAGTTGTATGAATCTAAAAAGGAATGCCAATAGTTGACATGTAGAGGCAGTGACATAATGGTATTCATCATTTTTGATTAAATGGTTTCTCAGGGACTTTGAATATCCCCCAAAAATATGTTTTTTTGTCAGATACATGTTTTCATGAAGATACTGTAGACATACTGAGTGCTCCGACAGTGAATAGGGAAATACATACTGTAGACACGGCTGCCTTATTCATTTAACTCTAGGAATCAAATGAGACAAATACAATTAAGTTCATACATAGCCCTATCGTCCACGCTTCCAGCCCCTCCATTTTCTCTTTAGCAGCATAACATGTCAGTACATCTGTTTATACTGGACCAAACTAGTAATTGTGTTATAATTACATCCACGACAAGCATGAAAGTCCCCTAGTTTCCACCTAACCAAGGGGAGGGTATAAATAATCGGAGAGGGAGGTAATAATTATTGCACAATTAATGGACAATTAAAGTACTCAGTTGGATTTGCCAGGGCCTAAATATGAAGTGTGACAGACCAACTGATCGTAGCGTGCTCCAGTCGGATTAGCTCTCAGTTGAAAATCACCTTGTCTTCTCGAGGAACAGACACACACACAAATTAAGGTGCACTTTGCAAAAAATACCCATTAGGCTTCTCTAAAGTCACAGCGTCCGGGGTGGAATGGAGGTGGCGCAGCGGCACGTGACGCTTGGTGGCTGGCTTGGCGCTTTGCAGCATCTCACCTTTAAAAAAAACCCACCACAAATGCTCCAGTGATCCAGATCACCCATCAGGGACAACAGCCGATTATGATTCAGCTCAATTAGCCATTGCCTGTATTTTGTACTTTGGCATTCCTCGTCTCTGTTCCCCCGTTTAACATTTCACAGGCAAAGACATGTATGACAAACTTCAGACAGAACAGCATGATATTTATGTCAGGATGTGTACCAATTAAAATTCCTCACACCCTCCACCATAACCAACAATGTGCTGAAAGGCATCAATTGTCTCAATAAAAACTAATACAATTTCTTGTCTTTGCTGATATGCAGCATGATAAATGAACGGGACTACTTCCTACAAAGGCAGGTTAGCTATAAGCGCTTAGCAATTTCCATTTTTTGAACAACTTATTGACCAATCTGGGTTCAATGATTTGAATTGCATTTTGTTTGATTTTTCTCTGAGCTCAATGCGCACATTGAACAGTTTTTCTAGACAAATCCGATCAAGCCCGAACTGTGCAAAGTAGTAGGGAGTTGTAGTTTCCAAAAGGCCAATAGTCTACAGAGTTTAGCACTGTCACATCTGCTCCTGCAACGCCCTCTATTGCTCATCCTGTGTCTCCTTGATCTGCCGCCACTCCCCCAGTACTCTCTCCCTCTCCCACTCTCTGTTTGTGTGTGTGTGATTGTGTGGGCGGAGACATGTGTGCTGGAGTCAGAGCAGATCCCCACCAGCTGCAACCTGTTCCATAATCAAGACCTCTACAAATTCTCAGCCCTGCCACTTCCATGCTGCCAGATCGTAATCTCTGCTCATTCCGCCAGCTCTGACTCTGGTCCCTGTCTCCAGTACCACATCCTGTCATCCTGCTACTCTGTCCTGGAATCTCCACTCTACTACTCCCGTGGATTCCCCTCAGGACCTGCTTACCCTGTCCCAACCCCTCTCGCTCCAGCCTCAGCCTCTGCACCTGGTTTTCTGCAACCAACCCAAGCTTCCCCTGGCCTGCACTACATCTTCCCTGTGTATTTCAATAAATACCTTAGTTACTTCATCCCAATCTCCTCGTCTGAGTCTGCTCTTGGGTTCCCCTGTTCCACTTCGAATAACAAGCACAGATAATGTATTAATTAATTACAACGACCGTAATCTATTGTGTGCCTATTTGTCCGGTCTGTGTGTTTCTTTTCTGTCTGCTAGGTTAGGTTAGTGTGGGCAGACATGGAGAGAAGAGGTTGAATAATGTGCAATCGAGAGGGAGAGCAGTTTCTTCGCAATGTATCTCTACCAGAAAATGCATGATCTAAGTGATTATTTGGTGGTATTTAGCAGTCATAAAAGTATGCATTATTTACTTTAAAGAACTACTAAAATTGTGATTGAGACAACCTACAGCGAGACCGATTCAAGACAATGACCGGAGCAAGTTGAGTCTGAGTCAAAACCGGAGGGGGGGGCAGAGACCGAGTCAAGACCGTGATGAGGGGACAAGGTGTCGAGTCAAGACAGGGACCGGAAAAATGCGAGTCCAATTTAAGACCATGATTGTCATTTTGTCAATTCACCACCATAAGAGTTCAAAATGTCTAGTATTTCTGTGTCCATCTTTCAGAACAAGATATGGATTCAGAAGTGAAAAAATGCATGTTGAGGGAAAATTGGGCTACTCTACAAATTATTACAAACCCAAACAGTGGGGAACAACAGTCCTTCTATGCCTTCATAGTAATCTATAAAATAATGATTATAATGATATTTTATTTTCAATTATGTTTTGATTTAATTTGTTCAGTTTTTGTTGGAAAGGGTTAACACTGAAAACAAAAAAATATCCAATCAGGATTTTTCTTTTGCTGTTCTCTGGGAAGATAAATCTAGCTATCTAAGGTCATCATAAGCTAGATAAAGGCATCTGCCATTCAATTTCATTAGGGCAACAGTTTGGCATCACATTTTGACTTAATGGGTGGGAACGTTTTTACAAAAACATATGGAAACTTCTGCCTTCTTGAAGGCGAACAAGTCACTTACGCAATAGCGAGCAGTAGTTTTCCCATGGTCTAGCTAGCTAGCTTGTTGGCTAGTTTGCAGTGGCTGCAGCAGGTGTTCTCAAAGAGGATGTTGTTGCTAATTTTGTCAGCTATGAAGCTAAGTTTCAAATGATCATCATCTGGTGAGTGGAACTGTGTTTTTATTGCAGCACACCGGCTGTTGTTAGCAATCTCTGTAAAAATAACTTGTTTGTGTGAAACATTGTTGCATTTAAAATGGAACTGACAGCATTTTAGAAACATGAAATCTTATTAAAAGCTGTTCATATACACGCCCAGGAAGAATATTAGACTTTAAAAAAAAAATTCCATCAAGCAACCATTTTGATATGGTCATTTTCACATTTGAATGTTTGGGATGATGTACACTAAGGCATTTTGTGAAAATTCTAGAGTGATATAGAGTGCAAAAGAGTCCATGCATCCGGACAATTAATAGACATTGCAGTAAATAAAACCAAATAAAAACACATGTTGTCCAGGACCGGAGTCTACACAGACCGGTGCACTATAGCCAATCAGAGCTACAGTAGGCCTTTATACAAACAAGCCATTTTGCCTGCTATCATTCACTTTGAAACTTACTCTGCGTTTACAGGCAGTTGCAACAGCGCGACTTTAGATCATTAGAGAGCATTAGCCAAAAGCCACAAAATACACCTGAATAGATTCCTGCAAATATGTAAACACCACGGGAGTCCTCTTACATTTGGGAACTTTACAGTCTTATTGATCAAACAACCATGAAAAGGTAGGCTCTCTCTCCCACAGTTATACACATCAACAACAACAAGATCAACAACTAATACTAGTCAGAGCAAGATGAGCTAAAATCTAACAGAGGAACATTAGACAAACCCTCAAACTTTTCCAGCTAGTTGGTAGTCTGTTAAGAGGCCGTCTGAACAGAGTGTATATTACTGGAGGCTGCTGAGGGTAGAACGGCTCATAATAATGTCCGGAACGGAGCGAATGGAATGGCATCAAACACCTGGAAACCATTACCACGAGCCTGTTTTCCCCAATTGAGGTACCACCAACCTCCTGTGGTGTATATATTTGGCCTGGATAAGCGGTTTTATCCACTGACTGAATGGAAACTGAGTCTTTTACTCTGCTGGTCTGCTAGTCTCAGCTGGTCTCGGGAAGAAATTATGGGTCCTCATTTGTCTGAGACAAAAAAGTATCTGACACAGAGACAAGACCGAGAAACTCAATACCTAGACCTGTCTCGAGTACTACAACACTGCCTGTCTGGATCGCTCCTCTTCCTTGCACTATGCATGATCAATTAAAACAGAAGCCCAGCACTGCATACAAATTTCAAAAAATGTATATGTGGATGCCACCATGATAATCATGAATGAATGAATTGTGAATAACGAGAAAGTTACAAGCATAAACATCATACCTCCCAAGAATGATCATGTTTTGTTGGCATGATCTTTGTGCATCTGTAACTTTCTCACTCATTATTATACAGGATTATCAAGGTTGCATCAACATTAATGTAGAAGTGTTCAGAAACATATAAGTATTATATTTTTATTCACAATAAAAGTGACTCCAAAATGACATTCTATTATTTATCATTTATTTTTATTGGGCACAACATAATCTGAAACACAACTAAAAAAACCTACAAATACGTCCAACAAGTTTGCATCACAAGGTTGACGTAGTCGTTGCGTGCTAGCAATATGGGACCAAATACTAAACTTTTGACAAAATGTAATACACTAGAAGTGAATTTGTCCAAATACATATGACACCTTCAAATGGGGGGACTAGATACATAAAGTGCATTCATTTGTAAAAGGTAAAACATACACTTCCGCTCAAAAGTTTGGGGTCACTTAGAAATGTCCTTGTTTTGAAAGGAAAGCTACTTTTTTGTCCATTAAAATAACATCAAACTGTTCTGAAATACAGTGTAGACATTGTTAATGTACTTGTCCTCTTGCTCAGTTGAGCACGTCTTTCTTTCTCGTCTTTCTATTCTGGTTGTACGAGATCTTCAGTTTCTTGGCAATTTCTCGCATGGAATAGCTTTAATTTTTCAGAACAAGAATAGACTGAGGAGTTTCAGAAGAAAGTTATTTGTTTCTGGCCATTTTGAAACCAGAAAATCGAACCCACAAATGCTGATGCTCCAGATACTCAACCAGTCTAAAGAAGGCCAGTTTTATTGCTTCTTTAATCAACACAAACCGTTTCCAGCTGTGCTAACATAATTGCAAAATGGTTTTCTGATCAATTAGCCTTTTAAAATTATTAACTTCGATTAGCCAACACAACGTGCCATTGGGAACACAGGAGTGATGTTTGCTGATAATGGGCCTCTGTACACCTATGTAGATATTCCATTAAAAAATCTGTCGTTTCCAGCTACAATAGTCATTTACAACATTAACAATGTCTACACTGTATTTCTGATCAATTTGATGTTATTTTAATGGACATCGCTATTCTTTCAAAAACAAGAACATTTCTAAGTGACCCCAAACTTTTGAATGATAGTGTATTTATGAAAATACCACAAAATAAAAAGTGACACTCAGTACTGTTACCTTATATAAAACATTTGCTGGAGTAGAGCCAAATTAAACAGTTTAGCTTCAATGTCCAAATAAATACATTCATATATATGTGAACCAACTAATAATGGTGAGAGAAACAAAATGGATGTCATGGCAATAGAGTATCGAGTAGGAGCACTAGTCTACCCGTTATCAAATCTGCCGTCAAAAAAATATAAATAATTAAATAAATACAGCCCCCTAAACGCTGTACTATGAGTTAAAGGTCTTTGAGGGCTCGAACATGGCCGAGCTAGAAGATTTAAAGAAATAGTTTGAAAGGCTACAGGTTAGGCTGTTAGAACAATCTAGTGCCTTGCTGCAGGCAAGAGAAGATAAAAAATAAGTTATCTCCCTGGCGAAAACTGTCATTGACAAGCAGGCCTCAGCTCACCAGGCACCAGCTACGATCTACTGTAGATCCCAAAAAACTAAAAATTCCCAGACTGTAGAGGTTACCCAACCCAGACTGGTGAGTTATGTGTCGAAGAGTGGATAACCTGTTATGAACTTGAGTGAAGACCCAAAAGCGGTTTTAACAGAAAACAGAGTTCTTTAATGAAAATACAGGAATGGCATAAATCCTCTTCCAACGTAGTCAGCGGAACAAAAAGAACGTTAGTATAGTGCAGGATGCTCCTGCCAGGCAGACTCCGACAGGACAGGACAAGGTGGAAGCAAACGAGACGACAGCTTGCTTCTGGCATCAAAAAACACAAACAAGAATCAGACACTGAAAGTAGCAGGAACAGAGAGAGAAATAGAGACCTAATCAGAGGGGGAAGAGAGAACAGGTGGGGAAGAGTGAAAGAGCTAGTTAGGGCAGATGTAGAACAGCTGAGGAATGAGAGACAGAGAAGGTAACCTAAAAAGACCAGCAGAGAGAGAGAGTGAAGAGAAAGGACAGGAACAGACATAACAAGACATGACAGTACCCCCCCCACTCACCGAGCGCCTCCTGGCGCACTCGAGGAGGAAACCTGGCGGCAACGGAGGAAATCATCGATCAGCGAACAGTCCAGCACGTCCCGAGAGGGAACCCAACTCCTCTCCTCAGGACCGTACCCCTCCCAATCCACTAGGTACTGATGACCACGGCCCCGAGGGCGCATGTCCAAAATCTTACGAACCCTGTAGATGGGTGCGCCCTCGACAAGGATGGGGGGGGAGGGAGGGACGAGCGGGGGCGCGAAGAACGGGCTTAACACAGGAGACATGGAAGACCGGG
The DNA here is from genome assembly GCF_036934945.1 of Oncorhynchus masou masou. Lineage (NCBI taxonomy): Eukaryota > Metazoa > Chordata > Actinopteri > Salmoniformes > Salmonidae > Oncorhynchus > Oncorhynchus masou. The sequence continues at coordinate 44,358,760 of NC_088222.1, forward strand.
TGAACGCGACGAAGATAGCGCGGGAGAAGAAGTCGCACTGCGACAGGATTAATGACCTGGGAAATACGGAACGGACCAATGAACCGCGGGGCCAACTTGCGAGAAGCTGTCTTAAGGGGAAGGTTCTGAGTGGAGAGCCATACTCTCTGACCGCAACAATATCTAGGACTCTTGGTCCTACGCTTATTAGCGGCCCTCACAGTCTGCGCCCTATTACGGCAAAGTGCCGACCTGACCCCCTTCCAGGTGCGCTCGCAACGCTGGACAAAAGCCTGAGCGGAGGGGACGCAGGACTCGGCGAGCTGAGATGAGAACAGCGGAGGCTGGTACCCGAGGCTACACTGAAAAGGGGATAGACCGGTAGCAGACGAGGGAAGCGAGTTGTGGGCGTACTCTGCCCAGGGGAGCTGTTCTGACCAAGACGCAGGGTTACGAAAAGAAAGACTGCGTAAAATGCGACCAACAGTCTGATTGGCCCGTTCGGCTTGACCGTTAGACTGGGGATGAAAGCCGGACGAGAGACTGACGGAAGCCCCAATCAAACGGCAAAACTCCCTCCAAAATTGAGACGTGAACTGCGGGCCTCTGTCGGAAACGACGTCAGACGGAAGGCCATGAATTCGGAAAACATTCTCGATAATGATCTGAGCCGTCTCCTTAGCAGAAGGGAGCTTATCGAGAGGAATGAAATGAGCCGCCTTAGAGAATCTATCGACAACCGTAAGAATAACTGTCTTCCCCGCTGATGAAGGCAGTCCGGTGATAAAATCTAAAGCGATGTGAGACCACGGTCGAGAGGGAATGGGAAGCGGTCTGAGACGGCCGGCAGGAGGAGAGTTCCCAGATTTAGTCTGCGCACAGACCGAACAAGCGGCGACAAATCGACGCGCGTCACGTTCCCGAGTGGGCCACCAGAAACGCTGGCGAATGGAAGCGAGCGTACCCCGAACGCCGGGGTGGCCGGCTAACTTGGCAGAGTGGGCCCACTGAAGAACGGCCGGACGAGTAGGAACGGGAACGAACAGAAGGTTCCTAGGACAAGCTCGCGGCGACGGAGTGTGAGCGAGTGCTTGCTTTACCTGCCTCTCAATTCCCCAGACAGTCAACCCGACAACACGCCCCTCAGGGAGAATCCCATCGGGGTCGGTGGAGACCTCAGAAGAACTGAAGAGACGAGATAAAGCATCAGGTTTGGTGTTTTTGAGCCCGGACGATAAGAAATAACAAACTCGAGACGAGCGAAAAACAGAGCCCAACGAGCCTGACGCGCATTAAGTCGTTTGGCTGAACGGATGTACTCAAGGTTCCTATGGTCAGTCCAAACGACAAAAGGAACGGTCGCCCCTCCAACCACTGTCGCCATTCGCCTAGGGCTAAGCGGATGGTGAGCAGTTCGCGATTACCAACATCATAGTTACGTTCTGACGGCGATAAGCGATGAGAGAAAAACGCGCAAGGATGGACCTTGCCGTCAGAGAGAGAGCGCTGAGAAAGAATGGCTCCCACGCCCACCTCTGACGCGTCAACCTCAACAACAAACTGTCTAGAGATGTCAGGTGTAACAAGAATAGGTGCGGATGTAAAACGATTCTTAAGAAGATCAAAAGCTCCCTGGGCGGAAACGGACCACTTAAAGCACGTCTTAACAGAAGTAAGGGCTGTGAGAGGAGCTGCCACCTGACCGAAATTACGGATGAAACGACGGTAGAAATTAGCGAAGCCCAGAAAGCGCTGCAGCTCGACGCGTGACTTAGGAACGGGCCAATCAATGACAGCCTGGACCTTAGCGGGATCCATCTTAATGCCCTCAGCGGAAATAACGGAACCGAGAAAAGGGACAGAGGCGGCATGAAAAGTGCACTTCTCAGCCTTCACATAAAGACAGTTCTCCAAAAGGCGCTGGAGGACGCGTCGCACGTGCTGAACATGAATCGAGAGAGACGGTGAAAAAATCAGGATATCGTCCATGTAAACGAAAACAAAAATGTTCAGCATGTCTCTCAGGACGTCGTTAACTAGTGCCTGAAAGACAGCTGGAGCGTTAACGAGGCCGAAAGGAAGAACCCGGTATTCAAAGTGCCCTAACGGAGTGTTAAACGGCGTCTTCCACTCGTCCCCCTCCCTGATGCGCACGAGATGGTAGGCGTTACAAAGGTCCAATTTGGTGAAAAACCTGGCTCCCTGCAGGATCTCGAAGGCTGAAGACATAAGAGGAAGCGGATAACGATTCTTAACTGTTATGTCATTCAGCCCTCGATAATCCACGCATGGGCGCAGGGACCCGTCCTTCTTCTGAACAAAAAAACCCCGCTCCGGCGGGGGAGGAGGAGGAGACTATGGTACCGGCGTCGAGCGAAACCGACAAATAATCCTCGAGAGCCTTACGTTCGGGAGCCGACAGAGAGTATAATCTACCCCGGGGGGGAGTAGTTCCCGGAAGGAGATCAATACTACAGTCATACGACCGGTGTGGAGGGAGAGAAGTGGCCTTGGAACGACTGAACACCGTGCGCAGATCGTGATACTCCTCCGGCACCCCTGTCAAATCGCCAGGCTCCTCCTGTGAAGAAGAGACAGAGGAAACAGGAGGGATAGCAGACATTAAACAGGTTACATGACAAGAAACATTCCAGGATAGGATAGTATTACTAGACCAATTAATAGAAGGGTTATGGCGCACTAGCCAGGGATGACCCAAAACAACAGGTGTAAAAGGTGAACGAAAAATTAAAAAAGAAATGGTTTCGCTATGATTACCAGAGACAGTGAGGGTTAAAGGCAGCGTCTCACGCTGAATCTTGGGGAGAGAACTACCATCTAAAGCGAACAAGGCCCTGGGCTCCCTAACTGTCTGAGAGGAATGTCATGCTCCCGAGCCCAGGTCTCGTCCATAAAACAGCCCTCCGCCCCAGAGTCTATCAAGGCACTGCAGGAAGCAGATGAACCGGGCCAGCGGAGATGGACCGGAAAGGTAGTGCGTGATCCAGAAGGAGAGGCCTGAGTAGTTGCGCTCACCAGTAGCCCTCCTCTTACTGATGAGCTCTGGCTTTTACTGGACATGAGGTGACAAAATGACCAGCGGAGCCGCAGTAGAGACAGAGGCGATTGGTGATTCTCCGTTCCCTCTCCTTGGCCGAGATGCGAATACCCCCCAGCTGCATAGGCTCAGCATCCGAGCCGGCGGAGGAGGGTGGCAGTGATGTGGAGAGGGGAGCAACGGAGAACGTGAGCTCCTTTCCACGAGCTCGGCGACGAAGATCAAACCGTCGCTCTATGCGAATAGCGAGAGCTATTAAGGAGTCCAGACTGGAAGGAACCTCCCGGGAGAGGATCTCATCCTTAACCTCGACGTGGAGACCCTCCAGAAAACGAGCGAGCAAAGCCGGCTCGTTCCAGTCACTAGAGGCAGCGAGAGTGCGAAACTCAATAGAATAATCCGTTATGGATCTATTCCCCTGACATAGGGAAGACAGGGCCCTGGAAGCCTCCTCGCCAAAAACAGAACGGTCAAAAACCCGTATCATCTCCTCCTTAAAGTCCTGATACTGGTTAATACACTCAGCCCTCGCCTCCCAGACTGCCGTGCCCCACTCACGCGCCCGTCCGGTAAGGAGAGAAATGACGTAGGCGATGCGGGCTGCGCTCCTGGAGTAAGTGTTGGGCTGGAGAGAGAACACCACATCACACTGAGTGAGGAATGAGCGGCACTCAGTGGGCTCCCCAGAGTAACACGGCGGGTTGTTGATCCTGGGCTCCGGAGACTCGGAAACCCTGGAAGTGGGCGGTGGATCGAGGTGGAGTTGGTGAACCTGTCTTGTGAGGTCGGAGACTTGGACGGCCAGGGTCTCAACGGCATGTTGAGCAGCAGACAATTCCTCCTCGTGTCTGCCTAGCATCGCTCCCTGGATCTCGACGGCGGAGTGAAAAGGGTCCGGAGCCGCTGGGTCCATTCTTGGTCTGATTCTTCTGTTATGAACTTGAGTGAAGACCCAAAAGCGGTTTTAACAGAAAACAGAGTTCTTTAATGAAAATACAGGAATGGCATAAATCCTCTTCCAACGTAGTCAGCGGAACAAAAAGAACGTTAGTATAGTGCAGGATGCTCCTGCCAGGCAGACTCCGACAGGACAGGACAAGGTGGAAGCAAACGAGACGACAGCTTGCTTCTGGCATCAAAAAACACAAACAAGAATCAGACACTGAAAGTAGCAGGAACAGAGAGAGAAATAGAGACCTAATCAGAGGGGGAAGAGAGAACAGGTGGGGAAGAGTGAAAGAGCTAGTTAGGGCAGATGTAGAACAGCTGAGGAATGAGAGACAGAGAAGGTAACCTAAAAAGACCAGCAGAGAGAGAGAGTGAAGAGAAAGGACAGGAACAGACATAACAAGACATGACATAACCTCCATGCTTTCTGCATTCAAAGTATCAAGAGCGCCAGGACCCAATAGATCTAGTCAAAAAGTATCTAAAGAGTGAAGCCAAGCTAACCATGAAGTCCATGCTTAGCGCAGGAGAGGCTGACATAGATTAAATATTCCTTATTCTGGAAGAAACATATGGTGATTATGTCCCTATTGGTATAAGACTAATATGATAGGAGGCAGATGTCTGGCGAGACTATACGCATGTATGCCAGCAACCTGCAGGATTGAACTCAACAGTGCTGACACTGACACAGCTCTGAAGGAGCAGCTTGTACTGGGCTTAGGGACAATTTCCTGAGGATGGAAATTAAATGGAAAACAAAAGGAGGACACAAAACTGAGATTCATTGAGCTCATGCAGGCCGCAATCACCTCGTCTGAGAAAGAAGAGGAGTACACGACTGTTTCATCCAGGAACAGTGGGCGTGCTGGATCCACCGTGAAAGCTGTAGCTGCTGGAGATGTCACTTCTCCCCTAACCTTGGAAGTGCTACATGAGGCAATACAGAAGCTGACTGCTCGTCAAGAAGGGCTTTTCAAGGTTGTACATAACCCAGAAGGTAAACCTAAAAAGCCCCGTCCAAAAGACAATGACTTGAGGTTCGTCTGTTACACTTGTGGATAGCCATTACATACTTGTAAGCTGTGCCAGCAAGACAAAGGTGCAGAGCATAAATCCAAGCCTGTCACAGATTAAGTTGATGTAACAGAAGATTTTGCATGTGATGTACAGAAGTACCCAGGGCTCATTCATGATAAGAATCAGAAGTGCGGAATGGGAAGAAGGTGGGGTGACACAGTCTCGCCAAAGTAAAGCATTTGGGGCTTGCCTGACTGTTGAAGTGATGATCGATGGAATAAAGACAAAAACTTTCTATTGGATATTGGATCAGGGTAACCACCATGAAAGAATCATACTTCAGGAAGCATTTCAAAGGCAGAGGGTCTGCTAAAGAGGTCAGACTCAAAGCTGCAATTGGACTAGACTTCCCCATTGTTGGGTGTTTAGATGCAGACATTGAATATATGGAGAGAACACTGCATGGAAAGTGTGTGCTCGTACTTACAGACATGGGGATGAATGTGATTAGTGAACTGCAAGATCTCGTCATCAAGGGAAAGGGTGCGAAGACGATGGATTGCCACACTCAGTGTTTAGAGGAAGCCGGCCTGAAACATGTGGTAGCATACACAGAGGACTGTGGAAAAACTGGTTGTGTCAAGGTAACGGCCACCAGGAAGCAGAATGCTAAAGCCAAAGAAAGTCCTGTCGTGGATCCCTACTCAGGGAGAGCCTAAATGGGTGGCGATGACAGAAAAGGTACATACATACCTGGGGCCGCAATGAAAGAAGTTGGTATGGTAAGATTTCCAAAGACTCCAGGGGGATGACCCCACCATTGGTCCTGTCCTAACTGCTATGAATACAAATGCCTAATCAGTGTGTGATCAGCGGCGTGGTGTGGGGCCGAAGCAGAATAAGTTGACTTAACAGTGGAAACATCTGAAGAGTGCTATTCTGACGCATCAAGAACCCTAAGAACAGCGAGAGAGTGTGGCAGCTAGTTGTGCCTGAGCCACCGCGTCTCCAAATGTATGGGACACAACCTGACCACAGAAGGCATTATAGTGAGGGAAGCACCCTTGAGATGAAGAGACAGAGCTATTACTGGCCCACAATGAGTAAGGATGTCAAGAGCTTGGTGAAGCAGTGCAAAGGCTATGTTAGGGCAAGAAGACAAGAGAGAGCGGTGCTCATAAGGCCAGGACACTGCACAGTCCAGTCACCCAATAGTGAACCTGTTGTAACAGAAACAAAGAACCCTTAGTTACTGCAGACAGACTACACTAGCCTTGTTTACATTCCACATGCCAATCTTACACCTGACACAGACACTTGGTGTGGTCAGGGGAAAGGAGCCATAGATGGGGAGAATGCAGCACATGGTGTAGTCCAAGAGATGGGGTGGTCAGATGATACTCAGAAGATGAGATGCCCATGGGGAGGTTATTTATTATTTAGATTTTTTTTAACCTTTTTTTAACCAGGTAGGCCAGTTGAGAACAAGTTCTCATTTACAACTGCGACCTGGCCAAGGTAAAGCAAAGCAGTGCAACAAAGACAAACACAGAGTTACACATGGGATAAACAAACGTACAATCAATAACACAATATAAAATCTGTATACAGTGTGCAAATTAAGTAAGGAGGTAAGGTAATAAATAGGCCATAGTGGCGAAGTAATTAGAATGTAGCAATTAACACTGGAGTGATAGATGTGCAGATGAGGATGTGCAAGTAGAAATACTAGTGTGCAAAAGAGCAGAAAAAACAAAATACAAATATAAGGATGAGGTAGGTAGTAGTTTGGATGGGCTATTTACAGATAGGCTGTGTACAGGTGCAGCGATCGGTGAGCTACTCTGACAGCCGATGCTTGAAGTTAGTGAGGGAGATATCAGTCTCCAACTTCAGTGATGTTTTCACTTCATTGGCAGCAGAGAACTGGAAGGAAAGGCAGACAAATGAGGTGGTGACTTTGGGGATGAGCAGTGAAATATACCTGCTGGAGCACGTGCTACGGTGGGTGTTGCTATGGTGACCAGTGAGCTGAGATGAGGCGCAGCTTTACCTAGCAAAGACTTACAGATGACCTGGAGCCAGTGAGTTTGGGGACCAGCCAACGAGAGCATACAAGTCGCAATGGTGGGTAGTATATGGGGCTTTGGTGACAAAATGGATGGCACTGTGATAGACTGCATCCAATTTGCTGAGTAGAGTGTTGGAGGCTATTTTGTAAATGACATCGCCGAAGTCAAGGATTGGCAGGATAGTCAGTTTTACGAGGGTATGTTTAGCAGCATGAGGGAAGGAGGCTTTGTTGCGAAATAGGAAGCCAATTCTAGATTGAATTTGGATTGAAGATGCTTAAAATGAGTCAGGAAGGAGAGTTTACAGTCTAGCCAGACACCTAGGGCAAGGTATTTATAGTTGTCCACACATTCTAGGTATTTATAGTTGTCCACACATTCTAAGTCAGAACCATCCAGACAAGTGATCCTAGGCGGGCGGGTGGGTAGCGATCGGTTGAAGAGCATGAACTTGGTTTTACTAGCATTTAAGAGCAGTTGGATGGCATCAAAGCTTGTTTGTCCAGTGTCCAAAGGGCCAGATGTACAGTGGGGCAAAAAAGTATTTAGTCAGCCACCAATTGTGCAAGTTCTCCCACTTAAAAAGATGAGAGAGGCCTGTAATTTTCTGGGCAACACGGACTTTCAACTCCCTCCAAAGATTTTCTATGGGTTGAGATCTGGAGACTGGCTAGGCCACTCCAGGACCTTGAAATGCTTCTTACGAAGCCACTCCTTCATTGCCCGGGCGGTGTGTTTGGGATCATTGTCATGCTGAAAGACCCAGGTACGTTTCATCTTCAATGCCCTTGCTGATGGAAGGAGGTTTTCACTCAAAATCTCACGATACATGGCCCCATTCATTCTTTCCTTTACACGGATCAGTCGTCCTGGTCCCTTTGCAGAAAAAGCATGATGTTTCCACCCCCATGCTTCGCAGTAGGTATGGTGTTCTTTGGATTCAACTCAGCATTCTTTGTCCTCCAAACACGACGAGTTGAGTTTTTACCAAAAAGTTATATTTTGGTTTCATCTGAGCAGATGACATTCTCCCAATCTTCTTCTGGATCATCCAAATGCTCTGTAGCAAACTTCAGATGGGCCTGGACATGTACTGGCTTAAGCAGGGGGACACGTCTGGTACTGCAGGATTTAAGTCCCTGGCGGCGTAGTGTTTTACTGATGGTAGGCTTTGTTACTTTGGTCCCAGCTCTCTGCAGGTCATTCACTAGGTCCCCCCGTGTGGATCTGGGATTTTTGCTCACCGTTCTTGTGATCATTTTGACCCCACGGGGTGAGACCTTGCATGGAGATCGAGGGAGAATATCAGTGGTCTTGTATGTCTTCCATTTCCTAATAATTGCTCCCACAGTTGATTTCTTCACACCAAGCTCCTTACCTATTGCATAGTCTTCCCAGCCTGGTGCAGGTCTACAATTTTGTTTCTGGTGTCCTTTGACAGTTCTTTGGTCTTGGCCATAGTGGACTTTGGAGTGTGACTGTTTGAGGTTGTGGACAGGTGTCTTTCATACTGATAACAAGTTCAAACAGGTGCCATTAATACAGGTAACTAGTGGAGGACAAAGGAGCCTCTTAAAGAAGATGTTACAGGTCTGTGAGAGCCAGAAATCTTGTAGGTGACCAAATACTTATTTTCCACCATAATTCACAAATAAATTCATAAAAATATCCTACAATGTGATTTTCTGGATTTTTTTCTCATTTTGTCTGTCATAGTTGAAGTGTACCTATGATGAAAATTACAGGCCTCTCTCATCTTTTTGAGTGAGAGAACTTGCACAATTGGTGGCTGACTAAATACTTTTTTGCCTCCTTCCATCGGCAAGGGCACAGCTGGGAGCTGAGGAGGGTATATAACAAGCGGTAACAGTGAGAGACTTATTTCTGGAGAGATGGATTTTTAAAAGTAGTATCTCCAACTATTTGAGCATAGACCTGGATAGTAGGACAGAACTCTGCAGGCTATCTCTCGAGTAGATTGCAACTCCGCCCCCTTTAGCAGTTCTATCTTGATGGGAAATGTTGTAATTGGGGAAGGAAATTTCAGAATTTTTGGTGGCCTTCCTAAGCCAGGATTCAGAAAAGGCTAGGACATCAGGGTTGGCGGTGTGTGCTAAAGCAGTGAATAAAGAAAACTTAGGGATGAGGCTTCTGATGTTTACATGCATGAACCTAAGGCTTTTCCGGTTACAGAAGTCAACAAATGAGAACGCCTGGGGACACACATAGCCTGGGTTAACCTCTACATCACCAGAGGAACAGAGGAGGAGTAGGATAAGGTTACGGCTAAAGGCAATAAGAACTTGCTGTCAAGTGCCTTCGGAACAGAGAGTAAAAGGAGCAGACTTCTGGGCGTGTTAGGATAGATTCTGGGCATAATGCCCTGACAGTGGCATGGTAGGGTGCAAGTACAGTGGAGGTAAACCTAGGCATTAGGTGATGATGAGAGAGGCTGCATCTCTGGAAGCACCATTTAAGCTTGTCAGGAAGTTAAAGCTTGGTCTCAAATAGGTCTTCCAAATGGACAACGGCCCAAAGCATACTTCCAAAGTTGTGGCAAAATGGCTTAAGGACAACAAAGTCAAGGTATTGGAGTGGCCATCACAAAGCCCTGACCTCAATCCTATTGAACATTTGTGGGCAGAACTGTTCAAAAGTTTGGGGTCACTTAGTAATGTCCTTATTTTTTAAAAGAACAGCACATTTGTTGTCCATTAAAATAAATTGCATATTTTTTTTATGGAATATCTACATAGGTGTACAGAGGCCCATTAACAGCAACCATCACTCCTGTATTCCAATGGCACGTTGTGTAAGCTAATCCAAGTATATAATTTTAAAAGGCTAATTCATCATTAGAATGTCCCTTTGCAATTGTGTTAGGACAGCTGAAAACTGTTGATTAAACAAGCAATAAAACTGGCCTTTTTTAGACTAGTTCAGTATCTGGAGCATCAGCATTTGTGCGTTCCATTACAGGCTCAAAATGGCCAGAAACAATTAACTTTCTTCTGAAACTTGTCAGTCTATTCTTGTTCTGAGAAATGAAGGCTATTCCACGTGAGAAATTGCCAAGGAACTGAATATCTCGTACAACGCTGTATACTACTCCCATCACAGAACAGCGGAAACAGGCTCCAACCAGAATAGAAAGAGGAAACTGAGCAAGATGACAAATACATTAGAGTGTCTAGTTTGGGAAACAGACACCTCCCAAGTCCTCAACTGGCAGCTTCATTAGATAATACCCGCAACACCAGTCTCAATGTCAACAGTGAAGAGGAGACTCCGGGATGCTGGATTTCTAGGCAGAGTTCCTCTGTCCAGTGTCTGTATTCTTTTACCCATCTTAATCTTTTATTTTTATTGGCCAGTCTGAGAGATATGGCTTTTTCTTTTCAACTTTGCCTAGAAGTCCAGCATCCCGGAGTCGCCTCTTCACAGTTGACGTTGAGACTGGTGTTTTGCGGGTACTATTTAATGAAGCTGCCAGTTGGAAACAAGGGCGTCAAGTGAGGTCATATTGTAAGGGACATTAACATCACTCACACCTCCACAATCATTCCAGTATGGGTGTCAACCACAAGCTTGCCAGATCGTGAAGTTCTTGTGTATGCACTTCTTGACACTCAGAGCGACACCACTTTTACACTTGAAGAGACAACAAAAGCTCTCAATTCAAGGAAGGAGCCAGTAAAACTGAAACTCTATACGAAGGCTTCAAGGAATACCATAGTGCCCTGCCAGAAGCTGTCTGGTTTGCAGGTTAGAGGGTTTAACTTGGAGAAGAAAATCCCTCTCCCAACAAGAGATAATTTATTCCCGCAAGCAGTGATCATATTCCCACTCCAGAGACTACAAGAGCATGGTCTCATCTTGAACACATTGCAGAGGAGATTGCTTCTCAACCAGTTGTGATGTCGGCCTCTTATTTGGCTACAACTCCTTCCAAGTGTCTGGTAAGGGAAATCATTAGAGAACAGACCTTAGCTGGAGCACAGTCAGCTGTGGAAACCCATGTATCGACTATGGCGACGCTATTGGGGTGAGTCATCGGGTTATCGTTAGACAGGTCATGCCAAGCCTTCCATCCTCTTCCAACCTCACAAATCAAGTAAACTGTGTTTGTAGAACACAAATAAGAGAGGTAATCACAGCACTGGACATTATCAAGATGCTTGAATCCGACTTTAACGAGAGAGCCGCAGAAGAGGAACTCAAATCTCAAGAGGATATCCAGTTCCTGACAAAAATCAGACGCAAGGATGATGGACATTACGAATTGCCGCTGCCTTTTAAGGAAGAAAGACCCAACCTGCCGAACAATAAGACATGCGCAGTTCACCGTCTCAAGTGACTAGAAAGGAGGCTAAGGAGAGACAAACAGTACTACAAGGACTCCACAGCCTTCATAGAAGAGACCATAACTTGTGGAGATGCTGAGAAGGTCTCCGAGGAGGAAATTAACAAGCATCCAGCATGGACATCCCGCACCATGGGGCTTATCACCAACAAAAGCCTGGGAAGATACAAGTTGTTTTTGACTGCTCAGCGAAGTTTCAAGAGACGTTCTTGAAGACCATCTTCTTACTGGTCCAGAGTTGACAAACACATTGCTGGGTGTCCTTTAACTTCTTGAAACTCCCCATCCCGGATCCGGGTTTGTGACTAAAGCCTCAGGCTCATTAGCATAACGCAACGTTAACGATTTCTGAAAATCGCAAATAAAATGAAAATAATGCGTCTGCTCTCAAGCTTAGCCTTTTCTTAACAACACTGTCATCTCAGATTTTCAAAATATGCTTTTGAACCATAGAAATTGACTAATTTGTGTAAGAGTATGCAAAGCTAGCATAGCATTTTGAGTAGAATTTAGCATGCAACATTTTCACAAAAACCAGATAACCAAATAAATAAAATCATTTACCTTTGAAGAGCTTCTGATGTTTTCAATGAGGAGACTCTCAGTTACATACCAAATGCGCAGTTTTTCCTGAAAGCGTCTGTGTGTAGGAGAAATCGTTCCGTTTTCTACATTGCGTCTGGCTACTGAAACGAACCGAAAATTCAGTCACCTACAACGTAAAACTTTTTCCGGATTAACTACATAATATCGACCGAAACATGGCAAACGTTGTTTGGAATCAATCCTCAAGGTGTTTTTTCACATATCTCTTCATTGATATGCAGTTCGTGGAAGCTTGCTTTCCTCTCTGTATCCCATGGTACAAGTTGCAATCATGTGAGAGAGCATGTTTCACCAGTTTCATGTGAAAGCAGAAGACCAAGATTATCTGTGTTTCCTTTGGTGGGAGAACAGAGATCTAGAGTCTCAACCCTCAGTGTATCTATCATATGAAGGTCCACTTGTTTGGCGCTTCATTTCCTGGTTGCGCAAACTATGGTCTCAAACATCTTGCTGCCAAAGGACGAGGAAGCTTCAGCGAGGAGCCTATCCAGTTCATAGAAAGGAACTTTTATGTTGATGATGGGTTGACCAGCATATCGTCTGAAGCTGAAGCAGCCCAGATGGTGAAAGAGTCTCTTCCGGCGCCGACAGAGATGGCCGCCTCGCTTCGCGTTCCTAGGAAACTATGCAGTTTTTTGTTTTTTTACGTGTTATTTCTTACATTAGTACCCCAGGTCATCTTAGGTTTCATTACATACAGTCGAGAAGAACTACTGTATATAAGATCAGCGTCAACTCACCATCAGTACGACCAAGTATATGTTTTTTGCGACGCGGATCCTGTGTTCTGCCTTACAAACAGGACAACGGAATGGATCGCATGCAGCGACCCAAAAAAAACGACTCCGAAAAAGAGGGAAACGAGGCGGTCTTCTGGTCAGACTACGGAGACGGGCACATCGTGCCCCACTTCCTAGCATTCTTCTTGCCAATGTCCAGTCTCTTGACAACAAGGTTGATGAAATCCGAGCAAGGGTAGCATTCCAGAGGGACATCAGAGACTGTAACGTTCTGTGCTTCACGGAAACATGGCTCACTGGAGAGACGCTATCCGAAGCGGTGCAGCCAACGGGTTTCTCCACGCATCGCGCCGACAGAAACAAACACCTTTCTGGTAAGAAGAGGGGTGGGGGTGTATACCTTATGGCTAACGAGGCATGGTGCGATGAAAGAAACATACAGGAACTCAAATCCTTCTGTTCACCTGATTTAGAATTCCTCACAATCAAATGTAGACCGCATTATCTACCAAGAGAATTCTCTTCGATTATAATCACAGCCGTATATATCCCCCCCAAGCAGACACATCGATGGCTCTGAACAAACTTTATTTAACTCTTTGCAAACTGGAAACCATTTATCCGGAGGCTGCACTCATTGTTGCTGGGGATTTTAACAAGGCAAATCTGAAAACAAGACTCCCTAAATTTTATCAGCATATCGATTGCGCAACCAGGGGCGGAAAAACCTTGGATCACTGTTATTCTAACTTCCGCGACGCATATAAGGCCCTGCCCCGCCCCCCTTTCGGAAAAGCTGACCACGACTCCATTTTGCTGATACCTGCCTACAGACAAAAACTAAAAAAAGAAGCTCCCACGCTGAGGTCTGTCCAACGCTGGTCCGACCAAGCTGACTCCACACTCCAAGACTGCTTCCATCACGTGGACTGGGACATGTTTCGTATTGCGTCAGATAACAACATTGACGAATACGCTGATTCGGTGTGCGAGTTCATTAGAACGTGCGTTGAAGATGTCGTTCCCATAGCAACGATTAAAACATTTCCTAACCAGAAACCGTGGATTGATGGCAGCATTCGCGTGAAACTGAAAGCTCGAACCACTGCTTTCAATCAGGGCAAGGTGTCTGGTAACATGACTGAATACAAACAGTGCAGCTATTCCCTCCGTAAGGCTATCAAACAAGCTAAGCATCAGTACAGAGACAAAGTAGAATCTCAATTCAACGGCTCAGACACAAGAGGCATGTGGCAGGGTCTACAGTCAATCACGGACTACAGGAAGAAATCCAGCCCAGTCACGGACCAGGATGTCTTGCTCCCAGGCAGACTAAATAACTTTTTTGCCCGCTTTGAGGACAATACAGTGCCACTGACACGGCCTGCAACGGAAACATGCGGTCTCTCCTTCACTGCAGCCGAGGTGAGTAAAACATTTAAACGTGTTAACCCTCGCAAGGCTGCAGGCCCAGACGGCATCCCCAGCCGCGCCCTCAGAGCATGCGTAAACCAGCTGGCTGGTGTGTTTACGGACATATTCAATCAATCCCTATACCAGTCTGCTGTTCCCACATGCTTCAAGAGGGCCACCATTGTTCCTGTTCCCAAGAAAGCTAAGGTAACTGAGCTAAATGACTACCGCCCCATAGCACTCACTTCCGTCATCATGAAGTGCTTTGAGAGACTAGTCAAGGACCATATCACCTCCACCCTACCTGACACCCTAGACCCACTCCAATTTGCTTACCGCCCAAATAGGTCCACAGACGATGCAATCTCAACCACACTGCACAATGCCCTAACCCATCTGGACAAGAGGAATACCTATGTGAGAATGCTGTTCATCGACTACAGCTCAGCATTCAACACCATAGTACCCTCCAAGCTCGTCATCAAGCTCGAGACCCTGGGTCTCGACCCCACCCTGTGCAACTGGGTACTGGACTTCCTGACGGGCCGCCCCCAGGTGGTGAGGGTAGGTAACAACATCTCCTCCCCGCTGATCCTCAACACTGGGGCCCCACAAGGGTGCGTTCTGAGCCCTCTCCTGTACTCCCTGTTCACCCACGACTGCGTGGCCACGCACGCCTCCAACTCAATCAACAAGTTTGCAGACGACACAACAGTGGTAGGCTAGATTACCAACAACGACGAGACGGCCTACAGGGAGGAGGTGAGGGCCCTCGGAGTGTGGTGTCAGGAAAATAACCTCACACTCAACGTCAACAAAACTAAGGAGATGATTGTGGACTTCAGGAAACAGCAGAGGGAACACCCCCCTATCCACATCGATGGAACAGTAGTGGAGAGAGTAGCAAGTTTTAAGTTCCTCGGCATACACATCACAGACAAACTGAATTGGTCCACTCACACAGACAGCATCGTGAAGAAGGCGCAGCAGCGCCTCTTCAACCTCAGGAGGCTGAAGAAATTCGGCTTGTCACCAAAAGCACTCACAAACTTCTACAGATGCACAATCGAGAGCATCCTGGCGGGCTGTATCACCGCCTGGTACGGCAACTGCTCCGCCCTCAACCGTAAGGCTCTCCAGAGGGTAGTGAGGTCTGCACAACGCATCACCGGGGGCAAACTACCTGCCCTCCAGGACACCTACACCACCCGATGTTACAGGAAGGCCATAAAGATCATCAAGGACATCAACCACCCGAGCCACTGCCTGTTCACCCCGCTATCATCCAGAAGGCGAGGTCAGTACAGGTGCATCAAAGCTGGGACCGAGAGACTGAAAAACCTGTCAGTCAATGTCGTTGTTTTTTTGTTTGAATTGTTTACATGTTTACTATGCGGGCGAAATGGCAAAACAAGCAGAACCACGTGGCTAAGAGCTGTTACGGGAATTATTACCGTATCTACACACTTGTTCAGTGAAGGCAATCCCACTCTGTGTTAGCTAGGTTGTTCATGTCTTCGGGTGTAGGTCATAAAGGTTGAAGTGTGTTTGTTAGGATGGTAACGTTATAATAATTAAGGATGAAGCGTGAATTCATGGCAGGAATAAGAAACGTGATTTCCTCCCTTCTGTAATAAGCAGCCAATTAGGTATTTTTCCTAATGTGTTTAATCTGATACTGTTATATCTCCGGCTAAACTGTTTTTATGTTTGTAAGCACTTCAGAGTTATATCAAGCTAATAAGTCACTCATAAGACAAGAAAGTTGTAAGAGTGTGCTTAACCGTATTTTAATTGATTTTATAGATCTCACGGAAGGTGATAATTCTGATTAAAACTACAGAATAAAAACGTCAGTTAAAATCAAGGAACATTTGTGCTCGTGGTTACTGGAAAGAGCTACATGCACTCTTTCATTGTCATGCTCCGTTGTGGTATTAAAAGATTCTGCTTGTCTCCAGTCATGTAAAATGATGTTGAACTGCATGAAATGAAATGTAAAAGGCTATTTTTTAATTTGACAGCAAAAATCATTATTGATTGATGCAGTGCTTTTATTATAATGAGGATCTTTTCACCCCTACCCTTGTCATGGGGTGGAATGTGAATCAACAACCTTCTGGCTACTTTGCTATGTAGGCTAATACTTACAACATGAAGAACAGTTCGTAAAACTGCATATTTCTATAGGCTATGTTCGTTCCTAGGCGTGAGGGTAAACAGTGGGCATGTTCTCTACTATCCACTTTATGTTTTAGTTATTTTTTTGGGGTAGATGGGAGGGTCACTTTTTTATTATTTCAAGTGTTCAAGGAAGGTCATTTTCATTTCCAGGTATCCCTTATTATAAATAATGTACAGTCACTAAACCCAGACATTTCTATATGCAACCCCGTGTGAAAGCAGAGTTTTGATGGTTGCCACTAAAAATAATTGGATTCCAGCTACTACAATATTTATTTCTCAGCTGCTCATATTAAGCAGATAAAACCGGAGTAGTCTACCCAGCAAAACTTGCTATTCGAGTACTGATGACATGTCTTTTTCCCCCTGCCTCTGTTCCTGCCCATTTGATAATGAGCCATTCTAAAACTAAGTTTACACATTTTAAGACAAGATTCAATTGAGAATAGTATTTTGCATGATAATAATCGGCTTACAAAATGTCATGACCGCCACGGCCCTAGTTCTAGGAGTACATAGTGGAGGAACTGCCAGATGCGTCATTATAGCCAAGAAGTAGAGCGGGAGCCAAATATGAAATAGAATACACTGAATACATGGGAGCAGGGTGGGAAAAAATTGCATTAAAACACAATATATATGTATTTTCTGAAGGGCGGTGGTGACCATATTTTGTTTTTGTAGGGTATTTAACAAACTAGGCTATAATGGACTAACATTTGAATTGGAGTTGATGACAATGCAATACATAAAAGACAGTAAATACACAACTTGAAGCAACCACATATTTAGCCCTGGAGCACGTTCTAATAGGTCAGTGAGGGGTCAAGCCCACACACCTTCAACTTGTTTCTTAATCAAAACCCAGCCCTTTCGCTCCAGTTCCAGCTACTGCACCCATAATTCTGGTGGTGAAAATAGTAAACATATTTCTGACACAACACCAAACCTTTAGCGCTACCTACAGCACTTAGATTTACCATTGCATTTAGGTCTGTTAAAATGGAGCCTTGAAGTCGACCAAAAAGTTTTCTGTTTTAATGTATTTTATTTGACCATTTAAAATACACACAATTGTTACACTAGGCTTCAATTACATATACATATATCGCAGAGGATTAAACCCACACAAGTCTAAAGACTTGTGGTCCTCTATTGGTATATAAGGGCTGCAGTGCAAAAACAAGTAATTTGAGCACCCTGTGTCATACAGTCGATCATAAACAATATCCACAAAAACATACAAAAAAGCAAATGTACACAATCTGCACCCCTGTTCATCCCTAATGAAGCGGTGTCATATGGCCCTAACTGTAATCAGCTGGAAATTGTAATGGTTTCCTGGTTACCGTACAGGCAAATAAACTTCCATTACAGTAAATGAGTCTTTCTATAAACTAGTGTACCAGTGAGTATTTCCTACAACTTGTTACAGTTGTTGATAAGTCATTGATAATAATCAGCCAATTTCTTTCATGTCATAACATTAAGGGGGGGGGGAACATATTCAATCAAATTGACACGTTGTTTGACCCTTTCTCATGGTTGGTGTCATAAAACATTACTTTTCTGTCATTGCATTAATGGCTGTGTAAATTGTTGTTATATCATATATGAAGCATTAATCAGTTAAATTAGACATTGAACTTGAACCCTGTAAGAATTCTGGATCCTAGATCTCAGGAAATGCAATGTAACAATGTAAAATGTTGTGTCTCCTTATGCTCTGGGGTGAAAAGTTGTCATGGACACACAAATTCCCCACAAAGTATGTGATTGTAAAATCCAGTGCTTCTAACCGAAAGTTACCTTACCTTGATACTTAAAACCTAAAATGATACTGTCATTAACCCACCTGTTGTGTTTGTTTCATGTTAATTAATTCTGTGTTCCCGGTCCAAAATTACCGCCCCATTATAGCTGATTTTAAATCCATAATAATACATATATTATCACCTAATGTTGTGTTAGATCTTTTAATCAACATAAGTTATTGTGACCATTACAAGTTTTGAACTTATATTTGCTGTTTATGGCCTGCAGGCCTCATTGACCAGAGCTCATACAACTTGTTTTTGAGTTTAAAAAAAAGCATAATGTATGGATTATTTTGACTATAACAAATACTCAGATGAAACATATTGTACTATTTATCACAGACTACTTTGTGTAACAAGGACTCTCTCCTCCTCACCAGTGTCATTATCAAAGATATGACCAAGAGCCTCACATACAGTATATCGTTTGGTCATTGTGCTGCCACGAATTAATTGTGGTAAGGCCTCAAAAAAGCTTTATATACAAGAGCTTCCAGAAAAGTTCTATATATTATTGAAACAATGTTGTGATTGTTTGCGAGAATGCCACCAGGTGTGGCTCTTGTGGGGGAAATATTCTATTGGAGATAGGTTCCCGTGGGGTTGCCATGGAAGCCAAGAAGGGGAGTGAGGTGTGTGTCCATTTCTTGTGTGTCCATCCGATGAATGGGCATGTGCCTAAACTCAAGACCCGGGAACACCACAGGTGTAAAAAAAAGTTAAATAAAACACCCAAAATCGAATGAAAATCATCTAAAATGTATTTTGTGTGTTCAGATGCCCTGTGTGGACAAAGTCACGGTACCTTCTGACAATCAGATTAAATAAACTACATTTTTCAGAGAGAAAACTTGTAAATCGGTCCAATTCAACCAGAATACAGCAGGAGGGTTAATGTGGTTCTTCAATAATTATGCATAGTACTTATGCATAATACTGGATGCACATTTCGTAATTTCACACATAATCATCTGAAAATAGTCCAAATAAAGAAAAACCATTGAATGAGTAGGTGTTCTAAAAATTTGGACCGGTAGTGTGTCTTTGTATATAACATATTATTTAATTTAACTAGGCAAGTCAGTTAAAAACAAATGCTTATTTACAATGACGGCCTAGAAATACCGCAAGCGATTTGATGCTGATCATCTGTTCAAATCAAATCAAATGTTATTTGTCACATACATATGGTTAGTAGATGTTAATGCGAGTGTAGCGAAATGCTTATGCTTCTAGTTCCGACAATGCAGTAATAACCAACGAGTAATCTAACCTATCAATTTCACAACAACTACCTTATACACACAAGTGTAAAGGAATGAATAATATGTACATAAAAATATATGATTGAGTGATGGTACAGAACGGCATAGGCAAGATGCAGTAGATGGTATCGAGTACAGTATATATATATGAGATGAGGAATGTAGGGTATGTAAACATATAAAAGTGGCATTGTTTAAAGTGGCTAGTGATACATTTTTCCATCCATTTTTCCGTTGTTAAAGTGGCTGGAGTTGAGTCAGTATGCTGGCAGCAGCCACTCAATGTTAGTGGTGTATTTTTAACAGTCTGATGGCCTTGAGATAGAAGCTGTTTTTCAGTCTCTCGGTCCCTGTTTGATGCACCTGTACTGACCTTGCCTTCTGGTTGCTAGCGGGGTGAACAGGCAGTGGCTCGGGTGGTTGTCGTCCTTGCTGATCTTTATGGCCTTCCTGTGACATCGGGTGGTGTAGGTGTCCTGGAGGGCAGGTAGTTCCCCCCGGTGATGGGTTGTGCAGACCTCACTACCCTCTGGAGAGCCTTACGGTTGTGGGCGGAGTAGTTGCCGTACCAGGCGGTGATACAGCCTGACAGGATGCTCTTGATTGTGCATCTGTAAAAGTTTGTGAGCGCTTTTGGTGACAAGCCAAATTTCTTCAGCCTCCTCCTTTCTTCAGCCTTCTTCACCACACTGTCTATGTGGGTGCACCAATTCAGTTTGTCCGTGATGTGTACGCCGAGGAACTTAAAACTTACTATCCTCTCCACTACTGTCCCGTCAATGTGGATAGGGGGGTGCTCCCTCTGCTGTTTCCTGAAGTCCACGATCATCTCCTTTGTTTTGTTGACGTTGAGTGTGAGGTTATTTTCCTGACACCACACTCAGAGGGCCCTCACCTCCTCCCTGTAGGCCATCTCGTCGATGTTGGTAATCAAGCCTACCACTGTCGTGTCATCTGCAAACTTGATGATTGAGTTGGAGGCGTGCATGGCCACGCAGTCGTGAGTGAACATGGAGTACAGGAGAGAGCTCAGAATGCACCTTTGTGGGGCCCCAGTGTTGAGGATCAGCGGAGTGGAGATGTTTTTAACTACCCTCACCACCTGGGGGCGAGCCGTCAGGAAGTTCAGTACCCAGTTGCACGGGGCGGGGTCGAGGCCCAGGGTCTCGAGCTTGAAGGCAAAGTTTGGAGGGTACTATGGTGTTAAATGCTGAGCTGTAGTCGATGAACAGCATTCTCACATAGGTATTCCTCTTTTCCAGATGGGTTAGGGCAGTGTGCAGTGTGGTTGCGATTGCGTCGTCTGTGGACCTATTGGGTAAGCAAATTGGAGTGGGTCTAGGGTGTCAGGTAGGATGTAGGTGATATGGTCCTTGACTAGTCTCTCAAAGCACTTCATGATGATGGAAATGAGTGCTACGGGCGGGTTCTTGGGAACAGGAACAATGGTGGCCCTCTTGAAGCATGTGGGACAGCAGACTGGGATAGGGGTTGATTGAATATGTCCGTAAACACACCAGCCAGCTGGTTTGTGCATGCTCTAACTACGCGGCTGGGGATGCCATCTGGGCCTGCAGCCTTGCGAGGGTTAACACATTTAAATGTTTTACTCACGTCGACTGCAGTGAAGGAGAGTCCACAGGTTTTGGTAGCGGGTTGTGTCAGTGGCACTGTATTGTCCTCAAAGCGGGCAAAGAAATTGTTTAGTCTGTCTGGGAGCAAGACATCCTGGTCCGCGCCGGGGCTGGTTTTCCTTTCGTAATCCGTGATTGACTGTAGACCCTGCCACATACCTCGTGTCTTAGCCGTTGAATTGCAACTCTATACTGACGCTTAACTTGTTTGATTGCCTTGCGGAGGGAATAGCTACACTGTTTGTATTCGGTCATGTTTCCGGTCACCTTGCCCTGATTAAAAGCAGTGGTTCTCGCTTTCAGTTTCGTGCGAACGCTGCCATCAATCCACGGTTTCTGTTTTGGGAATGTTTTAATAGTTGGTGAGGGTACGACATCGCCGATGCACTTGCTAATAAACTCGCTCACCGAATCAGCATACTCGTCATTGTTGTTGTTTGACACAATGCGGAACATATCCCAGTCCACGTGATCGAAGCAATCTTGAAGTGTGGAATCAGATTGGTCGGACCAGCGTTGAACAGACCTGAGCGCGGGAGCTTCCTGTTTTAGTCTCTGTCTATAGGCTGGAAGCAATAAAATGGAGTCGTGGTCAGCTTCTCCGAAGGGAGGGCGGGGGAGGGCCTTATATGCGTCGCGGAGGTTAGAATAACAATGATCCATGGTTTTACCAGCCCTGGTTGCACAATCGATATGCTAATAGAATCTAGGGAGTCTTGTTTTCAGATTGCGGGGTAAAACCATGTGTGGTTATTATGAGAACAACATCTAATATGCTGATCACACCGTTTCCGTTGCATGCACGAGCATTGCAAAATAAATGTAAACATACATGTTATTCAATATTGCAACAACACTGCTTGCGCGCACTAATGAGCGTCTGCGTTGCCAAGCGCTAAAATAGAAGTCAGTTCTATTTGTGATGCTGAACACGTTGCAAGTCCTGCCTCTCCCATCACCTCATTGGTTTATAGAAGCAGATACCCACGTGCCATCTCCTCATTGGTTTATAGAAGCAGATACCCACGTGCCATCTCCTCATTGGTTATACCCACGTCGGTGATTGAAAGATGAACTGAGTTCGGTTGGTCGTCAATGTAACTCTGAAAGGTAGATGCCAATCACCATATAAAGTCCAAAGAAGAAAAAGCCTGGAAGGAGGAGAGATGACTAGAAACATTTCGGTTGACTGTTTTATGTGTGGATTAATTGTCGGAGTAGTGCATTTCAGGTAAAATAACAACTCAACGTTTATCTCACAAGACAAATTGGTTAGCAACAACAAGCTAGCTAAATAGGACAAATTAGCAGCAACTGCAAGCTAGCTATCTTAATTGCCATAAATGTTTAATGCTTTTTAACCTGTCCCCAAATTAATATAATTGGTTCAGAGTTTGTTGAGATATTTCACCCTGCGTGTCGTGATCGCGTTTGGTGTGGGGAGACAAAATCTATTCGCGCATGGCAAGTTTGGGTACGGTGTAATGCTGGCTTCAATTTGGCTTTCCATATAAATCCTTCCAATACAAAAGGAACCTGATTTTTGGTCGTGTTCTCATTATAAAAACAGCGATGGTGACATTCAAATGTTGAGATTAATGCTACTGCTATTCATGGCTTTATTATGTGTGCCAGTGTCAGCTTCATAGGCTACAGAACAATCGCTATGCATGCATTCAATTTGTCTAGTCAGGAAAGTCAACATTATTCTCACATTTTAATTTTAATATCAATGCATTGGGAAGGCCTAAAAAATGCATTATTCTTAAAGTTAAGCATTGGCCTACTTTTTGCATGCTTTTTTTGTTTTTGTTTGGGGGTGTCTATATTAGGCCCTATATGTACAATTATATAAAGTATATAATTGTCTAACAATGAGGTCCTTGAAAATTACAATTAAGTGCTTGAAAAAGTCCCTGAAAGTCCTTGAATGTGACTTGCCAATGTCTGAATGAATCCTGTTTAAAGGATATTTAGTCCTTCTAGGCCTATGTTGTTGTTTGGACGGAGTTATGGGCCAATTTGCATATATTCCTCTAAGTACACATGTGGAACTGCATAAAAATCATTTTTATTTTAGTTTCAAATCATTTTGAAATGTTGATCCTAATGTCACACATTAGCCCCATAATTTATAGAAAGGCCCAAATATACTGGGTCTTCTTGTTTAAATGTCTTGCGAAAAACAAGTACAAACTTTATTACTGAAGAAAGTGAAACTCTAAGAAAAGTTCATGGAGTTAATATCTGTGTATTTCCCTTCTATTTCAACAACCCTGGAAAGATATAGGCCTCTCTCAGCAAAGCTCATGCTCTGTGCTCTTTCTGGGTCAAATGTGGGAGGGAGGAAACCCTGTGGGCTTATCAATAGTCTATAAAATAGTAACACATTGTTCAAACGTGGTTCTGCAGTGTGCAATAACATTGGCCTGGCCCTCGTCACCTTTCCACCTTCTATGGGATACCGTCTCGAAAAATATGTCTTATGGTGGTTTACAATTCGTCTATTGACATGTCTGAAGACAATTGTCGTAACGACATCATGGACATTCTATTGTCACCCAACATCAAACTTGTTGTTATGAAAAAGTAAAAAAAACACAAAACAACAGCCTCTGCATGACATCAGCAACCCAGTGTTCCAAATAGCATACTTTCTCTATTTTATCAACAATAATCACATCAGTTAAAAAAAAAATCACTAAATGTCAATGTAACAAGCCAGGCAACTAAAAGCAATTTTCTAATCAATGTTTAGGTTCGTTGCTAGCTAGTTAGCTAATCAAATAATGACCAGATGATAGCTGATGTCTTAACTTTAGCAATTTTTTTTATGAATTATTACAGGAAAATAAATCCACAACAACATAATTATTTGCAGGGTAATGATGAGCGTACAGAAAGTAGCTTCCTCCCACAGTGTGACAAAATACGGACGTTGCGACAGTCACAGAGACTTTTTTTCATATCTGTGCGACAAGGAAACTGACAGTCACAGAGGCGATCTACAGTTGTGGCCAAAAGTTTTGATAATGACACAATTAATTTTCACAAAGTTCGCTGCTTCAGTGTCTAGATATTTAGATATTTTTGTTAGATATTACTATGGAATACTGAAGTATAATTACAAGCATTTCATAAGTGTCAAAGGCTTTTATTGACAATTACATGAAGTTGATGCAGAGTCAACATTTGCAGTGTTGACCCTTCCTTTTCAAGACCTCTGCAATCTGCCCTGGCATGCTGTCAATGCTTGAAGTTTGTCAGAATCTGTGGGGTTTTGTTAGTTCACCCGCCTCTTGAGGATTGACCACAAGTCCTCAATGGTATTATGGTCTGGGGAGTTTCCTGGCCATGGACCCAAAATATCGATGTTTTGTTCCCCGAGCCACTTAGTTATCACTTTTGCCTTATCGCAAGGTGCTCTATCATGCTGGAAAAGGCATTGTTCGTCACCAAACTGTTCCTGGATGGTTGGGAGAAGTTGCTCTCAGCGGATGTGTTGGTACCATTCTTTATTCATGGCAGTGTAATATCTTATGTTTCACTTTGTCATGGCTGAATGACAACAGATAATATAGAGTTGGCTGGGTTTTCCGTGCATCGGCAGGACAGACAGCCGCCTCCAACGTCGTTTTAGAGAATTTGGCAGTGCGTCCAACCGGCCTCACAACCGCAGACCACGTCTAACCATGCCAGCCTGGGACCTCCACATACTTCACCTGCTTGCCACCTGGGCAGCTGATTAAACTGAGGAGTATTTCTCTCTGTAATAAATCCCTTTTGTGAGAAAAAACTAATTCTGATTGGCTAGGCCTGGTTTCCAAGTGGGTGGGCCTGTGCCCTTCCAGGCCCACCCATGGCTATGCTCCTGCCCAGTCATGTGAAATCCATAGATTAGGGCCTAATTAATTTGTTTAAATTGACTGATTTCCTTACATGAGCTGTAAACTCAGTAAAATCGTTGAAATTGTTGCATGTTGGGTTTATATATTTTTGTTCAGTATAGTTATTTTGTAACAGTGACTCCATTGGCATCAACCTATCTTTAATTAGTTTCACCCTTCCATCTTTTAATCAGCCCAAGATTATGGAAAAGTTGGCCAAGAAAGATGAAAGAGGCATTAAAGGAGAATGTAGCGGGCGACGACATAATTGCTGGTGAAAAGTTTAAGAAGGATTACCAGTGGAGAGTTTTGTAGACTTGATGGATATGAAATCGCAGTTTCATTCACTCGGATAATTGCTATTCCCGTTAATATGTCAGCCCTGACCCTCAGATTTGCCCCTTTACGTTTTGGAGCCGCAGTTTGATGCTCAAACTTTCAAGCCCACTGTGGGCAATCCAACCACAGACAATGTTTTAACAGTTAGAGTAGATAATGGGACCCCAAAATTGAGAATTTATGTTTGGCTAATTAACAACTTGTATAATTATAGTATTACATTTAGGAATGCATATGAATCTGAACATACTGTGTACAGTATAACTAGCTTACATATTGTTTGGTGTTGAACTTTGCATGACCTTTTAGTAGAAAGAACAAACAGCCAAATGAATGACCATTATCAAAACACCCAGCAAATACGATTAACAACAACTGTAAAATGCAGATACACATTTACCATTAAACTTGGTCAAGACACTGATTAGCCCTTCACATTTGACATACATCAATTAACCATATTTCTATCATTGAACCAAACAGTCCCATAATCTCAAAACAACCTCAAAAAAAGCACAAAAACATAAACCGCACCTAGCTGCAAATATAAAGGTCTGTGTGTCTGGGATATTCCCTCTAGTTTAATTATCCCATATTCAAGCTGCAGAGCTCCATTCATCCATCCAATCCGCCCCCAACTCTAAACCCAGGTGATTGAATGTGCTAGCCTACCGGAACCGTGGCAGAAACCTGATATTGATAATACCATATGCGGTTTAAATTAGTCTGGGGGCCTAATCAATACTGTACAATTGTCAGGCCTTTACAGTGATGTCTGGCCTCTGCTGAACATCAATCTGGACTCGGGCAGAGAAGCAAGGAAGAACAGTGGCCCCTGGTGCAGGTAAACAACACACACACACACACACGAGAATATGCATACAAGTAGTACAGTAAAAGGCTGCTTGTTTATCTGGCATGTATGTAATATTATTAGAGGAAAAGGAGGCAACACGCAAAGCATCCAGGCCGAGTCAGTGCGTACAATAGCAATGGATGGACTTTTTTTGCCATTTGGTTGGGCCTTGTTGTTTTCTTTACTCCACTTTGACAGCTAAAATGGATAGGCTACTCTATGAATGCCCTGGGAAACATTGTATTGACAATACTAACCTATTGAATGATGAACAACATTAATAATAGGTATCATGCATTTGATTGATTATGCATGTCAGTAAAATAAATTATAAAATGGGTTGTTTGGATCCTAGATGCTGATTGGATGAGCAGCGTTCCAAGCCGTGCTGTATTCACCAATATTGGCATATCTGCTGCTGCTTACAGTTCAATTGGAATTATCACTGGAATATAATTATGTTCAAGTGACTGTCTGAATATATCTCAACTTGCACATTATCTAGCCTAGCATTTGGTTTGTAACAGTGGGGGTTTGTGTAAACCTTGTTGTCTGCCTGTCCGACCTCGGAAAACAGTGTTTCAATTTTGAAATGCAGTCCCCCTATACAATAGAGAGTAAACGTGGTCCAGATGAGACATCAACTTTTTCTGAACCAAGCAAAATCACTTATCAGCATCATTGTTATGGATATAACTAAATATCAATTTCTAGTTTGCTTGTTGTGCCTTATTGCTTAAAGTAGTGGTTTACCCAATTATTAGTTTCCTAACCCTGTAAGCAGTCTATGGGTAAGTTATGACAGCAATCCATACTTTAAGTTTCCCTGATACTGTTTAAAACTGCTAACATTTTGGCATTTGTGGTACAAATCCCATACAAGTCATGGTACTGTATCTATAATAGCATTTTTTGTGCAAACCAATATGTAACTTTGTCATTTCCCACACAATATAAAATAAACTTTAGTGATACTTATAAAGGTGTCAGGATTTGGCCAGGGTTGTTCCGGGTTTTGGTCAGTAGATGCCCCCATTGTGCTTTTTGTCCTTATGTTTTTCCCTTGATCCCCATTAATTATTTGCACCTGTGCCTCGTTTCCTCTAATTGTATTTAAACCCTTAGTTTCCCTCAGTTCTGTGCTCTGTGTTTGTATGTTAGCACCCTGCCCTAGTGTTCTGTGTACTCTTGTCGATTCCGGGTGACGCTCTTGTGGTATTCTGTTTTTTGTTTTTGTTTATTTTTTGTGAGTTTCTTTTGAGGCCTTTTTGTGCTTTTCCTACCACCTTTTGGATTTGCCATTTTTTTTGTATTTAAGGATTTTTTCTTTATTAAATACACCGTCTTAAGTACTGCTGTGTCTGCCTCATCTTCTGGGTTCTGCTGACTATTCGTGGCTCAGTTGGTTAAGTGACTGTTTCTCACTCCGGAGACCCTGGTTCGAAACCGGGTCCTGACAGAAACACAGAGCCAAAAATGAACCCAGAGGCAGCCAGTTCCCAGGACCTTTTTGCCACGCTGTCCCACCACCAGGAGACTGTCCAACGCCACAAAGCCGCCCTGGTTCAGCAAGAGGCCTTAATGGCTAGACATTCTCATCTTCTGTCGGAGATGCTGACTTCCATTAAGCAAATATCTGATCGACTTACCCCGGCAACAGTTCCCGTCCCAGTACCTCAGGTTCACGTACCCATGGCAGTTAACCCCCTGGCTGAACCTCGTCTTCCACCTCCCCAACGGTTCTCAGGTGATCCAAGTGCTTGTAAAGGGTTTCTCACTCAATGTTCTCTCTCCTTTGAGCTGCAACCCTCGTCGTTTCCCACCGACCGGTCTAAGATCGCATATATCATCACCCTGCTGTCGGAAAAAGCCCTGGCCTGGGCTACTGCTGTGTGGGATGCCCATAGTTCCTGCTGTGCCAGCTACTCTGCCTTTGCTGAGGAATTCAAACGAGTGTTTCAAGGCCCAAGCAGTGGTTCTGACTCAGCCAAACAGCTCCTGACTCTCCATCAAGGTTGGCGCAGCGTGACGGACTATGCCATCCAGTTCCGCACGGTGGCAGCAGCGAGTGGCTGGAACAACGAGGCGCTCACGGTGTGCTTTCTGAAAGGCCTTTCCGACACTATCCAAGATGAACTGGCCACTCGGGAACCACCGGACAATCTCGAGTCCCTGATCAAGTTGGCCTCACGCATTGACCAGCGTCTGAGAGAGAGAGAACTCAACCGTAGACCTCTAGCCCCTATCAGTCCCAGCTCCGAGTCCCCACCTTTATCATCGCTGGCTCCACCGGAACCCATGCAGATTGGACGCATCTCCCAGGCTGAGAGAGACCGCCGGATGAGGGAGCGACGCTGTCTATATTGCGGCAAACCGGGCCATTTCCGTTCCACGTGTCCCGGGCTCCAGGGAAACGCTCTGTCCCGTACAGACCGGGGGAACTGTAACGGGAAACATAACCTCCTCCCATCCGTCCAACTCCCGTCTGCTCATTCCAGTCACCCTCTCCTGGGACAACCACAAGCTTCACCTTCAAGCCTTGGTAGACTCTGGAGCCGCAGGTAACTTCATGGATGGTGTCTGGGCGAAGGAGAATGGCGTTCCCTCTGAACCTCTAAGTGACCCCATGAGGGTCACTACATTGGATGGAAGCCCTTTGGGATCTGGACTTGTCACTCATGTCACTACCTCCTTGCGACTTTCAGTTTCACAACACCAGGAATTGATGAACTTTCATTTGATCTCCTGTTCCGAGTTCCCTCTCGTCCTTGGATACCCCTGGCTTCACAGCCATTACCCTCACATCGACTGGTCTGTGGGCACTATCAAGCAGTGGGGTCCTACGTGCCAAGCTACTTGTATTTTCCAGAATTCCCCGAGTTCTACTCCCGAGTCTTTAGAATCCATCGACCTGACCCGAGTTCCCGAGTGTTACCATGACCTCAAACTGGTGTTTAGCAAACAGAGGGCCACCATGCTACCACCCCATAGACCTTACGATTGCCCCATCGACCTGTTTCCGGGCACTTGCCCCCCAGGGGTCGGATCTTTTCCCTATCTCCACCCGAACGAGCTGCTATGGATACCTACATCAAGGACGCTCTGGAAGCAGGCCTCATGCGTCCATCCACCTCCCCGGCGGGAGCAGGGTTTTTCTTTGTGGCCAAGAAAGACGGTGGATTACGTCCTTGCATCGACTACCGGGGACTCAATGCCATAACCGTCCGTAACCGTTACCCGCTACCCCTTATGGCCACAGCCTTCGAGCTGCTCCAGGAAGCAGTTGTTTTCACTAAGCTTGACCTGCGGAACGCATACCATCTTGTGCGGATCAGACCTGGTGACGAGTGGAAGACCGCTTTCAACACGCTTACTGGTCACTATGAATACTTGGTGATGCCCTTCGGCCTGACCAACGCCCCAGCGGTGTTCCAAGCGCTCATAAACGATGTGCTTAGGGATATGCTTAACATATTTGTGTTCGTTTACTTGGATGACATCCTCATCTTTTCGAGCTCCCTTCAAGAACACACTAAGCATGTCAGACAAGTACTCAAACGCCTCCTAGACAGCCATCTGTACGTTAAGCCGGAAAAATGTGAATTCCATTCATCCCGAGTACAATTCCTGGGATTTGTAGTGGAACCCGGTCGAGTCCAAATGGACCCTAGGAAGGTAGGGGCGGTAGCGGATTGGCCCACCCCCAAATCCGTTAAGGATGTTCAGCGTTTCCTGGGCTTCACAAACTTTTACCGCAAGTTCATCAAGAACTTCAGTTTGGTGGCAGCTCCTCTCTCAGCTTTAACCAAAGGTGGCAATGCAAGGTTTTTGTGGGGAAGAGAAGCTGAGACGGCCTTCCAAGGACTCAAGCAGCGCGTTCTCTCTGCTCCCATCCTGATACTACCGACTACGGATGAACCATTTGTGGTGGAGGTAGACGCATCAGAGGTTGGTGTTGGAGCTGTCCTGTCTCAGAGGGTGAAGACAAGAAGCTTCATCCGTGCGCTTTCTTCTCACACCGGCTTACCCCGACTGAGAGGAACTACGATGTGGGGGATCGTGAACTCCTAGCGGTTAAGATGGCATTGAAGGAATGGAGACACTGGCTCGAGGGGGCTTCTCACCCGTTTCAAGTGCTTACGGACCACAAAAATCTGGAGTATATCCAGCAGGCGAAGCGATTGAACTCTAGACAAGCTAGATGGTCTCTTTTCTTCAATCGATTCCAGTTTATCCTCACCTATCGGCCCGGGTCGAAGAATCTCAAGCCGGATGCCCTGTCCCGAGTCTACGCTCCTGCCATTCGAGATGACACGGACATGCCTGTCCTTCCTGCTGCTAAGATTGTGGCTCCGATCTCGTGGCAAGTTGAGGATACCGTGAGACGTGCTCAAGCTAGCGAACCGGACCCTAAAGGAGGCCCTGCCAATCGGTTGTTTGTCCCCAAGGCAGTGAGGACTCAGGTCCTTCTGTGGGGGCACTCCTCTCGCCTCACCTGTCATCCGGGCGTAGGTCGCACCTTGGAGTTCATCCAGCGTAAGTTCTGGTGGCCTACCATAAGAGAAGACGTTGCCACTTTCGTCAATGCCTGCCCCGTGTGCTGCCAGGGCAAATCTTCTCACCTCCGCCCTCAAGGACTCCTTCACCCTTTACCTGTTCCCCACAGACCCTGGTCCCATATCTCATTGGACTTTATTACTGGACTTCCTCCATCCCATGGCAATACTACTATCCTAGTCATAATCGACAGGTTTTCAAAGGCGGCCAGGTTCGTCCCTCTAACTAAGTTACATTCTGCCAAGGAAACGGCAGAGATGGTAATTAATCATGTGTTCCGAGTCTTCGGCATTCCTCAAGATGTGGTTTCTGACAGAGGTCCCCAGTTCGCCTCAAGGTTTTGGAAGGCCTTCTGCCAACTCATGGGGGCTTCTGCCAGTCTATCTTCAGGGTACCATCCGGAGTCCAACGGCCAAACAGAGAGGATGAATCAAGAGCTGGAAACCACCCTCCGATGTATGACTCGTGACAACCCGTCCACATGGTCATCCTTTATTGTTTGGGCCGAATACGCGCACAACACCTTGCGCTCCTCCTCCACTGGTATGTCCCCGCACGAGTGTCAGTTTGGCTATGCTCCTCCATTGTTCCCGGACCAGGAGGCAGAAGTCAGAGTGCCTTCAGCCTTGAAGTTCGTCAGACGCTGTCGGCTTATGTGGAGGAAGACCCGTCTTAATCTTATGCGTTCCTCACAGAGGTATCAACAACAAGCCAACAGACGTCGCCGTCCCGGGCCTACCCTGCGCCCCGGCCAGAGAGTCTGGCTCTCCACAAGAGACTTACCTCTACGGGTGGAGTCTCGCAAGCTGTCCCAAAAATACATCGGTCCCTTCAAGGTTGCCAGGAGAGTTAACCCAGTTTCTTATCGCCTACACTTACCCAGATCCCTTAAGATTAATCCCACATTTCATGTTTCATTGTTAAAACCTGTTGTTTTTTCTCCCCTTGTCCCGGCAGACAGACCTCCCCCTCCGCCTCGTGTCATTGGAGGCCAGCCGGCTTATACCGTCCACCGGATACTGGATTCCCGCCGGGTGCAGCGGTCCTGGCAGTATCTGGTGGACTGGGAAGGCTACGGTCCTGAGGAGCGCTCCTGGGTTCCTGCCAAAGACATCCTGGACCCTGACCTCATTCGTCAGTTCAGGGTCCTCCACCCTGAGAGAGCTGGTAGGAACGTCAGGAGCCGTTCCTAGGGGGGGATTCTGTCAGGATTTGGCCAGGGTTGTTCCGGGTTTTGGTCAGTAGATGCCCCCATTGTGCTTTTTGTCCTTATGTTTTTCCCTTGATCCCCATTAATTATTTGCACCTGTGCCTCGTTTCCTCTAATTGTATTTAAACCCTTAGTTTCCCTCAGTTCTGTGCTCTGTGTTTGTATGTTAGCACCCTGCCCTAGTGTTCTGTGTGCTCTTGTCGATTCCGGGTGACGCTCTTGTGGTATTCTGTTTTTTGTTTTTGTTTATTTTTTGTGAGTTTCTTTTGAGGCCTTTTTGTGCTTTTCCTACCACCTTTTGGATTTGCCATTTTTTTTGTATTTAAGGATTTTTTCTTTATTAAATACACCGTCTTAAGTACTGCTGTGTCTGCCTCATCTTCTGGGTTCTGCTGACTATTCGTGGCTCAGTTGGTTAAGTGACTGTTTCTCACTCCGGAGACCCAGGTTCGAAACCGGGTCCTGACAAAAGGTTTATGAAATAGCATTTATACTTTCTTTCAATCTAATTTTAATACAGATTTTAAACTTTTGCAGCAGTCTTTTTCATTTTTATATTTTACAAAGAACAGCTCCAAACCCCATCCCCACCTACCCCAATCACACCCTCCTTTTCTATATATATATCGTCAGTACCAGTCAAAAGTTTGGACACACCTACTCATACCAAGATTTTTCAGATTTTCTTTACTATTTTACTATTTTCTACATTGTAGTGAAGACATCAGAACTATGAAATAACACAAATGGAAACATAAGTGTTATTTCAACCTGGACAGCTTTGCAAACTTTTGGCATTCTCTCAACCAGCTTCATGAGGTAGTCACCTGGAATGCGTTTAAATTAACAAGTGTGCATTGTTAAGTTTACACACTGCCAGGAATGTTATGCACGATGGATCAGTAGCTTATACACTAACTTTCATACATCTAGATGGCTGGGCGTCGTGGATGTATGTGTGGTGCCAGAGACAGCAGGGGTTCAAACTGTAGAATCCGGTTCCTATGTTTGAATATAAAAATAGATTTTATCAAACAAAAATTTGTTATATTTTATTTCTGGGACCCTCAGGATGACAAATCAGAGCAAGATTACTGAATGTTATTACATTATTTAGCTTCAGAGGTGAATGAGGTGAATGTATCAAGTGCCTTGATAAAAGTTTTTTGTTGTTCTTCACTCTCCTCAAACAATAGCATGGAATTTCTTCACTG
Source organism: Oncorhynchus masou masou (assembly GCF_036934945.1). Classification (NCBI taxonomy): domain Eukaryota; kingdom Metazoa; phylum Chordata; class Actinopteri; order Salmoniformes; family Salmonidae; genus Oncorhynchus; species Oncorhynchus masou. The sequence continues at coordinate 44,391,922 of NC_088222.1, forward strand.
TAAGAGCTACTGTAATTTGGACAGTGCAGTTAGATTAACAATAATTTAAGCCTTCTGCCCATATAAGACATAACTATGTCCTGGAAAGTTTGCTGTTACTTACAACGTCATACTAATCACATGAGAGCACTTAGCTCAACCGTCCTCGTATAGGGACACCTAATTGTATTACCATATAATTGTTATATGTTCTCTATAGGTATTTACTTGAAAATGTATCAATTGACCAATTTGGCACATTTGGGCAGACTTCATGCAAAATATTCATTATTGCAATGCTTCACTGGATCAATCTGAAACTTTGCACCCACACTGCTGCCATATAGTGGCCAAAATCTAAATTGCACCTAAACTGCAATATTTTATTATGGCCTTTCTCTTGCATTTCAAATATAATTGTAACGGCGTTCTTCGTTTGTCGCAAGAAAGTCGGACCGAAATGCAGCGTGTTGGTTACTCATGTTTTTTAATGAAACAAATAACGGAACTATACATGAAATAACTAATAACTAATAAATACAAAACAACAAAACGGAACGTGAAACCTATTACAGCCTATCTGGTGAACACTACACAGAGACAGGAACAATCACCCACGAAATACAAAGTGAAACCCAGGCTACCTAAATACGGTTCCCAATCAGAGACAACGAGAATCACCTGACTCTGATTGAGAACCGCCTCAGGCAGCCAAACCTATGCAACACCCCTACTCAGCCGCAATCCCAATAACTAAAAAACCCCACTACGAAATACAACAACATAAACCCATGTCACACCCTGGCCTGACCAACTAATTAACGAAAACACAAAATACTAAGACCAAGGCGTGACAATAATTGAACAAAACAAAATATTTAAAATGCATGTTTTTTGTTAGTGTTAACTTTCACCAGATATGTGTTATATTTTCCTACATTAATATCACATTTAAAAAAATGTCAAAGTGTTTCCTTTCAAATTTTATCAAGCATATGCATATCCTTGCTTCAGATCCCCAGCAACGCAGTTAGATTTGGGTGTCATTTTAGGCAGAAATTGAAAAAAAGGGTCAGATTCTTTAAAAGTTAATTTGTGGAATTTCTTTCCTTCTTAATATGTTCAATCAGTTGTGTTGTGACAAGGTATGGGTGGTATACAGATGATTTCCCTATTTAAAAGACCAAGTCCATATTATGGCAAGAACATCTCAAATAAGCAAAGAGAAACAACAGTCCATCATTACTTTAAGACATGAAAGTCAGTCAGTGCGGAAAATTCAATAATTTTTAAAGTTATTCAAGTGCAGTCGCAAAAACCATCAAGCGCTATGGCTGTCACGAGGACCGCAACAGGAAAGGAAGACCCAGAGTTACCTCTGCTGCAAAGGATAAGTTCATTAGAGTTACCAGCCTCAGATTGCAAAATACTTCAGAGTTCAAGTAACAGACACATCTCAACATCAACTGTTCAGAGGAGAACATGTGAATCATGCCTTAATGGTTGAATTGCTGCAAAGAAATCACTACTAAAGGACACCAATAAAAAGAAGAGACTTGCTTTGGCCAAGAAACACGAGCAATGGACATTAGACCGATGGAAATCTGTCCTTTGGTCTGATAAGTCCAAATTGGAGATTTTTGGTTCCAAACGCTGTGTCTTTGTGAGACGCAGAATAGGTGAACGGATGATCTCTGCATGTGTAGTTCCCACCGTGAAGCATGGAGGAGGAGGTGTGATGGTACATTACTGGTGACACTGTCTTATTTTAGAATGATTCTGCAGTGATACGCCATCCCATCTGGTTTGTGTTTAGTAGGACTATCATTTGTTTTTCAACAGGAAAATGACCCAACACACCTTCAGGCTGTGTAAGGGCTATTTGACCAAGACAGAAAGTGATGGAGATTTGCATCAGATGATCAGGCCTCCCCATTCCCCTGACCTCAACCCAATTGAGATGGTTTCGGATGAGTTGGACCACAGAGTGAAGGAAAAGCAGCCAACAAATGCTCAACATATGTGGGAACTCCTTCAAGACTATTGGAAAAGCATTCCAGGTGAAGCTGGTTGAGAGAAAGCCAAGCGTGTACAAAGCTGTCATCAAGGCAAAGGGGGTGGCTACTTTGAAGAATCTCAAATATAAAATATATGTTGGTTTCTTTTTCGGTTACTACATGATTCAATATGTGTTATTTCATAGTTTTGATATCTTCCCTATTATTCTACAATGTAGAAAATAGTAAAAAATAAAGAAAAACCCTTAAATGAGTAGGTGTGTCCAAACTTTTGACTGGTACTGTAAATATATATCACTGTATTGCTTCATACAGCATGGCAAAGTACAATCAGTTGGCAGTTTATTCAGTACACCACCTTGTTCAGGAAAATTGTTCGCTCCTACAGACAGTGAGTCATGTGGCCTTGGCTTGCTATAGAAAGCAGCCAGACTGTCACGCCCTGGTCAAAATATATTGTGTTTGTCTGCATTTCTTTGGTCAGGCCGGGGTGTGACATGGGTTTATTGTGGTGTGTTTTGTCTTGGGGGTGTCTAGCATAGTCTATGGCTGTCTGGAGTGGTTCTCAATCAGAGGCAGGTGTTTATCGTTGTCTCTGATTGGGAACCATATTTAGGCAGCCATATTCTTTGAGTGTTTCGTGGGTGATTGTTCCTGTCTCTGTGTTTATTGTCACCATATAGGCTGTATAGGTTTTCACACATTTATTGTTTTGTTTAGTTATTTCATGTCGAGTTCATTTATTAAAGAACATGAATAACCACCACGCTGCATTTTGGTCCGCTTCTCTTCCACCAGACGAAAGCCGTTACACAGACAGGCATCGAGGCATTTAGTTACTGTTCGATTGAACGTTACAACTGGCAAAACGAGTGACCTAAGTGACCATAAGCTTGGTATGATCGTCGGTGCCAGGCGTGCCAGTTCAAGTTTCTCAGAAGCGGCTGGCCTCCTGGGCTTTTCAGACACGACAGTGTCTAGGGTTTACCGAGAATGGTGCAACAAACAAAAAACATCTTGTCAGCGGCAGTCCTGTGAGTGAAAACATCTTGTTGATGAGAGGTCAAAGGAGAATGGCAGGAATCGTGCAATAAAATTGGGCCACAAAAAGGCAAATAAGGGCGTAGTACAAAAGTGGTGTGCAGAACGGCATCTCAGAACACACAACTCGTTGGTCTTTGTCAAGGACGGGCTATTGCAGCAGATAAACACACAAGGTTCCACTCCTGTCAGCAAAAACAAGAATAAGTGGCTCCAGTGGGCACGCGATCACCAACACTGGACAATTAAGGGGTAGAAAAACATTAACTGGTCCGACAAATCCCTGGCAAGAAACTGAAGCTCTCGTGCAACGCAGTGTACTTTTCCCTTCACAGAACAGTGTAAACTGGCTCTAACCAGAATAGAAAAAGGAGTGGGAGGCCCCAACTCACAACTGAGCAAGAGGACAAGTACATAAGAGTGTCTAGTTTGAGAAACAGAAGCCTCACAAGTCAACAGTGAAGAGGTTCCAGAGATATGAGATATGCCGTTTACTTTGCAACTCTGTCTAGAAGGCCAGCATCCTGGAGTCGCCTCTTCACTGTTGAAGTTGAGACTGGTGTTTTGCTGGTAGTATTTAATGAAGCTGCCAGTTGAGGACTTGTGAGGTGTCTGTTTCTAAAACTAGAACTCTAATGTGGTTGTCCTCTTGCTCAATTGTGCACTGGGGCCTCCCACTCCTTTTTCTATTCTAGTTAGAGCCAGTTTGTACTTTCTGTAAAGGGAGTAGTACACAGCGTTGCACGAGATCTTCAGTTTCTTGGACATTTCAAGCATGGAATAGCCTTAATTTCTCAGAACAAGAATAGACTGACGAGTTTCAGAAGAAAGTTAATTGTTTCTGACCACTTTGAGACTGTAATCAAACCCACAAATGCTGATGCTCCAGATACTCAACTAGTCCTAAAGATGGCCAGTTTTATGGCTTCTTGTATCAGAACAACAGTTTTCAGCTGTCTGTACGCCTATGTAGATATTCCATAAAAAATCTGCCGTTTCCAGCTACAATGCTCATTTACAACATTAACAATGTCTACGCTGTATTTCCAATCAATTCGAAGTTATTTTAATGGACAAAAAAAATTGATTTTCTTTCAAAAACAAGGACATTTCTAAGTCTTCCCAAACTTTTGAACTGTAGTGTAAGTATTCACACCCCTGAGTCAATACATGTTAGAATCACCTTTGGCAGTGAATACAGCTGTGGGTCATTCTGGGTAAGTCTCTAAGAGCTTTGCACACCTGGATTGTACAATATTTGCACATTATTATTTAAAAAATTCTTCAAGCTCTGTGAAATTGTTTGCTGATCATTGCTAGACAGCAATTTTCACATATTCCCATAGATTTTCAAGCCAATGTAAGTCACAACTGTAACTAGGCAACTCAATAACATTAAATGTAGTCTTTGTAAGCAACTCCAGTGTACTGTATACTTGGCCTTGTGTTTTAAGTGAATTTGTTCGCCAGTGTCTATTGGAAAGCAGACTTAAGCAGGTTTTCTTTTAGGACTTTGTCTGTGTTTAGCTCTATTACATTTATTTTTATCCCAAAAATCTCCCTAGTCCTTGCCAATGATAACATGATGCAGCCACCACCATGCTTGATGTGTTGTGTTTGCTACAAACATCAGGATATAATGTTTTACTTTCGTGCCCTATTGCAAACATGATGCACGTTTTGGAATATTTTATTCTGTACAGGTTTGCTTCTTTTCACTCTGTAAATTATGTTAGTATTGTGGAGTAACTATAATGTTATTGATCTATCCAAGTTTCACTTATCGCTCCTATTAAACTCTGTAACTGTTTAAATGTCAACATTTGCCTTCATTACTGTCAACTGAGTTAGGGAGGATACCTGTATCTTTGTAGTGACTGGGTGTATTGATACACCATCCAAAGTATAATGAATAACTTCACCATGCTTTAAGGGACATTCCATGTCTGCTTTTTTCTATTTTTATCCCATCAAGCAATAGGTGCCCTTCTTTGCGAGTCATTGGAAAACCTCCCTGGTCTTTGTAGTTGAACCTGTGTTTGAAATTCACTGCTCGACTGATGGACCTTACAGACAATTGTATGTGTGTGGTAGAGAAATGAGGTAGTAATTCAAAAATCATGTTAAACACTTATTAGACCGTGCAAGTTATTACGTGACTTAAGTCCATTTTTACGACTGGATGTATTTCGGCTTGCCATAACAAAAGGGTTGAATAGTTATTGACTCAAGACATTTCAGCTTTTCATTTTTAATTAATTTGTCAAAAAAAATGTAAAATACATAATTCCATTTTGACATTATGGGTTATTGTGTGTTGGGCATTGAGAAAAATCTCAATTTGATCCAATTTCAATTCAGGCTGTCACACAATAAAATGTGGAAAAAGTCAGTGTGTGAATACTTTCTGAAGACACTTTAGCTCAAAAACACTGTATACACATATAAATCTGAATAGATTGGATTGGTTTAAGTAATATGGCAAAAAATCCAACTAGCCTATCAGACGGTAAGGCGGACCCGCTACTATATTGCTTATACATATCCAATTATTTTGGATCTAGCTATGACGTGCCTAGGGGTTATAGGGGCTAGGTTTTTTTGGGGTGTGGGGGCCCATGTCTCCCCCTTGAGGATCAAACAGCATTGTCTGATCTTAGGCTATGCCTATGTGTCTGCCATCATACTCATCACGGATCAAGCTCTGCGCCCCGAGTGGCAACAGAGTCAATGTCTTCGCAAGATTGTCTAAGGTCCCCTAACGCTCCGATCTGCTATAGCAACATCCAGGTTATCACACATACACATGCTCCACCAGCCAGTCCCGCTGACAATAATCTGCTCCTCAAATGCTAGGGGTGGATTTTCAATGTTGAATAACAGTCATCACCGTAATGTGACTTTCTCTAACTGAACATCCTTGCTTTTTTCACAATGAACCCCAAAGATAATAGTAGGACTACAGCGCACATTCTAGAACTTGGGTTAATGGAGCCCTGTGTTTATCAGTTCAATGTGTATTCTTAAGTGGAATATATGTGATGATTACAATAGTCACTTGATAAAAGATGACTGAGGGGTAGCCTGTTAGGCCCACCTGCTGTGGTCTCACTACAGGAGATGTGTGTTTGCATGTGCATGCTAGCATGCATTATTCACTACACATGACAAGTGTTTTAAGCATCTGAGAGAGAGAGAAGACAGTAAAGGAGGGGGAGAGAAGAAAGGAGGAAGTAAGGGAAGGAGAGAGGCAGATAGAGAGACAGATACAGAACAAGAGGAGGGGGATAGAGAGTGAGAGATTGATTCACAGTCTGCATTTTATAGATATCATTACAGATGCACTTTTTCAGTTCTATATCAAGTAACACAGTGTTTGTTTCCTGGTGCGAGTTATACTAGACCTACAGTACATCTCTGAGGTAATGGTCATATCTATACAGCCAGGTCACTTCCACCCAGTCCTTTCTAACTAGTTCACAAATGTGTAGAGGATCAAAACTAAGACACATCTGCAACCAATTCCCTAAAATAATTGCAGTCAAAATGGTTATGGTTGTGAGATACATCAACACAGAAAGCTGAATTGCCCTTTGTTCTATGTAGTGTTGGTGTCGCCATCTGTTGGTGGGCTTTGTCAGAGGCACTGACAGAGCACCATCTTATATTTTAAAATAGGAACTTATGGAGAGTAAAATGTGATTTATAACATAGCTGTCACGTGGGTTTTGTTTCTTTTGGATCCCATCTACCTTTCACAGAGAAAGCTGGTTTGTATTTTTTCGGCGCCCCCCTACTTACCTTTCCCATGTTTATGAAAATCTAATTAAGACACAATGGTGTTGTGATTGCTGTGCTCAAGTCACTTGCCATGAAACAAACACATTTGCAAGTGAAGCTCTTGAGTGGATTCACTTTTCTGCAATTGAGACATTGTATCCAGGTATCGCACAATTTAAAATAATGGCTTCTGTTACATGTTTTCAATTAGCCATGTGGATGAGATGCTGTGCTCATTCAACATACAACACAAAATTACTTTAGCTTCTCTATTGTTAGCCTCACAAGCTGCCTGATCTTGCGAGATGACATGAATGTTCGCTAACACCGAATGATATTGCTGCTGTAATCAGTCTGGTAATCACAAAGCTAGTCTATTGTGGCTGTGGGTAGAAAACAATGGTGAGTAGCATGGCATTTCTCTGCGCTATAATAATGACAGAGTGATGAAAACAAAACAATTGAATATTTACTGCTAACAAGTTCTTAATAACTTGCACCCATTTGAGGACTTGGAACCCTTCAAAACAAATAGCCTCCATTTAAAAACGTCCTATGTGACTCTGTTACGCTCCCTGAGTGAATGTGCTGCTAGTGATAGACCGAGAAATATGGTGTTTGTAAAAAAAAATTATATATATATATATACAGTGCCTTGCGAAAGTATTCGGCCCCCTTGAACTTTGCGACCTTTTGCCACGTTTCAGGCTTCAAACATAAAGATATAAAACTGTATTTTTTTGTGAAGAATTAACAACAAGTGGGACACAATCATGAAGTGGAACGACATTTATTGGATATTTCAAACTTTTTTAACAAATCAAAAACTGAAAAATTGGGCGTGCAAAATTATTCAGCCCCTTTACTTTCAGTGGAGCAAACTCTCTCCAGAAGTTCAGTGAGGATCTCTGAATGATCCAATGTTGACCTAAATGACTAATGATGATAAATACAATCCACCTGTGTGTAATCAAGTCTCCGTATAAATGCACCTGTACTGTGATAGTCTCAGAGGTACGTTAAAAGCGCAGAGAGCATCATGAAGAACAAGGAACACACCAGGCAGGTCCGAGATACTGTTGTGAAGAAGTTTAAAGCCGAATTTAAATACAAAAAAATTCCCAAGCTTTAAACATCCCAAGGAGCACTGTGCAAGCGATAATATTGAAATGGAAGGAGTATCAGACCACTTCAAATCTACCAAGACCTGGCCGTCCCTCTAAACTTTCAGCTCATACAAGGAGAAGACTGATCAGAGATGCAGCCAAGAGGCCCATGATCACTCTGGATGAACTGCAGAGATCTACAGCTGAGGTGGGAGACTCTGTCCATAGGACAACAATCAGTCGTATATTGCACAAATCTGGCCTTTATGGAAGACTGGCAAGAAGAAAGCCATTTCTTAAAGATATCCATAAAAAGTGTCGTTTAAGGTTTGCCACAAGCCACCTGGGAGACACACCAAGCATGTGGAAGAAGGTGCTCTGGTCAGATGAAACCAAAATTGAACTTTTTGGCAACAATGCAAAACGTTATGTTTGGCGTAAAAGCAACACAGGGACAGGGAAGATGGTTAAAATTGATGGGAACATGGATGGAGCCAAATACAGGACCATTCTGGAAGAAAACCTGATGGAGTCTGCAAAAGACCTGAGACTGGGACGGAGATTTGTCTTCCAACAAGACAATGATCCAAAACATAAAGCAAAATCTACAATGGAATGGTTCAAAAATAAACATATCCAGGTGTTAGAATGGCCAAGTCAAAGTCCAGACCTGTATCCAATCGAGAATCTGTGGAAAGAACTGAAAACTGCTGTTCACAAATGCTCTCCATCCAACCTCACTGAGCTTGAGCTGTTTTGCAAGGAGGAATGGGAAAAAAATTCAGTCTCTCGATGTGCAAAACTGATAGAGACATACCCCAAGCGACTTACAGCTGTAACCGCAGCAAAAGGTGGCGCTACAAAGTATTAATTTAAGGGGGCTGAATAATTTTGCACACCCAATTTTTCAGTTTTTGATTTTTAAAAAAAGTTTGAAATATCCAATAAATGTCGTTCCACTTCATGATTGTGTCCCACTTGTTGTTGATTCTTCACAAAAAATACAGTTTTATATCTTTATGTTTGAAGCCTGAAATGTGGCAAAAGGTCGCAAAGTTCAAGGGGGCCGAATACTTTCGCAAGGCACTGTCTATGTATACAGTTGGAGTCATTAAAACTCGTTTTTAAAGCACTCCACAAATTTCGAGTTAACAAACTATAGTTTTGGCATGTCGGTTAGGACATCTATTTTGTGCATGACACAAGTAATTTTTCCAACAATTGTTTACAGATTATTTCACTTATAATTAACCTTATCACAATTCCACTGTGTCAGAAGTTTACATACATTAAGTTGACTGTGCCTTTAAACAGCTTGGAAAATTCCAGAAAATGAGGTCATGGCTTTAGAAGCTTCTGATAGGCTAATTGACATAATTTGAGTCAATTGGAGGTGTGCACCTGTGGATGTGTTGCAAGGTCTACCTTCAAAACGCAGTGCCTCTTTGCTTGACATCATGGAAAAAAAAGTCAAGACTTCAGAAAAACATTTGTAGACCTCCACAAGTCTGGTTCATCCTTGGGAACAATTTACAAATGCCTGAAGGTACCACGTTCATCTGTACAAATAATAGTACGCAAGTATAAACACCATGGGACCACACAGCCATCCAACCGATCAGGAAGGAGACATATTCTGTCTCCTAGAGATGAAAGTACTTTGGTGCGAAAAGTGCAAATCAATCCCAGAACAACAGCAAAGGACGTTGTGAAGATGCTGGAGGAAACAGGTACAAAAGTATCTATATTCACAGTCCTTTATCAACATAACCTGAAAGGCCGCTCAGCAAGGAAGAAGCCACTGCTTCAAAACCGCTATAAAAAAGCCAGACTACGGTTTGCTCTCAACTACACATGGGGACAAAGATTGTACTTTTTTAAGAAATGTCCTCTGGTCTGATGAAACAAAAATAGAACTGTTTGGCCATAATGACCTTCGTTATGTTTGGAGGAAAAAGGGGGTGGCTTGCAAGCCGAAGAACACCATCCCAGCCGTGAAGCACAGGGTGGCAGCATCATGTTGTGGGGGTGCTTTGCTGCAGGAGGGACTGGTGCACTTCACCAAGTAGATGTCATCATGAGGAAGGAAATGATGTGGATATATTGAAGCAACATCTCAAGACATCAGTCAATAAATTAAAGCTTGATCAGAAATGGGTCTTCCAAATGGACAATGACCCCAAGCATACTTCCAAAATTGTGGCAAAATGGCTTAAGGACAACACAGTCAAGGTATTGGAGTGGCCAACAAACCTGACTCAGTTACACCCGCTCTGTCAGGAGGAATGGGCCAAAATTCACCAAACTTATTGTGGGAAGCTTGTGGAAGGCTACCTGAAATGTTTCATCAAGTTTAAATTGTTTAAGTAAATGGTAACAAATACTAATTGAGTGTATGTAAACTTTGGACCCACTGGGAATGTGATGAAAGAAATAAACCTGAAATAAATCATTATCTCTACTATTATTCTGACATTTCACATTCTTAAAATAAATTTGTGATCCTAACTGACAGGGAATTTTTACTAGGATTAAATGTCAGGAATTGTGAAAAACTGAGTTTAAATGTATTTGGCTAAGGTGTAAGTAAACTTCCGACTTCAACTGTATATTGCTTAGTAGAACTGCATAAGTGTTGCTCTCCACTTCCTCGAGGACCAAGTTTTGAAATCAGTGAAATTAGAGTATGATAGCTAAGGAGATGTAGAAAACACCTGTCTCCAGATTAAGGGCAACCATGTCATCCGTGACAGGGGGATGCGTCCAACCATGATAAGTACGGGTAAAATAATCTAGGTACATTTTCAAATATTACACATTTCTAATTTTGACAATGTTGTTTTCATTTCAAGTTAAAGTCTACTGTTAGCTAGCTAGCTAACATTAGCTGGCTGCCTCTCTAGCTAACATTACGTGTATGATCTTAATCGTATGTCAGGATCCATTTGCTTGGCTAGTTATAGCCTACAGTTAGATAACACATGCAGGGTAGTAAAGTCATGAGTTGGGATTATGGTTCATTGTTTACCTAGCTAGCTATTTGCAACAAAAGACTCCACTATGCAAGTAACTATTTCGGGTGTGATCATAAATTAAAGCCTGACCATCTACTCCAATTTCAGAGCCCTCTCGACTGAGTGTGCCTGATGCGCAGAATAAATTATGAATTTACGAATACTCAACACCCGTTGAATATGGTCGGTGTAAGTAAACGTCGGCAACAAAGTGTTGTTAAAATGTTGCCAGCAGCACAGTTAAAGTCACAAATGCTCTGGATAACATAAAAACAGGCTAACCAGCTGTGCTAGGGCGAGTAATGTTCAGTGAGCTGTTCTCTCATTTGTGTCTGGAAGTAGCTAGCGAGTTAGCCAGTTAGCTTGGGTGCTTGAATGCTGTTGTTAGTACAGAACAAGCCTGACCATCTACTCCAATTTCAGAGCCCTCTCGACTGAGTGTGCCTGATGCGCAGAATAAATTATGAATTTACGAATGCTCAACACCCGTTGAATATGGTCGGTGTAAGTAAACGTCGGCAACAAAGTGTTGTTAAAATGTTGCCAGCAGCACAGTTAAAGTCACAAATGCTCTGGATAACATAAAAACAGGCTAACCAGCTGTGCTAGGGCGAGTAATGTTCAGTGAGCTGTTCTCTCATTTGTGTCTGGAAGTAGCTAGCGAGTTAGCCAGTTAGCTTGGGTGCTTGAATGCTGTTGTTAGTACAGAACGCTCAGATCAACCCTTAAAGAGATGGGGCCAGGCTAAAGCTTAAGAGGGTGTGAACGATGCTGAATGGGTGTAGACAAAGAAGAGCTCTCCAGTTAGTATCAAAACATTCAAAGGACATTTGAACGTTCAAAGCAGAATTACTTCCCCATTGTTCCTCAAATGCAGTGTATGATGTACCATTTTGTAGTCCTGTGTCTCTGCTTTTATCCAAAGTAAAAACCACAATTTCAAATGTTGCTACATAAGACTGAAATCAAGGCAGTCAGTCAAATATGGAATCATGTAGTAACCAAAAAAGTGTTGGTTTAACACTTTTTCGTTACTACATGATTCCATATGTGTTATTTCAGTGTTTTTTACAATGTAGAAAATAGTAAAAATAAAGAAAAACCCTTGAATGAGTAGGTGTGTCCAAACCTTTGACTGGTACTGTATATATAATTGAAATGTTCCTCATACCTTAGCCTAATCATGGGTCATATACTTGCATTACCTTTGATTTGTGTTCATTAGTTGCAATATAATTTATTTCTGTGAAATCATATTTATTGTTATGGGGCACAGTTTCAACTTGGACCTCCTGATTGTCCATTCATTTGGCTTTGAAATGTTCCCATCAATGAAAGCCTATTACAGAAGGACTAAAAATGTTTAGCATTCATTCAACATCAGGGAGAATCCTAAGGTATGATTATTACCATGGTGAACATGATCATTCTTCTATTCAAATACCTGTAGAGTTCCTCGGGGAATACACCGATCAAATCAACCAAAGCCATTCAGGGAACCAGTAGCGCAGAAATTACTTTAATAATACAAAACAATTCAAATGTCAGGTCCCTGAAACAAACTAAGTTTACAGTGTCGAAGCCTTTATCATTCCTTTTCAGTGGTGTAAAGTACTTTAGTAAAAATACTTTAAAGTAATACATAACTCGTTTTTGGGGGTGTCAGTACTTTACTTTACTGTTCATATTTTTGACCACTTTCACTTTTACATCCATACATTCCTAAAGAAAATAATGTACTTTTTACTCCGTACATTTTCCCTGACAACCAAAAGTACTCGTTACAATTTGAATGCTTAACATGACAGGAAAATGGTCCAATTCATTCACTTATCAAGAGAACACCCCTGCTCCTACCTACTGCCTCTGATTTGGCTGGCTCACTAAACACAAATGCTTCATTTGTAAATTATGTCTGAGTGTTGGAGTGTGCCCCTGACTGTCCGTAAATAAAAACAAGACAATTGTGCCGTTTGGTTTGCCACATATAATATATTTGAAATTATTTATACTTTTAAGTATATTTAAAATCAAATACTTTTAGACTTTTACTCAAGTAGTATTTTAGTGGGTGACTCACTTTTACTTCAGTCATTTTCTGTTAAAGGTATCTTTACTTTTACTCAAGTATGAAATTGGGTACTTTTTCCACCACTGTTCATTTTATACTTCCTCTAATAAAGGTGTGAGAATGTAAACTTAGTGTCATATAAAACATTACCTCTTTCTTTGTAATATGAGTAGTATTTTGATATCAATCACAATTTTCTATGAAATATAAAAACATAAAATTGTCTGGTCAGAAAATGTGTCAATATATTGTTGAACATAATACTCTATATGCATATCAAAGTTCCAGAGTTCTACTTTTAGTCCAATTTGTAAGCCAACATAGTGAATGTGAAAATGGATAAAAAATGTCCCCTTCCCTGGTAATTTGCAGGATGTGCAATAAAAGGAGGGCTGTGATTGGTTACATTGCCTACTATGCCAATTTCTCTGTATAAAATTGACCATTTTCATAGATCCAACTCTAGCATAGATCCAACTCTGAAACTTGTATATGCCAGTAGAGTATATTATGTTCAACAATAATTTGAAACATTTGCCAAATCACAATTTTCTATTTTCTATATTCATGTTTATATTTTAAAATAATTGCCCTAGAAACACAAGCATTTCACTACACCTGCAATAACAACATACCAATATTGTATTGTTTTATTTTATTTGATATATTCACTAAAAAAAAGTTGTAAAAAAATGTTACTGAAATCAAAATACTACTCAAATTACAAATCTGTAGCACCTACAGATTAAACATTATGTAGTCTTAAAGGAGGCCTGGGTAAGGCCTCAATGTCAAATATACCTTTGATCAATTATTTCTAAATTATGCTTTAATTACAAATGTCAAATATATGTCAACAATCCTTTCTCCAAAGAACCATTCTATGGATTAAATCTTGTGAAAATCATGGTATTTTTTTGTCCTCGCTTGGTGAGGATTCACTCTTTTGTGAATAGCCATTGTGGGCATTAGAATGAATCCTTTTATTCATCTTTTGCCAAAATTTCCATGTCTCCTTGATGTAATCTATTGTACTTTTTTGCTTCCTACCATTTCTACAAGTATGACATTTTTGGTTTCTTGAACAATTGTCCTCCTCAAAAGGCAGCAGCTTTTAATCAAATCATAAATTTGCCGTGGGGCTATATGGGGTACTTCGATCAGGGAACCAAGAGCACTCAATCCAGCCAAGTCCAAAGGGAACAAAACAATTGGGTAAAATACCTTCGGCAGACGAATCAAAGGCTGCAATCAGGAAATCAAGCTGTTTGCTGAATTGTCCCTGATGCGTCATCAACGAGCCTGAATAGCTTGTTGATTTGTCCTTCACTCCTACAAATGCAGCTCTCAATGTGTTTGCATGTAAACTGGCGGCACTTCAAATCCTCTCAATTCCACTGAAAAAACTCAGAGTGGAAAGGCGTCCACTGTGTAGCTGTGCAAGTGTATAAACCTTATAAGTAAACAACCTGACAGTACACAAACATTTCCAGAGGAATCGGGTTTTCCTATGATTTGTTCTGAGATTATTGTAGCAGATCTACAAGCTCACTTGCAAGTTGATCCCTTGACAGCAGCCAACAAGTAAACCAATCTATATATGTGCATGCAAGAGAGAGACAGAGAGAGAAAGAGAGTGAGGGAGAGTAGGAAGCAGTTGGGGCTGCCGCTGCTCGACTGAAATTTCATAGAGGATCATGTCTACAAATGTTAATTCTACCCATTAATACCCCCCCCCGCGTTAGTTTCATTCCCTGTTAATAAGCTTGAAATTTAAAAAAGACAGAACATATTGGCCTTGTTACGTAGGAAGTGATAAGGCCCTGTAATACACATAAAAAAACAGAGGAGGGAAATAACAGCAAGCGACAGGCATCCCACACCACGAGGAAATAAGCTATAGCTCCTCTAATGTCCAATGGAGGTCTCCAACTGGCTCTTTTGCAATCTAATATGGGTTGAATCCTTACTTAAAAATCTGTGCTGGAATATTATTGGCTCTGTTGTTTTGACAAAGGAAACTTTGCAAGAAAAATTATACTAACCATCCAATTATCCAATTATATTATGGGTTTGCGCAATAGGTTTGGTCAAGTATCGCAGGGGGTTACATGAAATGAATCTTAGCATGTAACATTTGAGTGTAGAGGTCAATGCAGAGGGAAATTCATTTGGTGCCCCGACTAGATGCTCAGGCTACTATGAGGAAGGCTAAATTGACTGGATACATAGTGGTTTCTATCAGTACTGCACTAGCTGGCAGTCAAGTGGTGAAATTTCCCTGCTATACTCTTGAGTGCCTATCACATAGTCAAAGAGAAGTTGAGAGAGGGCAGAGTGTATGTATGACTTGTCTCCCTTTTAGGAACACATTCCTATTTTGAGGTTTACATCCCCCCCAATTTGTTGAGGCATGGACTCTACAAGTTGTCGAAAGCATTTCCACAGGGATGCTGGCCCATGTTGACTCCAATGCTTCCCACAGTTGTGTCAAGTTGGCCATTCTTGATATACACCAGAAACGGTTGAGCATTAAAAACCCAGAAGCGTTGCATTTCTTGACACAAACGGGTGGCCTGGCACCTACTAACATACCCAGTTCAAAGGCACTAAAATCTTTTGTCTTGCACATTCACTCTGAATGGCACACATACACAATCCATGTATCAAGGCTTACAATCCTTCTTTAACATGTCTCCTCCCTTTCATCTACACTGATTGAAGTGGATTTAACAAGTGACATCAATACGGGATCATAGCTTTCACCTTGATTCACCTGTTCAGTCTATGTCAGGTGTTCTTAATGTTTTTTTATACTCAGTGTATAATGCAATAACATTTTCTGAAAAAAACTGTATATATTTGGCATTCAAGCCAGGACAATTGACGTTAAATCTAGAATAATAGCCTGGTTGGTTAGTCTGCTATTGTTATTTTCTTCACATTCTATGAACAACCTACATTATATAACACCCCTTCAAATGACTGGATTCAGCTATTTCAGCCACATCCGTTACTGACAGGTGTATAAAATCAAGCACACAGCTATGCAATCTCCATAGACAAACATTGGCAGCAGAATGGCCTTACAGAAGAGCTCAGTGACTTTCAACGTGGCACAGTCACAGGATGCCACCTTTCCAACAAGTCAGTTCGTCAAATTTATGCCCTGTTAGAGCTGCCCCGGTCAACTGTAAGTGCTGTTATTGTGAAGTGGAAACATCTAGGAGCAACAACAGCTCAGCTACAAAGTAGTAAGCCTCACACGCTCACAGCACGGGACTGCCGAGTGCTGAAGCTCATAAAAATCATCTACCCTCGGTTTCAATACTCAATACTGAGTTCCAAACTGCCTCTGGAAGCAACTTAAGCACCATAACTGTTCGTCGAGAGCTTCATGAAATGGGTTTCCATGGCCGAGCAGCTGCACATATGCCTAAGAGTGGTGTAAAGTTCGTCGCCATTGGACTCTGCAGCAGTGGAAACGCGTTCTCTGGACTTATGAATCAATCTTCACTCTCTGGCAGTCCGATGGATGAATCTGGGTTTGGCGGATGCTAGGAGAACGCTACCTTCCCTGAATGCATAGTATCAACTGTAAAGTTTGATTGAGGAGGAATAATGGTCTGTGGCTTTTTTAATTGTTGGGTCCCCTTAGTTCCAGTGAAGGGACCTATTTATGCTACAGCATACAACGAGATTCTAAACGATTCTGTGCTTCCAAATTTGTGGGACCAGTTTGGGGAAGGCCCTGTCCTGTTTTAGCATGAAAATACCCCGTGAAAGGCCGACTGCGAGCCAGGCCTTATTGACCAATATCAGTGCCCGACCTCATTAATTATCTTGTAGCTGAATGGAAGCATGTCCCAGCAGCAATGTTCCAACATCTAGGGGAAAGCCTTCCTAGAAGAGGGGAGGCTGTTATCTTCTTTGGTATAGGGGCAGGATTTTGACATCCAGATGAAAAGCGTGCCCAAAGTGAACTACATGCTACTCAGGCCCATAAACTAGGATATGCATATGCATATACGATTTGGATAGAAAACACTCTATAAAGTTTCTAAAACTGTTAAAATAATGTCTGTGAGAATAACAGAACTGAAATTGCAGGCGAAACTCAAATGTTCATCCTACCACTGATTTCGATGGCTGGTACTTTTATAATAGGTTGACATCGTGCCCGGTTGCAGTTCCTAGGGCTTCCACTAGATGTAAACAGTCTTTAGAAAGAGTTTCAGGCTGGTTTTTGGAAAAATGAGGGAGAAGAAGTCGTTTTTCTAAGGGCTCACATTTTGGCTGTAGTGTTTCCATGCGCATGGCCGAAATAGCGCGTTCTTTTTGTTTATCTCCGGTAAAGACAATAACGATTCTCCATCTAAAATGTTACTGTTTATTTGCGTATTAGGGTACCTAAGGATTGATTATAAACATTGATTGACTTGTTTGGATAAGTTTATAAGAAATTTATCGAACAAAAGGACCATTTGTAATGTAACTGAGACCTTTTGTAGTGCCAACAGAAGAAGATCTTCAAAGGTAAGGCATATATTATATTGCTATTTCTGACTTTCATATAGTAACTCCCTGGTTGAAAATAATTTGTTATGCATTTGTGTGCTGGACGCTGTCCTCAGATAATCGCACGGTTTGCTTTTGCAGTAAAGCCATTTTGAAATCTGACACCTTGGCTGGATTAACAACAAATTAAGCTTTATTTTTATTTATTGCACTTGTGATTCATTAAAGTTTAATATTTATAGTAATTTAATTTGAATTTGGAGCTCTGCCATTTCACCGGATGTTGGCTGGATGTTGGACGCTGCCGTCCCATCTACCCCAAAGAAGTTATAGCAGCAAAGGGGGGACTTGAGATGATTGATGAGCAGGTGTCCACATACTTTTGGTCATGTTGTATGTGAAATTTTTTATGAATGTAATACTTGTGTACTGTACATTGTTGTAAGAAACCATGAGCTGTTACGAATGCCTACAGCAAGATTTATAATACTATGTTGCATGTACAGTTGAAATCGGAAGTTTACATACACTTAAGTTGGAATCATTAAAAGTAATTTTTCAACCATTCCACACATTTCTTGTTAACAAACTATAGTTTTGGCAAGTCGGTTAGGACATAGACTTTGTGCATGACACAAGTCATTTTTCCAACAATTGTTTACAGATTATTTCACTTATAATTCACAGTACCACAATTCTCTACTGGGTCAGAAGCTTACATACACTAAGTTGACTGTGCCTTTAAACAGCTTGGAAAATTCCAGAAAATTATGTCATGGTTTCAGAAGCTTCTGATAGGCTAATTGACATAATTTGAGTCAACTGGAGGTGTACCTGTGGATGTATTTGAAGGCCTACCTTCAAACGCAGTGCCTCTTTGCTTGACATCATGGGAAAATCAAAAGAAATCAGTCAAGACATCAGAAAAAAAAATATAGACCACAAGTCTGGTTCATCCTTGGGAACAATTTCCAAATGCCTGAATGTACCACGTTCATCTGTGTAAACAATAGTACACAAGTATTAACACCATGGACTACGTATCTGTCATACCTCTCAGGAAGGATACGCGTTCTGTCTCCTAGAGAAAAGTGCAAATCAATCCCAGAACAACAACAAATGACCTTGCAAAGATGCTGGAGGAAACAGGTACAAAAGTATATATTTCCACAGTAAAAACGAGTCCTATATCGTCATAACTGGAAAGGCCGCTTAGCAAGGAAGAAGCCACTGCTCCAAAACCACCATAAAAAAGCAAGACTACGGTTTGCAACTGCACATGGGGACAAAGATTGTACTGTTTTGAGAAATGTCCTCTGGTCTGATGAAACAAAAATACAACTGTTTGGCCATAATGACCATCGTTATGTTTGGAGGAAAAAGGGGGAGGCTTGCAAGCGAAGAGCACCATTCCAACAGTGAAGCACAAGGGTGGCAGCATCATGTTGTGGGGTGCTTTGCTGCAGGAGGGACTGGTGCACTTCACAAAATAGATGACATCATGAGGTAGGAAAAGTGTGTGGTTATATTGAAGCAACAGCTCAAGACATCAGTCAGGAAGTTAAAGCTTGGTCGTAAATTGACAATGACCCCAAGCATACTTCCAAAGTTGTGGCAAAATGGCTTAAGGACAACAAAGTCAAGGTATTGGAGTGGCCATCACAAATCCCTGACGTCAATCCCATGGAAAATGTGTGGGCAGAACTGAAAAAGTGTGTGCGAGCAAGGAGGCCTACAAACCTGACTCAGTTACACCAGCACTGTCAGGAGGAATGGGCCAAAATTCACCCAACTTGTTCTGGGAAGCTTGTGGAAGGCTAACCAAAATGTTTGACCCAAGTTAAACAATTTAAAGGAAATGCTACCAAATACTAATTGAGTGTATGTAAACTTCTGACCCACTGGGAATGTGATGAAAGAAATAAAATCAGAAATAAATAATTCTCTACTATTATTCTGACATTTCACATTCTAAAAAAATAAAGTGGTGATCCTAACTGACGTAATACAGGGATTTTTTACTAGGATTAAATGTCAGGAATTGTGAAAAACTGAGTTTAAATGTATTTGGCTAAGGTGTATGTTAACTTCCCACTTCAACTGTACATTAGATGTGAAACTCGCCCTCAATAATACATTGGATCTAAGACTGTTGGCTTTGAGTTGTGTGTGATATTGTGTAGAAGGTTGTGTTAAAGCCCCCCTCGAAACAAAACAGAATGCACTCTGTTGCACATAAAACATTAGGAATGCAATGGTAATAAGAATGTATTAAAGGGATAGTTTGTGATTTTGGCAATAATAATAACTTTATCTACTTCCCCAGAGTCAGATGAACTCGTGGATACCATTTTTATGTCTCTGCATCCATTATGAAGGAAGTGATTAACCAATCTTCATTGATGAAAGCACTAATCTCTTGCTAAAGTGAAAATAAAATGTGATTTCCCCCAGAGCAATTGTCTCATTCTTGTGTCAATGTGAAAGGACCTTATTGCTATTCTTCAGTCTGCCTCATAATGTTAACCAGTGTCATGTGAATTTGAGAAAGATGGATAATTACTTCTCATATACCAGATGTTATCGATTTGAGAAATACTGTGTTCTGATGTTGTAAAGGGGGCCTCTGTTACTATATTTATACCCCACAAATAAGTAGTACGTGTTAATGCCACACTTAGTGGCTTCGTAGGTAGAGCTTACACCCTGAGATTGGAAAGTTGGGAGTTTGATTCCCAGCCGAGTCATACCCTAGTAAATATGGGACCCAATGTTTCTCTGCTTGAGATGATAGATTGGAGGTAAGGCCCTGCGATAGACTGGCGTTCTATCCAGCGGGTGTACTTGTGGATACCTCACACTACAGAAACAGGAGATAGGCTCCTGCTCCAAGCCAAGGCTAGTGAAAGATGTACAAACTTTTTATGTGGTAGTGAGATGTATAGTACATTTCATGTCATTACAGCTTTTGATGAGCATTGTGTTTGGTACTGTACATGTGTCTGCGGGGGTCTTTTTTTCATTTAAAGCTGCAAACAGAAGTTGAAACAATAACAAAGTACCCTCCCCGCCTCCGTTTCAGTAAAAAGCTGAAGGACAGGGCTGGAAAATGTAACCCCTTTCAAATTCATAGACAGAGCTATGGATGCAAGGATTGGCCATCCATGATATCAAAATTATAGTTTTACCCATGTTTTGAGGCTATATAGATTTCTTTTAAACATTTATTTTGTTTACAAACATTGGAAGTAAAACAAGCTTAAATTTTGAGTTCTGATGGGGTACAACATTTATAAGTTATATTCTTCAAGAATCAATGGGTGCGTATCATTAATTTATATGTCTAAATTAATTTATATGTCTAAAAGATTGCAGATTGCCCCTTTTAAAATTATTTTTGAGGGTTTACCTCTAATACTTGGTTGTGGTGTTGTGAAAGGGGCCTCTGTTTAGGGTTGCATAGGGTTGGAAACTTTCCGTGAAATTTCCCATGGGAAGTTAAGCCCTGGAATTTTGATAATGTAGCTTAAATTCATCAAAAAAAGGTAGCTTATAACAGTGAACCTTTTTGTGGTATACACACAAGACAATTCTAGGTCTTGTGGCATATTTTGGTAAAACTATCCCCAATTCAATGGAATTGCAACCCTCTGCATGCACAGTGCATTCTTCCATCACATGTACAGCTGATTCTCAATATCTTGCACACGTAATGAGATGCTATTGAGCACACCACCTCACTGTCTTGTGAACAATTTCTGCTATTTAGTTTTTGCTACCATGTGGGTTTCAGTTTGCTTGAGTCTGCTAACTGACGAGTGTTGATTCACCTGTTTCAATACATGTTTCATTTTAAAACATTTATCTTACAAAGGAGTTGTTTAATCTAACTGCTTAACTATTTATCTGTACATGGAGTTGTTTTATTTGACTATTTTTTTCTAATCTTTGCAGGAAAATGCCACAGGCACTATCTGATGTGTGGAGACATTTCACTGCAGCTAATGTAGAAGGAAAAGCTGAGTACATTTACAAATACTGTGCCAAGTCATATGTGAAGAATAAAACAAAGATGCAGAATCATCTGGCCAAGTGCATAATTTTCCCTCACAGCTCAAAATAAGCAACCTCTGACAAAAGTGCCTCTACTTCTATTTGAGGTGAAAATGATGAATCAGACACCTTATCGATAGCAACAGCTCATGGAATCAAAAGGTTTTTAGACCCAATGGAGGAACGTAGTCAGAGAAATGCTGATGAATGACTTGCTCAAGCTGTGTATGGAACTGGTTCACCTCTGATGCTCACAGGTAATGTGTATTGGAAGAGATTTCTGAATGTTCTTTGCCCAGCATACACCCCTCCAACCAGACATGCTTTGTCTACTCATTTGCTGGATGAAGAGTTCAACAGAGTTGAACTGAAGGTGAAGGTCAAGCAAATCATAGAGAAAGCAGACTGTATTTCAATCTCTCTGATGGGTGGTCGAATGTTCATGGTCAAGGAATAATTAACTACATAATTTCCACCCCTCAACCAGTATTCCACAAGAGCACACACACAAGGGACAACAGACACACCTGTCTCTACATTGCAGATTAGCTGAAGGCAGTCATCATTGACCTTGGACCATAGAAGGTATTTGCACTGGTGACAGACAATGCTGCGAACATGAAGGCTGCTTGGTCTACCCTCACATCACACCCATTGGCACTGCTGCTCATGCATTGAATCTGCTCCTCAAGGACATCATGGCACTGAAAACAATGGATACACTCAACAAGAGAGCCAAGGAAATGGTTAGGTATGTGAAGGGTCATCAAGCTATAGCAATCTACCTTACCAAGCAAAGTGAGAAGAATAAGAACACCACATTGAAGCTGCGCAGCAACACCTGCTGGGGTGGTGTTGTCATCATGTTTTACAGTCTCCTGGAGGGGAAGGAGTCTCTCCAAGAAATGGCCATATCACAGCCTGACGATATGGACAGCCCCATCAGGAGGATCCTCCTGGATGATGTATTTTGGGAGAGAGTGGAAAGCAGCCTGAAACTCCTGAAACCTATAGTAGTAGCCATTGCACAGCTTGAGGGAGACAATGCCATCCTGTCTGATGTTCAGAATCTGCTTGCAGATGTAAGGAAATAAATCTGTACTGCCCTGCCCATTTCATTGTTGATCCAAGCAGAGGAAACTGCAGTTCTGAAATACGTCAAAAAGCGTGAAGACTTCTGCCTGAAGCTCATACACACCGCAGCATACATGTTGGACCTCAAATATGCTGGCAAGAGCATCCTGTCTGGTGCAGAGATTAACAAGGCCTATGGTTTCACCACTACCATGTCTCGCCACCTTGGCCTGGATAAGCGCAAGGTTCTTGGCAGTCTGGCGAAGTATACTTCCTAGCAAAGGCTTTGGGATGGAGACGCATTATGGCAGTTGTGCCAACATATCTCATCAGCCACCTGGTGGAAGGGACTTTGTGGATCTGAGGCTCTTTCCCCTGTTGCCTCTATCATCCTCCGAATCCCACCAATATCAGCCAGCTCAGAGCACAACTGGTCCTTGTTTGGGAACACACACACCAAAGCACGCAACAGGCTGATCAATACAAGGGTTGAAAAATTGGTCGACACCCGAGCAAATTTGAGGCTTTTTGAGCATGATAATGAGCCATCCTCAACAAGCTTGGAAAGTGACAGTAAAGATGAGGCCTCAGTCTCTGATGTTCATTGAGGTCCAGAGAGAAGACATGGAAGCCTGAGAGGAAGACAACCAAAGCATTAATTTTTAGAATATCATTTTACAGATGTACAGTTTCAGAACAGGTGTATATATACTGAGATCATGTGACAGATCATGTGACACTTAGATTGCACACAGGTGAACTTTATTTAACTAATTATGTGACTTCTGAAGGCAATTGGTTGCACCAGATCCTATTTATGGGCTTCAAAGCAAAGGGGATGAATAGATATACACGCAATATACACGTTTTAATTGTTTTATTTTATTTTTTAAACAAGTAATTTTTTTCACTTCACCTATTTGGACTATTTTGTGTATGTCTATTACATAAAATCCAAATAAAAATCTATTTACATTACAGACGGTAATGTAACAAAATAGGAAAAACGCCAAGTGGGAAGAATAGTTTTGCAAGGCACTGTACATCTCATCTGCCTAGACCCGCCTGCTCACACCCCATCCCGAGTGCCTGCATTATTGTTTTCCATATGTCCTTAAATTGTACCAATTTATTTTTCTCGGTTGCCCATGCCATTTCATTATTTAAAATAATAAATATAGCATTCCTAGAAAGCATGGATTATTGAGCCATTGTTAGTTTTACACCTAAAACATGACTCTGCCGTTGTGTTGTAGAATTTGTGAATTGTGTCTTGTTTTATAAATTCGATACATTTGTTTATACTGAATTAAGCCTACATTTTCATGAACTGTAATTCCGTTAATTATACCCAAACTTTCCCTTCATCTCATGCCAACATTGGTTCTTTTTAAATCTTCGTTCCAATAGTTTATATTTTTTTTTAAAGAGATTGTCAGTTGGATATGCTCTTTGCACAATATTATCTTACCTATCATATGAACATCCTTTTCCGATTAAAATAAGATTCCCTCAAGATTGATCTGATGCCCAAAATATTTCAAATAAAATTTTTGTAATATGTACAGTTGAAGTCGGAAGTTTTACATACACTTAGGTTGGAGTCATCAAAACTTGTTTATCAGCTTGGAAAATTCCAGAAAATGATGTCATGGCCTTAGAAGCTTCTGATAGGCAAATTGACATAATTTGAGTCAATTGGAGGTGTGTACCTGTGGATGTATTTCAAGGCCGACCTTCAAACTCAGTGCCTCATTGCTTGACATCATGGGAAAATCAAAAGAAATCAGTCAAGACATCACAAAAAAAATTATAGACCTCCACAAGTCTGGTTCATCCTTGGGAGCAATTTACAAATGCCTGAAGGTACCACGTTCACCTGTACAAACAATAGTACACAAGTATAAACACCATGGGACCACACAGTCGTCATACCGCTCAGGAAGGAGACGTGTTCTGTCAACTAGAGATGAACGTACTTTGGTGCAAAAAGTGCAAATCAATCCCAGAACAACAGCAAAGTACCTTGTGACAAAGTACCGTTAATTCCCATATACAAAGTACGTTAATTCCCATATATTCCCGTTAATTCCCACAGAAAGTTTCCACCTCTGAATATTCCTCAAAATGTGCAACCCTACCTCTGTCACACTGTATTTATACCCCACAGATAAATACTACATCTATAAGATGTAGTGGTATGTATTAAATGTTTCATGTCATTCCAGCCTTTGATGTGCATTGGGTTTGGTATGGTACACGTGGCCGGGGCGGGGGTTTGATCTGGTGCCCACACTTGCCACACACACCCTCTGGGTGAATTGGCACTTTGAGTTTCCTGTAGAGGACAAAAGGCAGTGCCAGCCTGCCACATGCCGCTGATGTGAGCAGAGAAGTGGCATGCTGGAACATGCCTGATGACACGCTAAAATAGACAACCATTTGTTTCCCATAGAGTAAATGACTGTAATACTCAGCCACTGCCAGTCATCAAGTGTTGTCATCTTTTTGCGCCTCTAATGAACAAGGCAAATGAATTGTGATGTGACTATTTTTGTAGCAACGACTGGCGCTAGCTGCTAGCATTAATCACTGTGCAGTTGATGAAGACAGAGGTCACCAGGGACACAGCTGATGGTGAAGCCTGGCTTTATAACACTTTATTATTGTTGATACCTTTGGTCATATAGTGTATGTGGACACCTGCTCATCGAACATCTCATTTCAAAATCATGGGCATGGAGTTGCAGGTGAAAAAGATGGATGTGGAGGTCCTGGGCTGGCGTGGTTACAGTACGGTAGTGAGGCAGGTTGGATGTACTGCCAAATTTTCTAAAACGATGACGGAGGTGGCTTATGGTAGAGCAATGACCATTCAATTCTCTAGCAACAGCTCTGGTGGACATTCCTGCAGTTAGCATGCCAATTGCAAACACATCTGTGGCATTGTTTGGTGTGACAAAACTGCACATTTTAGAGTAGCCTTTTATCATCCCCAGCATAAGGTGCACCTGTGTAATGGTCATGCCGTTTAATTAGCTTCTTGATATGCCACACCAGGTGGATGGATTTGAGAGAAATAACCTTTTTGTGCGTATGGAACATTTATGGGATCTTTTATTTCATGAAACATGGGACCAACACTTCACATGTTGCGTTTATATTCAGTATAGTTCAGTATAGACAATTCTGTGCTTCCAACTTTGTGGCAAGGGTTTGGGGAAGGGGTCCATACAGAAATGGTTTGTCGAGATCGGTGTGAAAGAAAATGACTGGCCTGCACAGAGCCCTGATCTCAACCCCATCAAACACCTTTGGGATGAATTGGAACGCCGACTGAGAGCCAGGCCTAATCACCCAACATCAGTGCCCAACCTCTATAATGCTCTTGTGGCTGAATGGAAGCAAGTCGCTGCAGCAATGTTCCAACATCTAGTGGAAAGCCTTTCCAGAAGAGTGTAGGCTGTTATAGCAGCAAAGGGGGGGAACAACTCCATAGGAATGCCCATGATTTTGAAATGAGATGTTCGACGAGCAGGCGTCCACAAACTTTTGGTAATGTAGTGTATCTGAAGAAGAAAATGAAGAGATGCCAGAAGAATGAGTGCCGGGAAGGGGGGGGGGGTCATCATTGGCTGTAATTGATTTACGATTGCCCAAAATTGTTTTATTTGGGGGTTCATTGTGGAGGTCTGCACACTGGGTATAGTAATTTAGACTAGAAATGCATTGATACCGATCTGTCATTAACATGCCACTCGCGACAGTATAAGACAAGGACACACGGGGCCGTACTGAGAAAAGTTAATGCTAGAAACACAAGATGAATATAGTTTATGTTAACGTTAGTATTACTCCCTGCCTGTAAATGTACATTCTGCCAGTGTCTGTTTGTGCTAAGTTAAGGGTCTTACATTTGAGTGATAGACTCAACATGAAGCACCCTTTCATGGGGAGTGTCATCAAATGCACGCGTCACTGTCCCAGTGGCAATCTATTTCGGCTGTGTGGCAGTGACAGCTAAATTAACTGGGTCTATTCGAATACGTCCGTAGTTCTATTTCATCACACTCAGTAGGGGTGGTGAAAAATGCTATAGTAATAGCTTGGAATTGGACCACTGAACAAGTGAGGAGTATCTTGAAGTATGCAGCATGGGCAGTGTTAGTAGTAGGAGGAGTGACATTGTTGGCATTGCTGGGATATCATATTCTGAAAGCGTTAATGCTGAAATTTGCAGACTTGCCTCAAGAAGAGATCAAGCTGATGAAGGCCACAGCACGTGTGTATCATGTGGCCATGGAGGGAGACGAAGGGCGAAGTGAGGATGACATGGCGTGGGAACACCTCCAGTAAACCTGCAGCCTAAGGGGGACTGGAGTCTGGGTACAAGCCTGAGAAGGTGAATAAAGCCTTTATTTTTGTGGACCCCAGCAGAAATGATCCCGAAGGTACAGTCAGGATAAGGGAATGGGAATTGTCACGTTGTCAAACTAAGATTTTTTTCCCATATATTAAGCTTAAGACATTAATAACATTTGCAGTACTTTGTGTTCTCTCTCTTTTTTCCAAGTCTTTTACTATCACACTCTTAGGAACCCGAAGGAGGAAGAGAAAGTCAAAATCTCCAGCTGAAATGGCACTATCAGTTGTACAATGGGAGGTGTAATGATAGAAAGGGGGCAGTAAGAGTGTGGTTGGTGTGATTATAATGTTGAAACCAGGGCCTTAAGCCGTGGGTGAAGATTATGCAGACAGAGGCCCTAAATCTCGAAGGTGTTTAATTTATAAGTCATTTCAAAGCTTATGTAATGTTGAACAGTAAAGGGGGAATGTTGGGTTCTAACTAGCTCTGTGTATGAAAAGCTACTGAGCAAGACAAGAGGAAGTACAGATATTTCTGTTTGTTCAAACATGTTATTGCTGAATATGATATTCCTAAGAAAGGAGGTAAAGAGCAACAGTCTAGTCTCAGTTTCTGATAAGGCAGCCCAAGGTCGGTGAAACTAGGAGGAGGGATGTGGAACTCAACTCGAGATAAGATCAACAGTTGAAGAAAGAAGAAACCTCTGGGAGGGGGGATGACTCTCCAACTACAGTCCTATCTTGCACACACACATTTCCACACATGAAGATTCTAGACTTAGGCAGGGCCATGACAATACCATTAAGAGGAACAGACTGGGTTCCTGCCTAGTGTCAGAGACGGATAGTTTATCTTAGACATGCAAGGAGGTGATTGTATGGTATGCTTGCAGCTGAAGCACCTAGTGGGTTGAATACAGTTTATTTTGAGCTTTTCCTTGCCGTCCATTTGAGTTTTTACTCTGTTTGTTCAGAACCTAACAGCTACGAAAAATATATAAATAGCAGGGGATGTAAAGCCATAACACATGTTTTTCCAGCAACAGATTATGATTGATAATGTCAAAAACTGCACTGAAGTCTAACAAAACAACTCCCAGAATCTTTTTATTGTCAATTTCTCTCAGCCATCACCAGTCATTTGTGTAAGTGCCGTACATGTTGAATGCCCTTCACTATAAGCGTGCTGAAAATCTGTTGTTAATTTGTTTACTGGAAAATAGCATTGTATCTGGTCAAACACATTTTCTCCCAAAAGTTTACTAAGGCTGTTGGTCAGCTGTTTGAGCCAGTAAAGGGTGCTTTGCTATTCTACGGAAGCGGAATGACTTTCGCTTCCCTCCAGGCCTGAGCGCACACACTTTCCTGTAGGCTTAGATTGAAGAGATGGAAAATAGGAATGGAAATATCATCCACAGTTATCCTCAGTAATTCTCCATCCAAGATGTCAGACCCAGGTGGCCTGTACTTGTTGATAGACAACAATAATGTTTGCACCTCTTACACATTCACTTTATGGAATTCAAAATTACAAAGCTTGTCAATCATCATTTGGTGAGATATACTTGGCTGTGTAGAGTCAGCGTTTGTTGATGGCATGCCATGCCTACATTTGCTAATCTTGCCAATTAAAAATGAATTAAAGTAGTTGAAAATATCAGTGGGTTTTGTGATGAATGAGCCATCTGATTCAATGAATGATGGAGCGGAGTTTGCCTTTTTTCCCAATATTTCATTTAAGATGCTACAAAGCCTTTTACTAATCATTCTTTATGTCATTTATCATTGTTTCACAGTGTAGTATCTTCTTCTCTTTATTCAGTTTAGTAACATAATTTCACAATTGTCACGCCCTGATCATAGTTTGCTTTGTATGTTTCTATGTTTTGTTTGGTCAGGGTGTGATCTGAGTGGGCATTCTATGTTGGATGTCTAGTTTGTCTGTTTCTGTGTTTGGCCTGATATGGTTCTCAATCAGAGGCAGTTGTTAGTCGTTGTCTCTGATTGGGTTTATAGGTAGCCTGGGTTTCACTGTTTGTTTCTGGGTGTTTGTTTCCGTGTTTGTCACCACACGGGACTGTTTCGGTTTGGTTTTCGTTCATGTTCACATTTATTGTTTTGTAGTTCTTAGTGTTCAGTTTATGTTTTATAATAAACTATATGGACACTTACTACGCTGCGTTTAGGTCCGATCCCTGCTACACCTCCTCTTCAGACGAAGAGGAGGAAATCTGCCGTTACAACAATTTGCAGTACGTTTGCCATTCGGTTGTACAGCCATATCTATTTGCCATCATTTTGCCCCATCCCTCTCAACTATACAATTTTTCAATTCCTCATCAAACCACAGGGACTTAACAGTCATTTTCTTAATGGGGGCATGCTTATTAGAAACTCCGATAAGCAATTTCATAAATGTGTTAAGTGCAGTGTCTGGTTCCCCATCATTACACACCATGGCACAACAAATATTTTTCACATCAACAACATGCATCACCACAAAATTAATTGTATGACCTCTTATACACAATATTAAGTCCTTGGCTATGATATTGTGATCACTATATCCGATGGATTTGGATACTGATTTCAAACTAATTTCTGCAACATTAGTAAAGATATGATCAATACATGTTGATGATTTCAATCCAGCACTGTTTGTAACTACCCTGGTAGGTTGATTGATAACCTGAACCAGCTTGCAGGCACTAGTTACAGTTTGAAGCTTTCTCTTGAGTGGGCAGCCCTATGAAAGCCGGTCGATATTTAAATCACAGAAAGTATACCTTTCTACTGATATCACATACATTATCCAGCATTTACACATATTATCCAGATACTGACTGGAAGCACTTGGTGGTCTATAGCAGCTTCCCACCAGAACAGGCTTTAGGTGAGGCAGATTAACCTGTAGCCATATTACTTCAACAATATTTAACATGAGATCCTCTCTAAGCGTTACAGGGATGTGGTTCTGAATAAAAACAGCTACAACCCACCTTTTGCATTTCTGTCTTTTCTGTAGATGTTATTATTACTACACTGTATCATCAAAGGTATTATCTGAGTGAGTTTCAGAGATTGTCAGAATATGAATGTCATCTGTTACTAGCAAATTATTGATTTGATTAACCTTGTTTCTTAAGCTACATATGTTAATGTGGGATATTTGTAAGACTTTCTGGGATGCTTGATTATTTTTCTCGCTTTTCTGGAAAGCTTAGCAGAGCTAGACATACTCAGGTTATTTTTTACACACTGTGGACTTCCTACTAGGGCACACCACCTCAGTGCCAACTGTATTACTCTGGTTCATAGGCATATGATTACTTCATACAATAGCTGTAGGATCAGCAGAGGCATTCCGGGCAGTAAGAGGGACATAAATTAGGTTATTTACATTGTCTTCCAACACCCTTAGGGTAATGTACATTCGCTGAAGAATTATGTCAACTCAGCGAAACAATGGTAGGGATAAACTGAGCTGGACTTGGGTCATTGATAAGTTATTCTCTAAAAGGCACCTTATAATGCTGTGAAATGATTTAGGTGGATCCCATCCTCCTTATAATAGGAGCTTTGTTTCCAGAAGGTATCAAAATTGTCAATAAATGTTACATTCACAGAGCTGCAATAGTCTCGTAGCCAGTTATGGGGGGCTAAAAGTCTGCTGAACCATTCAAAGCGACGATTTAGGGAGGGCTGAGGGCCAGATATTATGGGGGGTTTGTTGGTGTCAAGTAGAGACCCAATCAATTCTTTAAAATCCATCTTCAGCTGTCCTGAGCTGCGCTTCATAATGTCATTTGACCCCACATGAACCATGACAGTATCGGCCCCCGGTAACTGACTCACAGCCTCGGGAAGCAACTTGGTGATATCCTGAACTTTTGCCCCAGGAAAACACAAAGTATTTGCCCCAGGTACAGATATATCCTTCACCATCAAACTCCCTATCACATTTGCCAGAATGATCCTCTGCCACGTCTCTAAGCAAATTGCAAGGCCAGAGCCATAGTACACACCTGAGAAGAGGGCTGCTGAGACACCGACTGCATGCAGACAATAACAGCCAAAGGGACATAGCTCTGATCCAGAGAGCAGGGAAAAGCAGAGGGGGGCCGCGGTGATCCAGGCTGTGCCCAGGCAGTTGATTGACTAGGACAGGAATAGGTAGCTGGAGGGACATCCACAGCCATGGAGGGAACACCCAAGCCCCCGGCAGAAGACAGCTGGTAAATGGGCTCAAAGCAATTTGAAAGTCTTAAGTCCGGAGACAGGAGCACAGAGAACGATTCTTCTCCTTCTTTCTGGTTCCGACACACATCCATTTATGCTCACCTGGAGTCGAACAATGAGAAGCCATTTTCTGGTTCAAGCTAGTAGAGGGGTGCAGTGGCAGAAATTGATTATTGTCCAGGAAGGTCCCTTTATGATCCTCTTGGATATTTTGATATGTAGCATTTAAAGATGCCGATAGTCTCATAGAATCCTTATTCAATTCAAAGTGCTTGGTCAAATGATTTATTTATTCATGAAGAGTAACAATCCTTTCTTTAGCTGCATCAAGTTCAATACATTTTTCACAAATGAAGGTATCCATCAGACCTTTCCCCGTGACAACAACGACCGTGTCATAGATTATACATTTAATAGCATGCGAGTAACCATCAGATTCAAATTAGTTTTCACTGCTGCACGCAATACAAGGGAACAAACATTTCCAGGCATCACCAGGGACTAAGATGCTCTCTCCACCAGCCCCCTGCAAAAATGTGTTGTTGTCTCTCGTTGAATGTGAAGAGCAAGAGAGAAGCACAGGTGGGAGGGTGATGTCAGGGTCGGTTATGAGTGTCAGGTTGCCGGCTGTTCTTTGCTACGCAGTGCTACGTGCTACGTGTTCGAGCTACGTGCTCGAACCCAGAGTCTCTGGTGGAACCCAGAGTCTCCTCAGACCACTGTGCCACCCAGGAGGCCCACAAGTTTGTTTTTAAGGCACATGAAAGGTCAAATGTTCCAGAAGGCATTTCTGCCCCAAAACGCATTTTGCTAAAAAAAATATATATATAATTATATATATATATATATATATTATATATATATATATATATATATATATATGTTTAAATGCCTCCCCTGTGAAGTAGTGAAACACAACCTAGTTTCCTGAAACGAGACATGTGCTAAAAATAGCCTAAATTAAAAAAAATCTGAGATTCTTGATTTTTTTTTATTGCTTTACTGGGAGGCATATCAGAGGTATACATGCCAGTGATATTTATGTTTTAGCTGATAGTGCAGGGTGAGCTTCACACAGTGGACTTCCTACTATGGTACTAGGTAGGTACTTCCTACTTCCTACTATACCTCCTCAGTGCTAACAGTATAGCTCATAGGTGCATGATTACTGCATACAATAGGTGGTGACACTGAACACCACTCAGACACCTGCTGTTTCTGTTTGGGTATTACCCACATTTTGTGTCTCTAGTTGAGCTCCATGAACATGAGGAAAAGTACAAATAAACAAAAAAGATAAATTATTTTAAGAGTTCACTTGACTTGTTGCCCAACCACTAAATGTTTGCAGTTATCCAACATGGAGAATTTTAAGCCCCTTGAGGCCAGGTTTTTATTACAAATGCAAACTATTACATTATGGAGGTCATACACTGTCAAACAATAATCCCAGTGTTGCAAGAAACTATTGAAAAGACTGAATGATTGAATATGAGCTCAAGGACAAGTTAGCCTGTACAATAAGGAGTGGGGGAAAAAATAACAATATTACTGAGGATGGTGTTTATTTAAGTTTTAGGCAGAGACCTGCTGGTGCTGTGATTCTGTGTAATCATTGAGCCCTCTCATCTATCAACCTACTGCAGGATTTTCATAGAAAAAAGCAACAACTACATGCTGTAACTGCTATAACTGCACTTAAAAGTGCCTTTGGAAACTATTCAGACCCCTTGACTTTTCCACATTTTGTTACGTTACAGCCTTATTCTAAAATGAATTATCAATATACACACACAATACTCCATAATGACAATACAACAGCAGGGTTTTTAGACATTTTTGCACATTTATAAAACAATTACTGAAAAATCACATTTACATAAGTATTCAGAGCCTTTACTCAGTACTTTGTTGAAGCACCCTTGGCAGCGATTACAGCCTCGAGTCTTCTTAGATACGATGCTACACGCTTGTCACACCTGTATTTGGGGAGTTTGTCTCTATTCTTCTCTCAAGCTCTGTCAGGTTGGATGGGGAGTGTTGCTGCAAAGCAATTATCAGTTTTCTCCAGAGATGTTCGATCAGGTTCAAGTCCGGGCTCTGGCTGGGCCACTCAAAGACATCCAGAGACTTGTCCCGAAGTCACTCCTGCATTGTCGTGGCTGTGTGCTTAGGGTCGTTGTCCTGTTGGAAGGTGAACCTTCACCCTAGTCTGAGGTCCTGAGCTCTGGAGCAGGATTTCATCAAGGACGTCTATGTAACGGAATTTACGAATACACAGTTGGATAGTTGGTTAAATAGCATAGTTACAGTGCCTTGCGAAAGTATTCGGCCCCCTTGAATTTGCGACCTTTTGACACATTTCAGGCTTCAAACATAAAGATATAAAACTGTATTTTTTTGTGAAGAATCAACAACAAGTGGGACACAATCATGAAGTGGAACGACATTTATTGGATATTTCAAACCTTTTTAACAAATCAAAAACGGAAAAATTGGGTGTGCAAAATTATTCAGCCCCCTTAAGTTAATACTTTGTAGCGCCACTTTTTGCTGCGATTACAGCTGTAAGTCGCTTGGGGTATGTCTCTATCAGTTTTGCACATCGAGAGACTGAAATTTTTTCCCATTCCTCCTTGCAAAACAGCTCGAGCTCAGTGTGGTCGGATGGAGAGCATTTGTGAACAGCAGTTTTCAGTTCTTTCCACAGATTCTCGATTGGATTCAGGTCTGGACTTTGACTTGGCCATTCTAACACCTCGATATGTTTATTTTTGAACCATTCCATTGTAGATTTTGCTTTATGTTTTGGATCATTGTCTTGTTGGAAGACAAATCTCCGTCCCAGTCTCAGGTCTTTTGCAGACTCCATCAGGTTTTCTTCCAGAATGGTCCTGTATTTGGCTCCATCCATCTTCCCATCAATTTTAACCATCTTCCCTGTCCCTGCTGAAGAAAAGCAGGCCCAAACTATGATGCTGCTACCACCATGTTTGACAGTGGGGATGGTGTGTTCAGGGTGATAAGCTGTGTTGCTTTTACGCCAAACATAACGTTTTGCATTGTTTCCAAAAAGTTCAATTTCGGTTTCATCTAATCAGAGCACCTTCTTCCACATGTTTGGTGTGTCTCCCAGGTGGCCGGTGGCAAACTTTAAACGACACTTTTTATGGATATCTTTAAGAAATGGCTTTCTTCTTGCCACTCTTCCATAAAGGCCAGATTTGTGCAATATACAACTGATTGTTGTCCTATGGACAGAGTCTCCCACCTCAGCTGTAGATCTCTGCAGTTCATCCAGAGTGATCATGGGCCTCTTGGCTGCATCTCTGATCAGTCTTCTCCTTGTATGAGCTGAAAGTTTCGAGGGACGGCCAGGTCTTGGTAGATTTGCAGTGGTCTGATACTCCTTCCATTTCAATATTATCGCTTGCACAGTGCTCCTTGGGATGTTTAAAGCTTGGGAAATCTTTTTGTATCCAAATCCGGCTTTAAACTTCTTCACAACAGTATCTCGGACCTGCCTGGTGTGTTCCTTGTTCTTCATGATGCTCTCTGCGCTTTTAACGGACCTCTGAGACTATCACAGTGCAGGTGCATTTATACGGAGACTTGATTACACACAGGGGGATTGTATTTATCATCATTAGTCATTTAGGTCAACATTGGGTCATTCAGAGATCCTCACTGAACTTCTGGAGAGAGTTTGCTGCACTGAAAGTAAAGGGGCTGAATAATTTTGCACGCCCAATTTTTCAGTTTTTGATTTGTTAAAAAAGTTTGAAATATCCAATAAATGTCGTTCCACTTCATGATTGTGTCCCACTTGTTGTTGATTCTTCACAAAAAAATACAGTTTTATATCTTTATGTTTGAAGCCTGAAATGTGGCAAAAGGTCGCAAATTCAAGGGGGGCGAATACTTTCGCAAGGCACTGTAATATATAGGCAAGTTCGTTGTCCTGGTGGAATGTGAACCTTCACCCCAGTCTGATTTCCTGAGCGCTCTGGAGCAGGTTTTCATCAAGGATCTCTCTGTACTTTGCTCCGTTCATCTTTCCCTCGATCCTGACTAGTCTTCCAGTCCTTGCCACTGAAAAACATCCCCACAGCATGATGCTGCATCCCAATGCTTCACCGTAGGTATGGTACCAAGCTTCCTCCAGACGTGACGCTTGGCATTCCGGCAAAATAGTTCAATGATGGTTTCATCAGACCAAAGAATATTGTTTCTAATCGTCTGTCCTTTAGGTGCCTTTTGGCAAACTGCAAGCGAGCTGTCATGTGCTTTTTACTGAAGAGAGGCTTCCGTCTGTGTCACGGTCGTCCTCCTCTTCATCTGAAGAGGAGAGGCGAGATGGATCGGAGGACCAAAATGCGGCGTGGTATGTGTTCATAATTAATTTTAATAAAGTGAACACTGAAACACTATACAAAAACAATAAACGAAATAACAACCGTGAAGCTAATGCGAACTGTGCTGAAACAAGCAATCAACATAGACAATCACCCACAAACAAACAGTGCAACCCAGGCTACCTAAGTATGATTCTCAATCAGAGACAACTAATGACACCTGCCTCTGATTGAGAACCATACGAGGCCGAAACCTAGAAATCCCCAAATCATAGAAAATCAAACATAGACTGCCCACCCCAACTCACGCCCTGACCATACTAAATAATGAATACAAAATAAAGGAAATAAAGGTCAGAACGTGACAGTCTAGCCACTTTACCATAAAGGCCTGATTGGTGGAGGACTGTAGAGATGGTTGTCCTTCTGGAAGGTTCTCCCATTGCCAAT
This sequence comes from Oncorhynchus masou masou, assembly GCF_036934945.1. Lineage (NCBI taxonomy): Eukaryota > Metazoa > Chordata > Actinopteri > Salmoniformes > Salmonidae > Oncorhynchus > Oncorhynchus masou. The sequence goes on from NC_088222.1 coordinate 44,427,985, forward strand.
GGTTCTTGGTCACCTCCCTGACCAATTCACCTTTTCGCCCTGATTGCTCAGTTTGGCCGTACGGCCAGCTCTAGGAAGAGTCTTGGTGGTTCCAAACTTCTTCCAATTAAGAATGATGGACCCCACTGTGTTCTTGGGGACCTTCAATGCTGCAGATATTTTTTGGTACCCTTCCCCAGATCTGTGCCTCGACACAGTCCTGTGTTGAGGCACGAAATTGGTTTTTGGATTGGTTTTTGTTCTGACATGCACTGTCAACTGTGGGACCTTATAGAGACAGGTGTGTGCCTTTCCAAATGTCCAATCAATTGTATTTACGACAGGTGGACTCCAATCAAGTTGTAGAAACATCTCAAGGATGATCAATGGAAACAGGATGTCCCTGAGCTCAATGTTGAGTTTCATTGCAAAGTGTCTGAATACTTATGTAAATAAGTAAATGTTTTTTTTAAGAATAATCTATAAACCTGTTTGCACTTTATCAGTATGTGTTATTGCGTGGAGATTGATGCGATAAAAAAGTAATTTAATCAATTTTAGAAGAATGCTGTAATGTAACAAAATGTGGAAAACATCAGGTGCTCTGAATACTTTCTGAATGCACTGTACATGATTCCTATTGTGCTTGTTTGTATTTGTAACCACTGCCAACGTTCCGAGAGACACACTTATCCACGGCTCACTATGGAGAAAGGCCCCGCTACACGATAAGAAATAATGGAAATGTCAAGAGTGCACAGGGCCGTAATGATGGAGCTAGCCATGTGCAACAGTCGACCAGACAGTTGGTGTGAAGCTACACTTAACCTTCGAGATAAGACAAGGCAAAGGCTCACATGGGGATGCCGTGTTCACGCCAGTCAGCCTGCGCATCGGATGCTTCCTATCTGTGATAATTAATTTGCCACCGACGCCATTGCATTTGCATGCAGCCAGGAGTCGCCGGCTAGAATAACACTTTCCAATTGATGAATGGACCGGTACACGAGCAGGCCCTGTCCTGCTGTATATGTAAAAATAAATATGTTTTTTAAAAGTCCCTACAAAGGCAAGCAGACACTGCCTCAAAAATATTGAGATATAGCCAAGGCGGTATGGAAAAGAGGCGAGAGCCAATCATCTGGCGGATCCCAAATTATACCAAGTAACATTCGCTGCTGCTCAGCCAACATTTAGATCATGAAACATATAGGGGGGCAGCTGGCTCAAGAGTAAGAGAACAGAGGGAGAGAGCGCAACTCCTGGCTTACCTCAGCAGAATACACAATCATTCTCCAGGAGGCTCCCCAGGTGCAGCAGAGAGCTGGCTAAACCCCAAGGTTGTTTTGTTGGCCGACCAGACCATAACACTCAGACTTTTGTTAAAAAACGACTCTGCTCAAAACAGATTACACCTCAAATGTAACCCCTCAACCGAAGAAGCATATATGTGCATTTTTCATTTTCAGATGATTACTGATTTTGTATCTTATTTAAAGTTTACTATAATGTCCAGAGTTCTCAACTGACATGGAAATGTATTGTACATGTCTATTCATAGTCTGTATGCAATATCAAAACTCTGAATGATTTATATTGACTATACAACTGGAAATATACCATATCACCAATATCTTCCAAAAAAGGAGATACTGTATATGGTTCTTTGGTTGAAATGTTCAATTAAGGAGTTGAGTTGTTAGTTGCCGTGCTAAGCCAAGTTGATGTCTCTGACTGTGTTGCTTGTAATTGTTTAATGGGTTTGGCAGTTCGTCTTAATGCATGTTCAAATGCCAGATTTATGTTGCTTTGATGGAGGCGCACAACAGGACGAAAAAAAAGCAATAACTACAATAGTGTGCAGCAGTTACCAAGGCACCATATTAAATGCATTAATAAAACCCTTGGTGGAAGTTGTTCTCCCTGCATCATTATGGGAGTGAACAAGGTTACAGGAGAAGATAAACTAGTTTAATTAACAGTAACCTTATTTTCCATCTGACCTGAAACAAGGAGATCTTTGAAAGAGCTCTTAAAAGTTTAAACCTTTTGTGCCCTTGTCAAAACTTGCTATAAAGAACGCCCTATATAGAAGGTTATACATTTTCCAAATACGAAAATAGTTATCTAAGTGGCTTAGCGTTTTTGACTTTCCAATAAACATATATATTAAAACGACCAACTTCAAAGTAGAGATGCTTCCTTCTCAGCATGAGAGACCTAAATGTACCCATTTAAAATTCGATTAAAACATTCACCTTTGAAGGGGAGGAAAGTCTACAACCTCAGGTGTGCTCAAATTCATCAGAAAATATGTCAGCAGATAAGAGAGCATTGTTTTTGTTTTTTAACTGTTACGCTGGAACACGATTCCTGCACTACACCATATCAATGCTATTCCAAGGTTTTACGTTCAGCTGGAAGTCATCCTGCCATCAACTCAAACAGGAGATGATTACAAAGAAAAGTTCGAAACCTCATCCTTTTCCCCCCTTAAAACCATGCAGATCTAGCTCCCCAGCTAAGCTCCCTCTCGCCCTCTCCCTCTCTCTCTTCATTGATTAGGGAAGAAAGGATGCTTTTATCAGAGCAGAACATGGGAGAGCAAGGATGGCGTCACTCCTGGAGCCCTGGCTGATTAGAAGAACTCGGCTGGAGCACCTTCATCTTCTTCACATGCTCCTGTTCTCCGTGCAAGCCTTGAGAGCCTCTGTGATGTGGAAATTTCTCCAGATTGATTCGTCTGCTTGCCAATTCCCCCCATTTGCCCTCGCTTCCCAGGGACTTAAAAGACACTTGACTCTACAAAAAGACAACAGCACTCAGATTTGAGGGGCCAATTTGCTCAGGGGAGTCAATATGGGTCCTTTGAACCCATTGCGTGGAGTGGTAGTCACAGTTCTCTGTGAAGGAGCCACATACTCCATACATGCATATAATCTTAGCTTCTGAGATTTACTGTTTGGTTTTTGAAGAGAACAACTGGTTTATCATATCTTCAATGTGAAATCCAGCTTTTGTACAAACACTGGAGTTTGAGGAGTAGATGATGGTGTCTCTAAAATAGACTTCTTGTTTATATTAAAAGTGTTTCACGACATTGAAAGTTAAAGTGGAACTGACAGTGTTTTAGTAACATGAAATCGTATTAAAATACACCTCCAGGAAGAATGACACTTTTTTTTTGACAATCAAGGGCTGAGATATGGTCATTTTCACATTTTCATAAATTCCTAGAATGTTTGTTAATGAGTTATAGTAAAGCATTTGTTAAAATTCTATAGCAATACAGAGTGGGAAAGCGGCCGTGCATTTGGACAATTAATAGATACTGCAGTAAATAATACATCGGTCTTGTACATCTGTCTAGGCCTATATTTCTCCTTTGCATGGTGTTTTGTTGCAGATATAGTTTTTTAGTTATTCATTGTCAATCTTTAAAAACCGAAGTCAGATTGCAACACTTTAGTAGCCTAGCTAGGACTGTGACATGTATCTGCACACTTTCTCTCATCCGCACAGCTGCAAATGGGAGGTGCAGTTGAATTCACCAATGTGAGCACCTCAGGCTGTAATTTCATAAAGTAGATGACTCGATAATTTATACTCGCTTGTGTGTCCTATTCGGCCCACGGGCCTTGTGTTTGACATGTGTGCTAGCCTATTAGCCACGTTATAACTGACTTGTGATCATTGCCCTTGCTCGTTTGATTGTATTGACATTCCCAGCCTTAGTTACAGTTGTCTGTTTTTGTTCAAAATATTGAGTCATTAAAACTGAAACAGTGCATCCCGAATGGGTGGAAGCAGCAAACAATGTACACATCCAGCTGTGATTTACAACCTGATAGTAATATTTTGGGGATTACAAAGACACGTATTAGTGAACTATAGCAATCATGCATTGAACTGCATCCATCTATTCTGCCAACTATTCCTTACTGTACGTCATGGAATTTTGAGTCGAATAGAACCTATGGTTTTAAAGCATAACTTTTTCTGATATTATGATTGTTTGTTTGTTTCATATTTGCAAAGTGGTTAAATAGCTTCAAGTTATTTAAAAACAACATTTTTGAGATTTCATATTTAATAAAAAGTACACTAGGTGAAAAGGGGAGGCAGGAAAGGTGGTTGCTATTATGACATGTCTGTTTATGGCATAAGTGAACAACACACACACACACACACACACACACACACACACACACACACACACACACACACACACACACACACACACACACACACACACACACACAGAGACACACAGAGAGACAGACAGACAGACTGTGAGGTCAACACCTTGATTAAATCAGTAGTCCTATATCATCATCTTTGAAAATACCATATATCATTAGCTTTTAAAACAATTTTGGACCAGAGTGAGGCTCTCACTCCACTAGCCTACCCATTGTTCCTACAGTTCCTACGCTGTACACCATCTTCATCGAATGTTTTAATAGTTTATCTGCAGATATTCACCAAAAAGCCTACCAGTATGCAAAATAGGGAGCTAAATTAATGTCTCTCTTACGGCTCGTGTACACTAGCACACGGTAAATTGCTGCGTGAACGCTGAGGCCGCCCAGAGTGGCTCGCTTGTGGGTGTGCTGGCAGCATATGGCAGCCCGTTCGATTGTGCGTCAAGGAATCAGAATAGCAAGTTTGTATGAATGTCTGGTTATTAAATGGGTAAATAGATTAAAACATTCAGAGGTAAATAGTAATATGCTCTAAAACGCTCTGTTGACAAACAAACTTTGCTGCCCTGTTTCCAATCGTCCACATGGCTGGGAGAACCTATTCAAGTAAGTAAATATATTTAGAAAATGTTAAAAACTCACTCACTTTTGTACATCGCCTTGGTCCGTACAATTGACCTTATTTTTGCACCCAAAGAACCTAACACTTCCAGATCAACTGTAATATCAATACCAATGTAAAGCACAATTTCTCCCCTTTCCAGCAAAATCAATGACGAGACCTTCATGATGCCCATTTCTGCATAATTCAAGAAGGCAATGAGCTCCTTCGGGTCTTTTTAAAAATGGCGGGTGGGGAGTGAAGGCTACGAATTGATCGTGAAAGGGGGAAATATGTTGTGTGAGGAAACAGGTTTTTTAACACGATTTGTCCAACTAATCAACTTTAAAATGTAAATAAAACACAAAGAGTTTATGTAATGTCTCATCACATACTGTACCTGTTTGAAGGTTTGTGTCGAATTTGAAGAGGGGTTTAGGGCTGCGCTAACGTTAGCCTCACAAGTGAACTGCAGCTGTTTAGGCTTTTGAATGTCATGATGGCTCGCAGTAATGATGCGAAAAAAAATGTAATTGGCACCCTCGTCATGAAATGTTAGTTTAATACTAGCAATAATTATATTAATTTAGACAAAAATCAAGAATAATGAAGTTTTCTTACAAGTGTATATGGTTAAGCAGGATTTTAATCTGCGAGAGAAGGGCTATCCCTGGTGGAAAGAGGCTGTATGGCACAAAATGAGTTGAAAATGCGTGCTGTACGTTACGTAGTGACACGTCACGATGTAACGTACAGGGTCAGAGGTGTCAGTTTTTTCATCTTTTCTCCAATACTGTTAGTCTATTATCATGTCAATCAATGCTGAATCGAAACGTAGTTCACACTCCGGATTTTGATGCCGACACAGTCACTACAGTCCTATTCGTTTTCATTGCAGCCTTGGTGAATGTCGCGGTTACGCACATTTGTACAGAATGGGGTGTGTTTACATTAGCTACAGTTCAGGATAACTCAAATGAGCTGCTACCGTAGCTAGCTAGCTATCTACCCAACTTTACATACTATATAGACAGCTAGCTATGTGAATTCAATATCACCAGCTACCTAAATTCATATTAGCTAGCTATTTTGATGTATTTGCCACTGTAAAAAACTAACTCCAAATGCATTTGAGAATAATATGGACGTGTACACCAAAACAGTCATTGAGTTTATCAAGAAGTGTATAGGAGATGTGGTACCCACGGTGACTATTAAAACCTACCCTAACCAGAAACCGTGGATAGATGGCAGCATTCACACAAAACTGAAAGCACAAACCACCGCATTTCACCATGGCAAGGTGACAGGGAATTTGGCAGAATACAAACAAGAGTAGTCGTTCCCTCCATAAGGCATTCAAACTGGCAAAACGTCAAAATCGAGACAAAGTGGAGTCGCAATTCAACGGCTCAGACACGAGATGTATGTGGCAGGGTTTACAGACAATCATGGGTTACAAAAGCAATACTAGCCATGTCGCTGACACCGACGTCTTGCTTCCAGACAAACACCTTCTTTGCCCGCTTTGAGGATAACACATTGCCACCGACAAGGCCAGCTACCAAGGACTGTGGGTTCTCCCTCTCCGACGTAAGACATTTAAACGCGTTAACCCTCGCAAGGCTGCCGGCCCAGCTGGCATCCCTAGCCACGTCCTCAGAGCATGTGCAGACCAGCTGGCTGGTGTGTTTACAGACATATTCAATATCTCCCTATCACAGTCTGCTGGCCCCACATGCATCAACATGGCCACCATTGTTCCTGTACCCAAGAATGCAAAAGTAACTGAACTAAATGACAATTGACCCGTAGCACTTACATCTACTACAGAGACTAATCAAAGGATCATATCACCTCCACCTTACAGTGGCTTGCAAAAGTATTCATCCCCTTTGGCATTTTTCCTATTTTGTCGCCTTACAACGTGGAATTAAAATGTATTTTCTGGGGGGTTGTATCATCTTCAAAGTGAAAGGCATGTTGTGTAAATCAAATGATACAAACCCCCCAAAAAACAATTTTAATTCCAGGTTGTAAGGCAACAAAACAGGAAAAATGCCACGGGGTGAATACTTTCGCAAGCCAGTGTAATATTATCACAATGAATTGGCCTACACTACAAATGTAACATGTTAAACACATATGCTTAGTACATAATAAATTCAGTGACAATAAGATAATAATTTTAATCTGATTACTCTCATAAAATCACTGTCTCTATGAAATTATTATTTTTGTCACTTTCTCTGTGTGTTGATTGGTGGGGAAAAACAGGTCTATAGTATGTAGCCATATGTAGGCTACACTACTTTTTTTAAGTAAACATTTGTTCAGAATAATTTGCTTGAGAGCAAGAAAATGTCGCTCTCAAAAAGTATCAAGAAATGTGGCTAATGAAAATTGACATTCCAGAGAAGAATGTACAGAGATATACGTTTAGCTCTCCATCTTATCCCAATGCCAAGCCAGTGTCTTATTTGTAATGAATATTCCCGTTTGCAAATAATTCAATCTCAGACGTAATTGTGAATCTAAGCATAGAACTTTCAGTGGTATTCCTGCCCCATATAGATGCATGACGCAGAAACATTGAATCGTTAACTGCAAGATGCACACACAGATTGCTTTGCGGACATATTCCGTGATTTAAACGGGTTAAATATGCAGTTACAAGGAAGAGGGACACAGTAATAGACATGGTGGAGTAATTTGAGGCCTTTACTAGGAAGCTTGAGTTGTTGGATTTGGACCAGGCCACAGCATTGTCACAGAGGTAATGTAAGATTTTATCAACCAGCTGAGGGACAACTTATCCACCAGATTTGAAGACTACAGCTTGCCCAAGGATATCATTGCGTTTGTACGTGATCCTCTCACAGTCCGCTCAGGTGGAGAATTCTCCTCCCTTGCTAAAAAAGCTATACCCTCGCTGGATGAGGCCGCAATTCATACTGAGCTGATTGAATTCCAGACATCGAGCCAAATCAGAGATGAGCTCAGGAGTGCCGAGTCCCTGTGTGTGTTGTAGGTGGCATACTCAGAGGAATACAGCACAATAAAGAAACTTGCATTTTATGTGCTAACAATGTTTTGATCGACATCCACCTGCGAGTCCTCATTTTCCTCTATGAACGCAATATAGACTCACGACAGGAACCGGCTTTCACATAAGTCAATCAAGGACTGCCTGCACATCAAAATTACATCCATCCATCAAACCCGACATACACAAGATTGTGTCTGAGGGGAAATTCAAATTTTTTCATTGAATAAGTAACTTAGTGGCCTATATGACTGTATTTAGTAAATTCTAATATTATTGTGAGAGGTTATCCAGGGATATTTACATCTCAAGCTTACAGTATGTTCTCTTTGTTCTGTCGTTACAAGAGCAAACTACCCCGACACAGACAGCATTTTTTTCTTTAAATAATTGTTTTATATAAGTCTAGGCTCCGAAGAAAGAGATTCAAATTAAGCCCTCTTGTTGTTTGTAAAGTCAAATTAAAATGAAACTTATTATTGAAATGAATTGCTCGACTGGTGTAGGTTTTCTCCATCTGTTGGCTTTTGGACAAGGACATCCCAGCCAGCCAAACCCTCCACTAACCCAGACAACGCTGGGCCAATTGTGCATTGCCTCATGGGACTCCCGGTCGCGGCCAGCACGCGTATCAAACCAGCATCTGTAGCGATGCAGAGAATGCATTTGACTGTTAGGGCTTTCAGGAGGAATGGAAAATGGCGTGTCAATTCATAAACCATGTGCCTTGGAATCGCTTCCCAGCTATTTTGAAATCTATATGGCTCTCCATCAATAACAAAATGAAAAGGATTGTTGCGGAATGAGGAGTACTGGAAAGGTGTGACTTTCAGGTTACAATAGGCTATAAGTATACAGCAGATCGCCAATTGTCCTCACTTTGATTATGCTGTAACAACATACTGTAGCACCATGACCAGGATCCTCATTTCATTTAATTAAGGGAGCAGATTAGGGCTTTCAGGAGGAACCGGAAAATCTACTGGAGACATTTCAAAAATACTAGTAGATTTTGGTCACGGACAGTGCTATTCGCAAACACTATCGAAAGCCCAGGACAATTAACAGGTACAGCAATGTGATGTAGGCCTAATAATGCTAAAAATGAAGATGAAATAAATGGACTGCTGGTCTTTACTGTATGCTGCACATTTTTATATTGTATTCCACTTCCAGCGAGATTATTCAAGCCATCAACTCACTAATAAATGAAGATGATGAGCGATCGGCAAGGCAATCTGTAATCTGCTGGCATCACAGTCAGAAGACAGTTGAAGAAACTTGTGTGGACTTATGGAAAGGCTCTATAAGACATTTTATATATATATGCTGTATATACAGTATGTACATATCTTTTTCAGAACATTAACCATGTGTGTTAGCTTGTTTTGTACTGCTCTATAGTTTCGACAAGATGATTCATCTGACAAACAAAGAACTTTGTGTCTGCAGTCCCAGGCATAGATCAAAACTGGCGAGACATTCAATGATGTCATCTTCACAGAAGAATCAACCAATTTGCTCAATATTGCTACAGGAAAAAAGGAAGAAGATCAAGCAAACTGAGTCTCAAGCATCCGCTCATGTGTGGTGGCGATTTCTCGCCAGGGACCAGGCCCATATTTTATTTTTGGTAAGTTTGGTAAGGTTTGGCTATTCACAAAGCAAAAGGTACAGCAAATATTGTAGCTTACACCTCATGGACTGCTATGTGTTCCACAATAATTCACTATTACCTCATTTTTCAGGTATCATGGCTCAAGACTTCTTTAAGGAAGAAATCATCAAGAGATATGCTGGACCCTATGTCTTGTTATTTTATTAATGGAAGCATAAATACTGTACTGCTGTTTTGAGTTAGAAATGTAACACTTTAGAGTACTTAAGCAACAAATACATTGCAAGTTGGGAGATATTCACACCTACAGTAGCCTGGCTATAAAGATTATTGTTCTGCTAATAGAGCTACACCTGCTACAGTACTACAGTACACTTGTGAAAAACAAGTGGTTACATTAACAAGTGGTTACATGCGATGCAGTGTCTTGGGCGCTGTACAATGTCACCAGTTGGTGGTTGGCTACAGTACTACAGTAAGAGCAAAATAATCCTAACCTTTCCACACCCTAATTGTTGTCTAAACCTGTTTTCAAAATGCCTATAGCTGTCCATCACTACTGTAAATAAAAACACAACATCTTGTTTACATTCTTTAATGTAACCACAATGTCACAAATAATTTGTATCTACCCTTCCAATAACTTTTAGAGTTTGGTATTTACAAATGTGCGCTTTTCATGTAATTTTTCCTTAAATTTAGTTCGGATTTAAGTATAACTTTTGACTGACGCCTTTAGTGAGAGGTCTAAAGCATTAATATTTAATAACTTCTGCCCTCCGAATTCATATCTAAGGGGCATTTTTCACACCATTATAAGTTACAGTGTTTTAGTTTGAACGTGCAGACAGGCACTAAGAACAGCGGGAATATTTCCCTATTCAGCGCCATTATTAGTGCAATGCCCGTTAAGGTGTTGCTCTGTGCTACCCAGTGATGCTCTCCCTTCCGCATGGGCTAGGTTCGTCTTCTGTGCGCTGCTCTGCGGCCTGTCCTGTGCCCCCTGCCATCATGCCTTGAACCTTGTGTGCCCACCGCTATCTCAGTGGATAAAGCTGGAGAAGGCAAGGTACTCACATTGTGCGCCACATGGGAGCCATGACCAATATGACCAATATACACTGCTCAAAAAAATAAAGGGAACACTTAAACACCACAATATAACTCCAAGTCAATCACACTTCTGTGAAATCAAACTGTCCACTTAGGAAGCAACACTGATTGACAATAAATTTCACGTGCTGTTGTGCAAATGGAATAGACAACAGGTGGAAATTATAGGCAAATAGCAAGACACCCCCAATAAAGGAGTGGTTCTGCAGGTGGTGACCACAGACCACTTCTCAGTTCCTATGCTTCCTGGCTGATGTATTGGTCACTTTTGAATGCTGGCGGTGCTTTCACTCTAGTGGTAGCATGAGATGGAGTCTACAAACCACACAAGTGGCTCAGGTAGTGCAGCTCATCCAGGATGGTACATCAATGCGAGCTGTGGCAAGAAGGTTTGCTGTGTCTGTCAGCGTAGTGTCCAAAGCATGGAGGCGCTACCAGGAGACAGGCCAGTACATCAGGAGACGTGGAGGAGGCCGTAGGAGGGCAACAACCCAGCAGCAGGACCGCTACCTCCGCCTTTGTGCGGAGCACTGCCAGAGCCCTGCAAAATGACCTCCAGCAAGCCACAAATGTGCATGTGTCTGCTCAAACGGCCAGAAACAAACTCCATGAGTGTGGTATGAGGGCCCGACGTCCACAGGTGGGGGTTGTGCTTACAGCCCAACACCATGCAGGACGTTTGGCATTTGCCAGATAACACCAAGATTGGCAAATTCGACACTGGCGCCCTGTGCTCTTCACAGATGAAAGCAGGTTCACACTGAGCACATGTGACAGACGTGACAGTCTGGAGACGACGTGGAGAACCTTCTGCTGCCTGCAACATCCTCCAGCATGACCGGTTTGGCAGTGGGTCAGTCATGGTGTGGGGTGGCATTTCTTTGGGGGGCCGCACAGCCCTCCATGTGCTCACCAGAGGTAGCCTGACTGACATTAGGTACCGAGATGAGATCCTCAGACCCCTTGTGAGACCATATGCTGGTGCGGTTGGCCCTGGGTTCCTCCTAATGCAAGACAATGCTAGACCTCATGTGGCTGGAGTGTGTCAGCAGTTCCTGCAAGAGGAAGGCATTGATGCTATGGACTAGCCCGCGCGTTCCCCAGACCTGAATCCAATTGAGCACATCTGGGACATCATGTCTCGCTCCATCCACTGGGATGCACCACAGACTGTCCAGGAGTTGGTGGATGCTTTAGTCCAGGTCTGGGAGAAGATCCCTCAGGAGACCATCCGCCACCTCATCAGGAGCATGCCCAGGCGTTGTAGAGAGGTCATACAGGCACGTGGAGGCCACACACACTACTGAGCCTCATTTTGACTTGTTTTAAGGACATTACATCAAAGTTGGATCAGCCTGTAGTGTGGTTTTCCACTTTAATTTTGAGTGTGACTCCAAATCCAGACTCCCATGGGTTGATACATTTGATTTCCATTGATAATTTTTGTGTGATTTTGTTGTCAGCACATTCAACGATGTAAAGAAAAAAGTATATAATAACAATATTTCATTCATTCAGATCTAGGATGTGTTATTTTAGTGTTCCCTTTATTTTTTGAGCAGTGTATATTGTCTTGCTAATAGCTCATGCTAGAAACGTTGTTAATAATATTAATCGCATTGTTAAAAAAATATATATTTTGGAGATGATTGCGTTTTCAAATAACGTAAAGTCAGCGAGAAAAGGACATTCTTGAACATGTTGTGAGACATTGTTACCAATTTGTAAATAAAGCCAGTTTGTTATTTAGAATTATTTAGTTCTGTTTTTAGAGGGAGACAAACCAAACGGCTACCGTTGCCTCATGGGTCTCCCGGTTGCGGCCGGCATGGGTTTAGAACCAGCATTTGTAGCAACGCAGTTTGCACTGAGATGTAGTGTATTGGGCACTGTACAATGTCACCAGTTGGTAGTAGGCTACAGTACTACAGTAAGAGCAAAATAATCCTAACATTTCCACACCCTAATTGTAGTCTAAGTTTCTCTTAGAATAAAAACCTTAGTGTAAGAACCATTTTTGTAATACTGAAGTTGTGCACAATTATCCTTTTTTATTTGGTTTATGTCGCCCATTCATTGTCAGTTAACTTCTTATGGCTGGGGGCACTATTGAGTAATTTAGATGAATAAGGTGCCCAGAGTAAACTCCCTGATACTCAGGCCTAGAAGTTAAGATATGTATAGTATTAGTAGATTTGGATAGAAAACACTCTGAAGGTTCTAAAACTGTTTGAATGATGTCTGTGAGTGTCACGAATATTGCCGAAGGTGACTCCCCTTCTGGTTCGGGTGGTGCTCGGCGCTCGTCTTCGCCAGTCTACGAGCTGCCACCGATCCATTGTTCTGTGTTCGTTTGGTTTTGTCTAATTGGTTTCACCTGTTTCTTGTTTGGTTGTTAGGGTGGGGTTATTTAAGTTAGTTCAGCCCGCTTCAGTTTGTGCGGGCTTGTTCATCTGTATGTGTTAGAGTGGTTAGTGTTTTGCATTTTCGGGATTTTTCGCTGTCCTTTATTATTTCACATGTGTTGTTCGCCTGATTTTGGTCTTGTGATTTTCTGGACATTAAAGCATGTTTTTCCCGTATCCTTTACTCTCTGCTCCTGACTCCACACCTATTCACTCATTTACCGTTACAGAAGCCCGTACCACATTATGGAGTCAGCAGGAGCAGCGACCATCCCTCTTCCCACGATGGAGGAAAGAGTCCTTCACCACACGTCCATTCTCCAACGCCTCGAAACAGCGATTGATCAAATGTTGGAGAGGATGGATCATTGGGAGAGGAGTGGTCTCCCTACTACCCCACCTACCCTCCCACCAGCAACTCTACCATCTCCCCCAGCGGGATCTGGTTCCAGCGCTCTGCGCATTACGCCTCCGAGGGAGTACGATGGAGCAGCGGCGGGGTGCCAGAAATTCCTGCTTCAATTAGACCTCTACCTGGCCACCATTCGGCTGGCTCCCTCGGACGAGGATAGCGTGAATGTCCTCATCACCTGCCTTACGGGTAGATCCCTGGAGTGGGTCAATGCTGTTTGGAACGGGCCCGACTCAGCGAAGGGCAACTACTCGGAGTTCACCCGCCGTTTCTGGGTCGTGTTCGATCACCCTCCGGAAGGCCGAGCGGCGGGTGAGAGGTTGTTCCATCTAAGGCAGGGGACGAGGAGCGCGCAGGACTTCGCGCTGGATTTCCGGACCTTGGCCGCTGGAGCAGGGTGGAATGACAGGGCCCTGATAGACCAGTACCGGTGTAGCCTGAGAGAGGACGTCCACAGGCAGCTGGCTTGTTGGGATACTACGCTTAGCCTGGATGAACTGATAGACCTGTCGATCTGGTTAGACCATCTGCTAACTGCTCGCGGACGTTCTGAAGGGGTCCTGTTCGTTCCACCTCCTGACCCTCCCGCTCCTATCCTGATGGAACTAGGAGGGGCCGCGTCTAGGGAGATTGGAGGAGGAGGCTCCGCCTGTACCAGTTGTGGCCGGAGAGGGCACACTTCCGGTCGGTGCTGGAGGAGTTCATCTAGGAGTCGAGAAGGCAGGCAGAACACTCCTCGGTCACCCCAGGTGAGTAAGCACCACACTTTCCCAGAGTTTCCTGTTGGTCACATGTTTGCATTAATTTGTTTCCTTAAATTTTTTCCCTCTCTCCTGCATAAGGCGCTAGTAGATTCAGGCGCAGCTGGGAACTTTATAGATTGCGGACTCGCTCAGAGGTTGAGGATTCCGTTAGTAAAAGTAGACCCCCCTTTTCCCGTGCACTCTTTTGATAGTCAACCATTAGGGTCAGGGCTGGACAGGGAAGCCACAATTCCTTTGGAGATGATTACGCAGGGGAATCATAAGGAGCGAATTAGTCTGTTCCTTATCGATTCACCTGCATTTCCGGTGGTGCTGGGGATTCCCTGGCTGGCTATTCACAATCCGACTATTTCGTGGAAACAGGGAACTCTCCAGGGGTGGTCTGATAAGTGTTCAGGCAGGTGTGTAGGGGTTTCCATCGGTGCGACAACGGCGGAGAGTCCAGACCAGGTTTCCACCGTGCGCATTCCCGCTGAGTATGCCGATTTAGCTATCGCTTTCAGTAAAAAGAAAGCGACCCAATTACCACCCCATCGACAGGGGGATTGCGTGATAAACCTCCAGGTAAACGCTGCACTTCCCAGGAGTCATGTGAATCCTTTATCCCAGGAGGAGACGTTGGCTATGGAAACATATATCACCGAGGCTCTGGGACAGGGATATATTCGGCCCTCCATGTCACCCGTATCCTCGAGTATCTTTTTTGTGAAGAAAAAGGATGGTGGTTTGCGTCCGTGTATTGATTATCGAGGTCTAAATTCCATCACGGTGGGTTTTAGTTACCCACTACCTCTCATTGATTCAGCAGTGGAATCATTTCACGGAGTGCAGTTCTTCACGAAACTAGACCTCAGGAGTGTGTATAATCTGGTGCATATTCGGGGGGGAGATGAGTGGAAAACTGCATTTAGCACCACATCTGGCCATTATGAGTACCTCGTCATGCCATATGGGTTAAAGAATGCTCCAACTATCTTTCAATCTTTTATGGATGAGATTCTCATTGACCTGCACGGACAGGGTGTGATAGTGTATATTGACGATATTTTGATCTACTCCGCTACACGCACAGCGCATGTGTCTTTGGTGCGCAAGGTTCTTGGACGATTGCTGGAGCATGACCTGTATGTGAAGGCGGAGAAATGTGAGTTTTCCAAACAAGCCGTTTCCTTCCTGGGTTATCGCATTTCCAGCTCTGGGGTGGTAATGGAGGGTGACCGCGTCAAGGCCGTGCGTAATTGGCCGACTCCAACCACGGTAAAGGAGGTGCAGCGTTTCTTAGGGTTTTCCAATTACTACCGGAGGTTTATCCAGGGTTTTGGTCAGGTAGCAGCTCCTATCACATCACTGCTGAAGGGGGGGCGGTGCGTTTGCAGTGGTCAGCAGAGGCGTACAGAGCTTTCCGTAGGTTGAAGGAGCTGTTCACTGAGGCGCCGGTGTTGGCGCATCCGGACCCTTCATTGGCGTTCATAGTAGAGGTGGACACATCCGAAGCTGGGTTGGGGCGGTGCTCTCAAAGTGCTCGGGTGTGCCACCGAAGCTCCGCCCCTGTGCTTTTTTTCCCGAAGAAGCTCGGGCCAGCGGAGCGGAATTATGATGTGGGGGACAGGGAGTTGTTGGCTATGGTTAAGGCCCTGAAGGTGTGGAGACACTGGCTTGAGGGGGCTAAGCACCCTTTCCTTATCTGGACTGACCACCGTAACCTGGAGTATATCCGATCAGCTAGGAGACTGAATCCTCGTCAGGCAAGGTGGCCCATGTATTTCACCAGATTTCATTTTACTATCTCGTATCGACAGGTTCCCTCAACACTAAGGCCGACGCGCTGTCCCGACTCTATGACAGTGAGGACCGGTCCATCAATCCTACTCCCATCATTCCAGCGGCTAAGCTGGTGGCACCAGTAGTATGGGAGGTGGACGCGGACATCGAGCGGGCGCTAAGGGAGGAACCTGCGCCTCCACAATATCCGGAGGGTCGTAGGTACGTGCCGCTCGCTGTTCGTGATCAATTGATTCGATGGGCTCATAGTCTACCCTCGTCGGGTCACCCAGGTATTTCTAGGACAGTGCAAAGTCTTAGGAGGAAGTACTGGAGGCCCACCTTGGTGAGGGATGTACGATTCTATGTCTCCTCCTGTTCGGTGTGCGTCCAGAGTAAGGCTCCTAGGCACCTGCCACGAGGGAAATTACAACCCCTCCCCGTTCCAAAATGGCCGTGGACCCATCTATCGGTGGATTTTCTTACTGACCTTCCCCCCTCTCAGGGGAACACTATGATCCTGGTCGGTGTGGATCGGTTCTCTAAGTCCTGCCGTCTTATTCCATTGCCCGGTCTCCCATTGCCCGGTCTCCCTACGGCCCTGCAGACTGCGGAAGCCCTTTTCAACCATGTCTTCCGGCAAATTGGATGCAGTTTATCACAGTGCCATCCGTTTTGTCACTAAAGCACCTTATACTACCCACCACTGCGACTTGTATGCTCTAGTCGGCTGGCCCTCGCTACATATTTGTCGCAAGACCCACTGGCTCCGGGTCATCTACAAGGCCATGCTAGGTAAAGCTCCGCCTTATCTCAGTTCACTGGTCACAATGGCAACACCCATCCGTAGCACGCGCTCCAGCAGGTGTATCTCACTGATCATTCCTAAAGCCAACACCTCATTCGGCCGCCTTTCGTTCCAGTACTCTGCTGCCTGTGACTGGAACGAATTGCAAAAATCACTGAAGTTGGAGACTTTTATCTCCCTCACCAACTTCAAACATCAGCTATCTGAGCAGCTAACCGATCGCTGCAGCTGTACATAATCTATTGGTAAATAGCCCACCCATTTTCACCTACCTCATCCCCACAGTTTTTATTTATTTACTTTTCTGCTCTTTTGCACACCAATATCTCTACCTGTACATGATCATCTGATCATTTATCACTCCAGTGTTAATCTGCAATATTGTAATTATTCGCCTACCTCCTCATGCCTTTTGCACACTTTGTATATAGACTCCCCTTTTTTTCTACTGTGTTATTGACTTGTTAATTGTTTACTCCATGTGTAACTCTGTGTTGTCTGTTCACACTGCTATGCTTTATCTTGGCCAGGTCGCAGTTGCAAATGAGAACTTGTTCTCAACTAGCCTACCTGGTTAAATAAAGGTGCAAAAAAATAAAAAATAAATTACGGGGTGTCCGAGGATATAGTTTCTGATCGGGGTCCCCAGTTTACCTCCCGTGTGTGGAGGGCATTTATGGAACGTCTGGGGGTCTCGGTCAGCCTGACCTCAGGGTATCACCCGGAGAGTAATGGGCAGGTGGAGAGAGTGAACCAGGAGGTGGGTAGGTTTCTGCGGTCGTATTGCCAGGACCGGCCAGGGGAGTGGGTGAGAACTCACTAAGCCACTCCTCTACCAACATGTCACCATTTGAGTGCGTGTTGGGGTACCAGCCGGTGCTGGCACCATGGCATCAGAGCCAGACTGAGGCTCCTGCGGTGGAGGAGTGGGTGCAGCACTCTAAGGAGACCTTGAGGGCCGTCCAGGAGTCATTACGCCAAGCGAGTGGACGGCAGAAGAAGAGCGCTGACCGTAACCGCAGTGAGGCCCCCGTGTTTGCACCAGGGGACAGGGTCTGGCTCTCGACCCGAAACCTGCCCGTCCGCTTGCCCTGCCGGAAGCCGGGTCCGCAGTGTGTAGGGCCATTTAAAGTCCTGAGAAGAATAAACAAGGTTTGTTATCGATTATTACTTCCTTCGTATTATCGTATTAACCCCTCGTTTCATATGTATCTTCTCAGGCCGGTGGTAGCTGGTCCCATGCAGGAAGGTGAGGTTCCGGAGGTCCCTCCACCACCTCTAGACATCGAGGGGTCCCCGGTGTACACGATACGAACTATTCTGGACTCGAGACGCCGGGTGAGGGGCTTGCAGTACCTCGTTGACTGGGAGGGGTACGGTCCGGAGGAGAGGTGCTGGGTCCCGGTGGGGGATATTCTGGATCCATCTATGTTGAGAGAATTCCATCGCCTCCATCCGGATCGACCCCTGGGTCGTCCCCGAGGCCGGCGTCGGCGCGCTGCGGGAGCTGCGCGTCAGGGGGGGGGGTACTGTCACGAATATTACTGAAGGTGACTCCCCTTCTGGTTCGGGTGGAGCTCGGCGCTCGTCGTCGCCGATCTACTAGCTGCCACCAATCCATTGTTCTGTGTTCGTTTGGTTTTGTCTAATTGGTTTCACCTGTTTCTTGTTTGGTTGTTAGGGTGGGGTTATTTAAGTTAGTTCAGCCTGCTTCTGTTTGTGCGGGCTTGTTCATCTGTATGTGTTAGAGTGGTTAGTGTTTTGCATTTTCGGGTTTTTTCGCTGTCCTTTATTATTTCACATGTGTTCTTCGCCTGATTTTGGTCTTGTGATTTTCTGGACATTAAAGCGTGTTTTTCCCGTATCCATTGCTCTCTGCGCCTGACTCCACACCTATTCACTCATATACCGTCACAGTGAGTATAACAGAACTCACATGGCAGGCAAAAACCTGAGAAAAAAATGTTTGTAGGTTTTCAAGTCTTTGCCTATCCAACGTGCAGTGTCTATGGGGTCATATTGCACTTCCTGGCTTCCACTAGATGTCAACAGTCTTTAGAACCTTGTTTCAGGCTTCTACTGTGAAGGGGAGAGAATAAGAGCTCTGTCTCGTGTGTGCCCGTGAGAGTTAGCTGCGTTCCTTTTCCTTTCTAAAGACAAAGGAATTGTCCGGTTGGAATATTATTGAAGATTTATGTTAAAAACATCCTAAAGATTGATTCTATACATCGTTTGACATGCTTCTACGAACTGTAATGGAACTTTTCGTCTTGCCTGCGCCTCGTGAATATGGATTTGTGAACGAAACGTGCGTAATGATGGACTTTATCGAACAAAACAAACATTTATTGTGGAAATGGGATTCCTGGGAGTGCATTCTGATGAAGATCATCAAAGGTAAGTGAATATTTATAACGCTATTTCTGACTTTTACTGACTCCACAACATGCCGGGTATCTGTATGGCTTGTTTTTGTGTCTGAGTGCTGAGATTATTGCATGGTGTGCTTTTTCCGTAAAGCTTAAAAAAAAAATCTGACACAGCGGTTCCATTAACCTCTTGAAACTCTGGGGGCGCTATTTCATTTTTGGATGAAAAACGCTCCCGTTTTAAACAAGATATTTTGTCACAAAAAGATGCTCGACTATGCATATAATTGATAGCTTTGGAAAGAAAACACTCTGACATGTCCAGAACTACCAAGATATTGTCTGTGAGTGCCCTAGAACAGGAGCTACAGGCAAAACCAAGATGAAACGGCAACCAGGAAATGAGCAGGATTTTTGAGGCTCTGTTTTCCATTGTCTCCTTATATGGCTGTGAATGTGACAGGAATGAGCCTGCCCTATCTATCGTTTCCCCAAGGTGTCTGCAGCATTGTGACGTATTTGTAGGCATATCATTGGAAGATTGACCATAAGAGACTACATTTTCCAGGTGTCCGCCCGGTGTCCTCCGTCGAAATTGGTGCGTCATTTTCAGCTGCTGGTATTTTTCCATGGGATTCTGAGGGGAAAGCAGGCTTCCACGAACGGCATATCAATGAAGAGATATGTGAAAAAACACCTTGAGGATTGATTCTAAACAACGTTTGCCATGTTTCGGTCGATATTATGGAGTTAATTCGGAAAAAGTTTGATGTTTTGGTGACTGAATTTTCGGTTCGTTTCGGTAGCCAAATGTGATGTACAAAACGGAGTGATTTCTCCTACACAAAGATTCTTTCAGGAAAAACTGAACATTTGCTATGTAACTGAGAGTCTCCTCATTGAAAACATCCAAAGTTTTTCAAAGGTAAATGATTTTATTTATTTGGTTATCTGGTTTTTGTGAAAATGTTGCGTGCTAAATGCTACGCAAAATGCTAAGCTAGCTTGCAATACTCTTACACAAATGCTTGATTTGCTATGGTTCAAAAGCATATTTTTAAAATCTGAGATGACAGTGTTGTTAAGAAAAGGCTAAGCTTGAGAGCAGGCATATTATTTTCATTTCATTTGCGATTTTCAGAAATCGTTAACGTTGCGTTATGCTAATGAGCCTGAGGCTGTATTCACGATCCTGGATCCGGGATGGGTAGTATCAAGAGGAGAAGTGTATCTTTAATTCCATGTATAACTTGTATTTTCATCAACATTTATGATGAGTATTTCTGTAAATTGATGTGGCTCTCTGCAAATTCACCCAATGTTTTGGAATCAAAACATTACTGAACATAACGCGCCAATGTAAACTGAGATTTTTTTATATAAATATGAAGTTTATCGAACAAAACACATGTATTGTGTAACATGAAGTCCTATGAGTGTCATCTGATGAAGATCATCAAAGGTTAGTGATACATTTTTATCTCTATTTCTGCTTTTTGTGACTCCTCTCTTTGGCTGGAAAAATGGCTGTGTTTTTCTGTGACTAGGTGCTGACCTAACATAATAGCATGGTATGTTTTCGTCGTAAAGCCTTTTTGAAATCGGACACTGTGGTGGGATTAACATATATTATATTTATATTTAAAATTGTGTATAATACTTGTATGTTTGAGGAATTTTAATTATGAGATTGGCGTTATTTGAATTTGTCGCCCTGAACTTTCACTGGCTGTTGTCAAGTCGATCCCGTTAACGGGATCTCAGCCATAAGAAGTTTTAAGAGGCACAGTAGCGCCTTGGGACCCAAAAGCATAATCAGTGCTCTAATTCCCCCTTGCGCTGGTCCGGAGCTATGAAGTAAGTGATGCAGGGTACTGTACTAAACCACAGCATAATCGTAAAAGTTTTAGTTGAGCAACCACTGTAGGTCAGCATACAACACCATAGTACCCTCCAAGCTCATCATTAAACTTCAGGCCCTGGGTCTCAACCCCGTCCTGTGCAATTGGGTCCTGGACTTCCTGACGGGCCGCCCCCCAGATGGTGAAGGTAGGAAACAACATCTCCCCTTCACTGATCTTCCACACAGGGGCCCCACAAGGGTGCGTGCTTAGCCCCCTCCTGTACTCCCTGTTCACCCATGACTGCATGGCCATGCATGCCTCCAGCTCAATCATCAAGTTTTCAGACGACACAACAGTAGTGGGCTTGATAAGAAACAACAACAAGACAGCCTACAGACAGCCTACAGGGCTCTTGGAGTGTGGTGTCAACAAAACAAGGAGATGATTGTCGACTTCAGAAAACAGCAGAGGGAGCACCCCCCCCCCCCCCCCCCCCTATCCACATTGACGGGAGAGCAGTGGAGAAGGTGGAAAGTTAAGTTCCTCAGTGTACATATCACTGACAAACTGAAATGGCACACCCACACATACAGTGTGGTGAAGAAGGCGCAACAGGACACCCACAGCACCCGATGTCACAGGAGGCGGAAGAAATTTGGCTTGTCACCTAAAACCTACAGATGCACAATTGAGAGCATCCTGTTGGGCTGTATCACCACCTGGTACAACAACTGCACAACCGCAAGTCTCTCCTGGAGGCAAACTACCTGCCCTCCAGGACACCCACAGCACCCGATGTCACAGGAAGGCCAAAAAGATCATCAAGGACAACAACCACCCGAGCCACTGCCTGTTCACCCCACTGTCATCCAGAAGGCGAGGTCAGTACAGGTGTATCAAAGCTAGGACCGAGAGACTGAAAAACAGCTTCTATCTCAAGGCCATCAGACTGTTAAACAGCTATCACTAGCACAGATAGGCTGCTGCCTATATACAGACTTGAAATCACGAGCCACTTTAATAAAATGGAACACTAGTCACCTTAATAATGTCACTTTAACAATGTTTACATATCCTGCATTACTCATCTCATATGTATATACTGTATTCTATACTATCTATTGCATCTTAGCCAATGCCGCTCTGACATTGCTCATCCATATATTTATAAATTCTTATTCCATTCCTTTACTTAGATTTGTGTTTATTAGGTTTTCTGTTGTGGAATTGTTAAATATTACTTGTTAGATATTGCTGCACTGTCGGAACTAGAAGCACAAGCATTTCGCTACACTCGCAATAACATCTGCATGTGACCAATTTGATTTGATTTGATTACACATGCACATGTGTGTGTACATGCATCTATCCATGATTTGTTATAAGGGATATTATACTGTAGTAATCGACAATGACCTGGTGATGTAAGTCTAATAATGACATTATTTTCCATATTCCTACATATACTTTGTAACTGGAGATTCCTTCAAAACAATTGCCTACAGTTACCGTGTAGGGCACTGCAAGGTTGGGTGACCAGGGCCATCTGGGACTGCATCCTAGAGTAATTCAGGTGTGTGAAGGCTAACTGTGTCCTGCATAACTTCATGAGGATAGACACAAGGACCAGGAGAGGATCTGCAGCCCGCCGCCATGTGCCAGAGGAAAAGTCTGCTGCTCTGCTGGATGTTGCAAGGATGGGGTCCAACAATGCAGCAAGAGAGGCAATCCGTGTGCAGGAGGTCTTCATCTCCTACTTCTTTGAAGAGGGTGGTGTTCACTGGCAACACCATAGACTACACTATGCACAACCAATAAGAGTATTATTTCATTTACTTAGCTATGTCAACTGCAGTTATTCAATTCAAAGTTTCTACTTTTGAGGTGAGGGTGCTGTTAGGTTAAAGTGTGATGTCTGTACAAAATCAAAAACAGACTATTTGAAGTCTCCCAAATTGAAAAAAATGTTGAACAATTAGACACCCTATAACTCACACCTA
The DNA here is from genome assembly GCF_036934945.1 of Oncorhynchus masou masou. NCBI lineage: Eukaryota > Metazoa > Chordata > Actinopteri > Salmoniformes > Salmonidae > Oncorhynchus > Oncorhynchus masou. Next base: position 44,450,910 of record NC_088222.1, read on the forward strand.
AACACTCATGTATCAATCTGATTGATGTTTTGTGTTGTGCAGTAAGCAGGCTCAGGTGTATAACTGTGGCTCCTTCCACCTTCAAAGAATAGGCAAAAGGCCAACCATGGAGAATAGTAAGACATTTCATTATTTCTCCTCATGTGTCTGTGCATGTTTTTCAGCATAAAGTACTCTCCAGCCACTTAGTGTGGCTACCATGTGAGGCCATACACACAGATTCCTGTTGAACACTGTCTACCTTATTTCATCTCAATAACAGTCTCTCCTTCACTTCATCCCTCTCTCCCCTTCTCCCTAAATCCTCTAGGTTATATCAGCTGAACCACTCCCGCATCTGAACTGGTTACATAGAGGGCACAGCATGATCAGAGGTGAGAGCGGTAACTTGGTCCGCTCAACAGGAAGTATTATTAAAGAGATGCCTTACATTGAAATACATATATAGATGTCGTCGTCCCAGAGGTAAGGATCCAAGGTCAGTTTTCCTGATGATTATGATGACTGACAGTGTTAGAAAAAAACATGCTCTTTCTCTCGTCTGCAGGTATGTTTTGATGTGAGAGAGGATGCCAACCCCCAGTCCCGTCATCTCCACCTCACCCGCACTTAAGATGACCTTCGGGCCGACTGGGAGCCCAAGGCTGGTTAGGAGACACCACTAGAGACGCTATTATGTAATTGTGATGAACTGAGAGAATATTAGGGTTGCCTTGTGATTCATTAATCATATGCTGTCTTCCCTGCCCCTCTGTTCTCACCTCTTTCCCTTTCTGTCTTTTACACCTCTCTTGCCACATCCTCTTTCTTCCTTTGTTTTTATAATGCACACCATATGTGCATTGAAATACAGATTGAACTTGTATTTATAATATAATATTACGCATTTATAACCCGCATTTATAACCCTAATGATCTTCTTTCAATAAAGCATTTTAGATTCTCTACTGGTTAAAATTAAGTCTCTCATTTGATGAAATACTACACCTATCCTGTGTTTATCAGATCAATGCAGATGAAGGAAATTAAATATTGAGATTAACCGGTTTTAGAGTATTTACATGATGCAAAGGAAGAGTAGTGTACTGTTTTGTAAATACTATTTATGTATATACGAATTACAAATCAGCCTTTAACTAGTTAAATCATGTGTCTAGTCTATTGTATAGTTACAATGTGTAACCATTGATGTCCCAGGACCAGGATTGGTAAACACTGTTGAAGTCTATAATTGTAATACATACATGCAGACACAGCATCATTCAAAGACTGGAATTTTATACTGCTGGAATTTGATATGACTGAAAAAGAATCTCACAGATATTCATACCTGAACTACACCTTTATTTGCCAAGGTAGAGTACATGATCAGTGAATATATTAAATGTACATGCTACAATGTTGTGATCTCATGTATGGTAATAACTACATGTATATACAATTTGCATCCTTAGCACAAAGTTACTCACTTTAAGTCAATGTCTGACAAGTCTTAATGGACTTCATATCGAAAATACAAACGTGATATTTAGTTTAGTTGTCCCGATGCTATACCATGGACATATAATTAAGTTGTATGATTTATGAATGGCAAGGATATATGAGATCGACTTTATTCAGTAAATTCGACACATTTTATAAGCTAGTCAAGCTTGGTGTTCATCAATCAAAGCACAGTAAATAGCCTGTGCACCACCACTCCGTGGATGCATATGAAACACATGATATAAAATAAATGAATGTGCCAGAAAACAATAGGCAATTCGACTCATTGTAACCACAATGTATGGGAAGAGCAAATTCATTCACATGGACAATGAAGGAGCAGTGTTTCCAGGTCAACACTCGCTTTGTGACGGAGAGGAGCTTGTCCTATCAATAGATCGTTCATTCTAGCGGGAGGGGGCTTGGCTGACTTTTTTTCTGATTAGCCAATAAAAAATAAATAAATATTAGCTCATCCACCAACACCCCTCTTTGGAGGGCAAAAGTGACATTGTTTTAAAAATGTTGTTTTTGCAGCTTTAAGTTTATATAATTTAACTAGGCAAGTCAGTTAAGGACAAATTCTTATTTACAATGATGGCCTACCTCGGCAAAACCCTAATCCGGACGACGCTGGGACAATTGTGCACCCCCTATGGGACTCCCAATCACAGCTGGTTGTGATACAGCCTGGAATCGAACCAGGGTCTGTAGTGACAGAGATGCAGTGCCTTAGACCGCTGCGCCACTCGTTACACAAATGTAACATATACATTTTACCAACATGGTACCTTTTTTATATTGTTACATAACAAAGACATTTATTTATATTTTTTGATATACACATAACATTTGGGATAGTTAGGACTCGGACATCAATATAGAGTTTTCGGTAATAGCCATTACCGATCATGAGCTTTTTAAACCCAGCCCTCTGCTACTCTCAGCCCATCCCACCTATCTCTGTAGACCACCTGCTTTTGATTTCCAAAAATAGCCTAGTTAATTTAAGTGGAAAAGGTAGTTGCGTGAAAATTAGACTGTTTAATTGGCTGTTTAACCGCTAGTGGAAAACACTGCTGACATCCTCTGTGGAATAGACCGACACCGAAGCACATAGAATACTATTTTAGATGTACAGTATGCTGTTATGCATCCTATGTTGCAGTACTTTTTTCAAAATGTTTGTGAGGGGTTTTCTGCTATATGATTAAAATTGAAGAGAGCACACTGCCTGGAATTAGTCATAAAGGTATGCATGTAATTTGCGATGCTCCTTCTTCACGATAGCACTTCGTGTGATGGCAATAAAGAGTATAAAGTAGAATAGCTGTTTGTGTAATAAATCGATGGCCTTAAGATTTCTTTCTTTCAATCTAGCCATCAATATAAATGTAAATATCTGTATTGTTAATGGCACCATTGTCACTTCCATTGACAAACACAAACATTTAATCAAAATATAGTGTATAATTAGTGGTAAACTACTGCAGAAATCCAGACTTAATTTCCATTTAACACGTTCTAGCCAAATACAGTGCCTTGCAAAATTGGTGAAGTGAAATGAAAAAAATAACTTGTTATAAAAAAATATCTGAAACGTTGAACATCGCATGAGCACCATTAAATCCATTATTAAAAAATAATGCACCACAACAAACCTGCCAAGAGAATGGAATGGCCTAGTCAAAGCCCAGACCTCAATCCAATTGAGAAGCTGTGGTATGACTTAAAGATTGCTGTACACCAGCGGAACCCATCCAATTTGAAGGAACCCGGAGCAGTTCCTTCACGAGGGGGTCAATACTTTTGCAAGCCACTTTATTTGGCCCAAAATTGGGTTCAGTACACTTGGGCATAAATACAATATGTTACATCACCAGGCATACTAGTTAGGGACCTCAAAGCACACACGATGGGTGAAAATACCCAACAAAAAAATGAAATTAGCTCATGAACATGAATGACTGGTAAAACTATGATCATGCAAATCTCAATATTTTGTAGAAAGTCGTCTTTAACCGGCATATACTGTATGTTGCAAATATTGTATTTTCAATCCTAAAATCAGTAGAAAAGCAGTATTTATGATTTGATGTACTGTTTATTATTTATGATATTCATGGTATAGGGAAGAAACAGAATCATAAATGAGTTTCTATTGAACCGCTTGGTACTGACCGACTGGCCTTTGAACATTAGGTAATTTCGAACTATAAGAAATTCCAGTCTTACCAGATGCCTTAAACCCAGCAGTGCTTTACAATAGTCTCATTCCTCTGTTCCCACTATGGGGGGGATCACTTTGGTTGTGTTGGCATAGCAAGCTGACTGCCATTTGGGAAGATACAATTAAGCAATAATGCACGAGCGGCAGAGGTATATGGCTAATATACCACGGCTAAGGGCTGTTCGTTCTTATGCACGATGCATCGCAGAGTGCCTGGACACAGCCCTTAGCCGTGATATATTGGCCATATACCATAAACCCCTGAGGTGCCTTATTGCTATTATAAACTGGTTACCAATGTAATTAGAGCAGTAAAAAGACATGTTTTGTCAAACCCATGGTATACGGTCTGATATACTACAGTTGTCAGCCAATCAGCATTCAGGGCACGAACCACCCAGTTCATAATGTCTTAAATACCATCTGATTCTCTCTTATCCCAGAGATGGATCTCTAACATCTCTCTTCTGTTCTGTTAATGGTAGGGGAGCCTGCCCAGAGCAATAAGTAGGGAGGCACTGGTATTTCTTACTCAAATTGCCTCGCATTAGGAAACTATTATGATGCGGACCTCTGCACTAAATATAAAACAAACCCTTGAGTCTTCGAACTCAAGTGAATGTCAAGGAAGACAAATTGTAATGAGCTACATCTTTGCCACGACATCCGACAGCCATTTAGCTGAAGTTATGGACGTGAGTGTGTGTGGTGACTGGCGTGTACTATAAATGTGAACATCAGTATGAATGAAGTGTGAGAACTTCAATCCATAAAGCCACTTAATTATGTATGAAGAAACAACTTCCAACCACGGCTACAAACTGCAGTGCACTTTGGGTATGTTTGTTTGCAGTTGATTGTGTGTGTGTGTGTGTGTGCGTGTGCGTGTCTTGACTGTGTATGTGTTAGTCAGAATGCATCCATCTGTTAGTCTCTGTCTGTCATTCTGAATACCAGTAGCTTAGAGTGAGTGTGTGTGCGGGTATGCAGCATGCAGCATGCTCTGTATTTCTTTTAGTATTGATACTGAATATATTCGGGCTGAAAGGGAGGTGGAACCGCATGTCCCATAAGCACATTATCCAGGGTACCCTCTCCCTTTCCCTCTCCACGCTTGCTAGCTAATACCTGGGCAAGGTTTCAGTCTTCAATAAGTAGGCTACGCTAACATTACAGCACTGCAAATGCTCTCTGAACTCTGCACCTGGGCCAGACAAGTCTAATGCAGTTTACCACAATAATGCAGCATAGCTGAAGCCTTGCTTGAGTAAATGCTGACTGTATTGTGCTGTAGCAGGTTCATGGTTAGTTCTCCACTGACTTAGCTTGAAAGACATGACTGGCAGAGAGCAAATGACCGAAGACCATATAAAAAGGAGATGTAGCCATTAGCCCAAAGAGCTAATACTACTTGAAACAGTAGAGTTGGGACGATAAACCGAAAATTACCGTCACCATTATTGCCTTCCTCTTACTGAAGGAATTTTGCTTCAGGGGTAATTTTCAGTGATTAGGCTTTACAACGCTCCTTAAATCAATGCAATTTGGTGTGTGTGTGTGTGTGTGTGTGTGTGTGTGTGTGTGTGTGTGTGTGTGTGTGTGTGTGTGTGTGTGTGTGTGTGTGTGTAAATAAGTTAATGGTGTATGTAGGCACCTGAGCTGATCCATATAAGGTGGAATGGGCATCTACCACCCATTCGAATGGTTTAGACCGTTTGGAAGTTTTTAGGGAGTGAGCTTCTCTTCTCCTTATTCGACCATGTTGTGGGGCTCGCAAAAGTTATTGCTGTCCTCTTTATTAAATGATCACAGGAACCACTATATCTAAGAAATTACCATATACATTGATTGTTTAAAGCAAAGCTACCAAACTATTGGTGAAGGTCAAATTGAATGTAAGCTGAGAACAGCAGGTATAGACAGATGAGAGTTGTGCCTCCGGGAGCTTACTTTTATTTCGGTCAAATCATTTTGATGCATTGCATTTGATAACAATAACCTAGCAAATTACATTGGTTGTCACTCAACTACTAAAGCCTAATATTGCACAAACCATTTTATAAGCATTTAAATGCGGAAGGTGCCACGCAGATGTGCAAGATCAGGAACATGCCAACCTCTCGTTAGTCAGAGCGTGATGCTACACACAGTGCGCAGCTCGACTAAGCTATTGTTATTGCCTGGGGTAGTTCGGCATACAAAATGACTTGTAGATCAATTATTATAAAGCACTTACATGCTTGATGCCTAGTTCTATATTGAAGAAGAGGACGTGTCATTTGTCACAAAAGATTAGTTATTTTTTCGGAAGATATAAAATGTAATTTGAAAGTTAATGAACCGGTGAGATGTAAAGTTTGAATCGATTTTCAGATTACAGTACATGCTACATTTGGATCGGTTTCAGTTCCTGTGGACCAATGCACTCATGTCTTAAACATTTGAATCAGAGACTGATACATATTGGCGAATCGTTATATCCCTACTACCAATGTAAAGTTTTTGTAGGACATTACATTTACTGTTACATTAATAAATTACATGGCTATCTAGCAACACAATCATAGTAGTTCTGAGCAATTAGCTGAAATTTCAGTTTATGTACAGTTTTTAAGTAATATTTTTTGTGTGTTTGAGCTCAACACGCCTTTTCTCGAGACAGAAATCTAATCAAGCATGAACTGTGGGATGTTGTAGGAAGATGATTTTTTCAACAGGCTACAATATGCATCATAGGTAAGTGCAGAAAATGTGGTAATTAACTACTATAACTAGAATCCATTGCACCTACAGCTGCCTGTTCTAATTAGTTATTGGTCGGGAAAGCCTGTGGGGCCGGCAGACAGACATGGAGAGGGAGGAACATAACCAGAATGTGTTGCAAACAAGAGGGATAGAGAACAGTTACTTAGGTATCTCTACCTGACAATACATCTAATTGATTGGTAGTTGTTATTCATCAGTCTTAAATGTATACCTTATTTACTTTGAAAAACTACTGAAATTGTGATTTTGTCAGACAGCAGGCAACTAACGATAGCTAACACACTTTTGTACATTGCGCTGTTCTGTACATTTGACCTTATTTTAGCGCCCTAAAAACATAATACTTCCAGGTCAACTGTAATATGAATACCATTGTAAAGCACAATTTCTCCCCTTTCCAGCAAAATCAATGACAAGGCCTTCATGCTGCCCAGCTCTTCATGATTGAAGTTGTACAACTGAATGCATTCGAACTGAAATGTGTCTCCTGCATTTAACCCAACCCCTCTGAATCAGAGATGTGGGGGGGCTGCCATAATCAATATCCACATCTTCATTGCATGGTGGAACAGTGGGTTAACTGCCTCGCTCAGGGACAGAATGACAGATTTTGACCATGTCAGCTCAGGGATTTGATCCAGCAACATTTCGGTTAACTGGCCCAATACTCTAACCACTAGGCTACCTGCGGCCAATGTTCTAACCAAGAAGGCAATGGAGCTCCAACAGGTCTTTTTAAAAATGGCAGGTGGGGAAGCGAAAGCTACTGCGTGATAGGGAAAGGGAGGTGTGGAAACGGGTGGGGAAACGACTGTTTTCACCCGATTTGTCCAACTTATCACCTCTAAAATGTCAATGAAACACAATAAAGAGTTTATATAATTCTCATGACATACCTATTGTCACACCTTGATCTGTTTCACCTGTCTTGTGATGTCTCCACCCCCCCAGGTGTTGCTTATTATCCCTGGTGTATATATCCCTGTGTTTCCTGTCTCAGTTCGTCTTGTGTGTTTTTCAAGTCAACCAGTGGTTTTCTGGTACTCCTGCTTCTATTCTCTTTTGCTAGTCCTCCCGGTTTTTGACCCTTGCCTGTTTTCTGGACTCCATACCCGCCTGCCTGACCATTCTGCCTCCCCTGACCTTGAGCCTGCCTGCCTCTTTGTACCTCCAGGATTATGAACTGGTTTTGACCTTTTGCCTGTCCACGACCATTATCTTACCTACCCCTTTTGGATTGTTTAATACATATCAAGACTCAAACCATCTGCCTCCTATGTCTGCATCTGGGTCTCACATTGTGCCCTTATACCTATTTGAAAGTTTGTGTCAAATTTGAAAAGAGTTATTAAGGCAACGCTAAATGTATCTTCACAATTAAACTGCGGCTGTCATGGTTTTTGAGACAGTCACTACAGTCCCAGTAGTTTTCATTGCAGCCTCGTTTGAATGCTGCAGTGGCGAAAATGTGTACGGATCGGGGTTAGTCACCGTTAGGCTGCTAAGCTAAATAGGATGACTCTTTGTGGAGCACAGAGATGGATGGCTGGCTGATACTGCCTGAGCCGAGATGAGATAATGACTTGGAATTAAATAAACACTAATCTAATAAAAAAAGTTATATTTTATCAAAGGTGGAATATTTTGGGAATGTTGGAATATTTTATCAAAGTTGGTTTATAAATAAGTGATAAGCAGTAATGTGCAGTCACTACCATCATTGGAGTTTTATTATTTGCATAAATTCATCATGCTAAGAACAAATACACTACTCAAAAAAATAAAGGGAACACTAAAATAACACATCCTAGATCTGAATGAATGAAATATATTATTAAATACTTTTTTCTTTACATAGTTGAATGTGCTGACAACAAAATCACACATTATCAACCCATGGAAGTCTGGATTTGGAGTCATACTCAAAATTAAAGTGGAAAACCACACTACAGGCTGATCAAACTTTGATGTAATGTCCTTAAAACAAGTCAAAATGAGGCTCAGTAGTGTGTGTGGCCTCCACGTGCCTGTATGACCTCCCTACAACGCCTGGGCATGCTCCTGATCAGGTGGCGGATGGTCTCCTGAGGGATCTCCTCCCAGACCTGGACTAAAGCATCCGCCAACTCCTGGACAGTCTGTGGTGCAACATGGCGTTGGTAGATGGAGCGAGACATGATGTCCCAGATGTGCTCAATTGGATTCAGGTCTGGGGAACGGGCGGGTCAAAGCATCAAAGCCTTCCTCTTGCAGGAACTGCTGACACACTCCAGCCACATGAGGTCTAGCATTGTCTTGCATTAGGAGGAACCCAGGGCCAACCGCACCAGCATATGGTCTCACAAGGGGTCTGAGGATCTGACCTAATGGCAGTCAGGCTACCTCTGGCGAGCACATGGAGGGCTGTGCGGCCCCCCAAAGAAATGCCACCCCACACCATGACTGACCCACCTCCAAACCAGCCATGCTGGAGGATGTTGCAGGAGGCAGAACGTTCTCCACGGCGTCTCCAGACTGTCACGTCTGTCACATGTGCTCAGTGTGAACCTGATATCATCTGTGAAGAGCACAACCCCCACCTGTGGACGTCGGGCCCTCATACCACCCTCATGGAGTCTGTTTCTGACCGTTTGAGCAGACACATGCACATTTGTGGCCTGCTGGAGGTCATTTTGCAGGGCTCTGGCAGTACTCCTCCTGCTCCTCCTTGCACAAAGGCGGAGGTAGCGGTCCTGCTGCTGGGTTGTTGCTCTCCTACGGCCTCCTCCACATCTCCTGATGTACTGGCCTATAATTGATATCATTGAATAGAAAACACTTAGAAGTTTGTAGAAATGTTAACATAATGTATGAGACAATAACACAACTGATACGGCAGCCGAAAATCAAAAGAAAAACCAAACAGAATTATTTTTTGGGGAGATGCTCTTTCAATGGAAAACTATAGGTCCTATGTAATTTCAGCTCCCAGATTGCAATTCCTATGGCTTCAACTAGATGTCAACAGTCTTTGTTCAAGGTTTCAGGCTTGTTTCTTCCAAAACTAGGAAGACATTTGAGTTTTGGTACAAAGAGTCACAGTTGGAAATCAGTCTATGGGCGCGCAACGAAGAGGACGCACACTTTTTAATTTTACTTTTCTATTGAACATACTTCTTTCCGTATGAAATATTATAGTTTATTTACATTTTAAGGTTACCTGAGGATTAAATAGCAACGTAGTTTGACTTGTTTTAACAAAGTTTAGCAGTAGCTTTTTGGATTCCATTGTTTGCATGTTGAACGAGTGGATTACTGAAATCGATGGTGCCAACTAAACAGGCTTTTTGGGTTATAAAGAAGGATTGTATCTAACAAAATGACCATGCATGTTGTAGCTGGGACCCTCGGGATTGCAAACAGAGGAATACTTTCAAAAAGTAAGGTTATTTAATCGCTATTTGTGATTTTATTATGTTTGTGCTGGTTGAAAAATATGTTGACGTCCATTCACCGGATATTGTCGACAGGTGTCCTGCTGACGGGACGCCAAGCCCTATTAAGTAAAGTCATGCTAATAAATTATGGTTAGCAAACTTCTTCCTGATCGGAGAGCTAATGTAGGCTCATACGATTTGCATGAAGTTGTAAGTAACAAGATAATTTCCAAGGACATAGACATATCTGATATTGGCAGAAAGATTAAATTCTTGTTACTCTAACTGCACTGTCCAATTTACAGTAGCTATTACAGTGAAAGAATACCATGCTATTGTTTGAGGAGAGTGCAGAATTTTGAACATAAAAAGCTAATAATAAACAAATTAGGCACATTTGGGCAGCCTTGATTTAAAAAATTAACAGAAATACAGTGGTTCATTGGATCAGTATAAAACTTTGCACATACACTGCGGCCATCTAGTGGCCAAAATCTAAAATACTTTGTATTATCGGGCCGGCAGGGTAGCCTAGTGGTTAGACCGTTGGACTCGTAACCAGAAGGTTGCAAGTTAAAATCCCCGAGCTGACAAGGTACAAATCTGTCGTTCTGCCCCTGAACAGGCAGTTAACCCACTGTTCCTAGGCCATCATTGAAAATAAGAATTTGTTCTTAACCGACTTGCCTAGTTAAATAAAGATAAAATAAAAATTGTCTTTTACCAGATCTATTGTGTTTTTTCTCCTACATTCCTTTCACATTTCCACAAACTTCAAAGTGGTTCCATTAAAATATTACCAAGAATATGCTACAGGCAGTTAGATTTGGGTCTCTCATTTTAGGCGAAAATTGAAAAAAAGGGGAGGATCCTTAAGAGGTTTTACTAAGTAAACATATTGGGCAGTCACTACCATAATGTGTTTTATTCTGTGTTGTTACAGCATTCAACCCACAATGCATTTATAAAATAAATAAATAATCTAAATGGAAATTGAAAACCCGTGATTATTTTTCAAAGGACAAACCTAAACCAAATTAACCTCAAAAAGCAATAATAATCGCTCAGCACTAATATTTTGGGTTAGCAATCTAGGTAATGTGTGTTGAGTTCTCACTATCTCAGCAGTGATGGAAAAAGTCATAGTAAAATAGTACTCAAGTAAAATTTCAAAAGTATTTGGTTTTATATATACTTAAGTATCAAAAGTAAAAGTATGAATCATTTCAAATTCCTTATATTAGGCAACCAGACGGCACCATTTTTTTTTACGGATAGCCAGGGGCACACTCCAACATTCAGGCCTTAATTTACAAACGAAGCATGTGTGTTTAGTGAGTCTGCCAGATCAGAGGCAGTAGGGGTGACCAGGGATGTTCTCTTGATGTGTGTGAATGGAACATTTTCCTGTCCTGCTAAGCATTCAAAATGTAACGAGTTCTTTTGGGTGTCAGGGAAATGTATGGAGTAAAAAGTACATTATTTGTAGTAATGTAGTGAAGTCAAAGGTAAAGTAAGCAAAAATATAAATAAAACTAAACTACAGCTACCCCAAAAAATACTTAGGTAGTACTTTAAAGATATTAACTTAAGTACTTTACACCACTGTATCTCAGGTTGTGAATTATATAGCTGAGGCCTAGGCCAATATGCAAAAATGATTAAGACAAATTCATTTCTAAAGAGACAAAAATACATCTAATCATTGTTGATCCTATTTTGACAGGTAGCACATCAATTGCAATTATGCATTCCCTGAAAATGTTAGATGAAATAGCTAATGTATTTCTTGAATCATACAGCTCTTCCGCTAATGGAAAATAACTATATTTTATTTTATTGTATTATTGTTATCGAGCAAAATGGGTCAATTTATCATGACATTCCTTTTTGCCCATAACACCCAACAAATAAGAGCAAGCTTGGCCATTCTTATGACAGATTTATCTGGGGTTATCCACTATGTGGAACTGGTAACAAATGGCTAACAAATTACAGTAGAATAGTCTGTCATCATGTGCTTCAGGGTTTTCTTAGTAGTTCTGTTCTCACAGTATCAACCTAAATAATCCTATAACATTTCCTGGGTAGCTAAACATGAATCAGTCAATTTCAATTTCCCACAACACATTAGTGTCTTGGTAATTTATTGAATAGTTTACCAGAGGCGTTAACATGTCTTTAAAGCGGGGGAGTGAGAAAGAAACAGAAAAATCAGAAATCATCAAGAAATCATACTGTGAACCGCCCCTGTTCCTCATTTTAGTGAATCCCCACTCCTGTAATCCACAGGAAATACAAGATTATTTCCATTAAAAAAAATAGCTGGTGAATGTAGGCCAAGCTGGTTCCACTGCATATGCCGGAGACATTACAATCAAATCCAATGCCAGCGAACTGTGTCTTCCTCTTTCTCTGTTGAAGATTGGCAATTTTGCGGGTTTATATGATTTGGCAAGTTCACCCATTTGTTTTGATAATACAAGTCAGCCTTCCCCGAGCTTTTAAAGGGAAGGAAAGACACAAGTCAGGAAAAAACATGCAATTTATTACGACGACAAAACTGCAGTCAGCAAAACTGTCCTGTGTCATTAGGGCCAGGGCCAAATGGGTCCTGTAGCTGTCAGAATGGAATAGGCCTAAGTCTTCTGGAAAGGTGTACTGAGGTAGATAGTCAATTCTGAACGTGATCATATTCTGTCCACAGATGTGGAAATGGCACAAACAAAATCATGTTTGACTGCAAATTCCATTCCCTGGGGGGAGCCTTTGTGGAAGTCTATGATTGCGTTTTTTGTGATTATTGCTATCACTGCGGGGATAACGAGAAGCTGCCAGTGTTTGTTGGCTGCAGTGGGTTAATGCCAGACCTTACTGCATGCCAGGGCCCCTTAGCTAAGGAGCTGTGGCGAATTCACAGCCCTGGGTTTGATATTGAGCCTTTTGGTTCCAAGCCAGACCAGGCGAATGGCAGCACAATGCCATTAGCCCCCTGACATTGTGGATAGAAATAGCTGACGAACAGCTGTCTCAAAGACATGCCCCATGGCAGCCGGACAGCACTCCCTCTCCTCGCTTCGTCTTTGATAAGGCCAAAGTAAAAAATAACAGGTTTACAGTACCTTATCAACGGTAAGCCAGACAAGAGATGTGAGGGACGTGCATGTACAGTGTAACTGCACCATTAATTTGCATAATGGCTTCTCAAAACCTTGTTATAGTTTGTCTTAAGTATCCATTTCCTTCCACATCCACTCTGCTACTATATTCCATGTCTCCCCTGAGTGTTCTCTGACAACATCTCCAAACCTGTCTTGGTCTCCAGATGACAGTATCAGGTTAATTGCAAATTGAGGACAATGCATGAAATCATGGAGATGATAGATGCAAGACTAGATGAGGCAAGGTGTGGGGGAAATGGGCTTACAAAGAGAATCCCCAACATCCCTCTGTGAAATCAAATTATCACCTTGGTCTAGGGGTAACTTTGGGGAGCAATTGAATATTTCTTTGAAGAGGGCTCGAACAACTCTGACAGAAACATGGACTGGCAAAATGCATCTCCATTTTGAAATTGTTGAACAGCAAGGAGTTATATGCACCAACTAATTATTCTGCCCTAACAGATTTGATGGCTAGTCTGTAAAGAAAACGGTTGTTACATCTAGTATGTTAAATGGAAATGGAAATGAATGAAAATCAATAACACAATAATCAGGAGAAAGATAAACTAAGATTTCTGCGAGATTTCTTGTTGCCAACAATCATTCTCAACTTTTAATGTGGGGTATTGCCAGAGTCCTTGCTAAACTACCACAATATTCAAGGATTACATTGCAATAATGACGTCACTGGTTGACAGAGGCTGTTGTACAAGAAAAAGATTACCACAATGAGTGTGTGCACAGCCTTAAATTGAATATCTATCAAGCCAATAAAGCTGAAAATATCAATTTTAAGACATAGCAAAATGCAGACACTGCACTATATTATGTAGTAGACACAAATATATTGGCTAGTTAGCATAGGAAGGCTTACGTATGCGCTTAACCCAACTTAGAAAATGTGGCTAATGATTGCTGTTCAGCAAGTTGAGGATGATTATACCACCACAGAGAGGTCACATGGTTGTGGGACTATACTCATCTCTCCAGGAAGATAAGCTGCTCAGAAGACCCTCAATACACGGTCGCCATAGTGACATTCACCGCTGGGTGCTGATCGCTAACCTCAGTATTTTCAGATTACAGGTAGGTGGGGATGGAACACAAAATGTTTCGTCATTCATTTAGTTTTGCAAATGTGCAAACATCAGGTAGCCATACTGGTAATTTTTGTTCATCCACATCTCACAAGAGTCATTCAAAAATGTATTTAGTGCTATATTTGAAATGAGGACGAGGGAGAAAACCCACAGCTTGATTGGCATGCTGCAGCAGGTGTTGTTTTAAGTTAAGTGAGCAGTTCACCTCTGCTCTGGAAATTTGTGCGGATTTGATACAGTCCAGTAACTTCGGATTTCAAATTAAATCAAACTTTATTTGTTACATGCACCAAATACAACCAGTGTAGACCTTACCATGAAATGCTTACTTACAAGCCCTTAATAACCAACAGTGCAGTTCAAGAAGAGTTAAGAAAAGATTGACCAAATAAACTAAAGTAAAAAAATATATGAAAAGTAACACAATAACGAAGTTATATACAGTGATAAGAAGAGCAGCTACACTAGCTGACAACACGGAAGGGACAAGCACCATGGCTGAGAAAGATTGTATCAGAGCGTTTGAGGCAAAGTACTGGGTAGAGTTCCCCTCCACCAAATGAGAGAATGTCACGATGTTCGTAATAATGGTCAGACCAAGGCGTAGCGTACGTAGAGTCCCAAATTATTTATTAAAGAAAGTGAAACTTAGAAGAAAAAAAAGAAAGAATAAACTAACCATGACGACAACGCAGTGCTAACAGGCAACTAAACATAAACAATATCCCATAACCCACAGGTGGAAGAAATGCTACCTAAGTGTGATCCCCAATTAGAGACAACAATAGCCAGCTGCCTCTAATTGGGAATCATACCTAAACCCCAACATAGAAAAAACAACCTAGAATCCCACATAGAAAAGATAAACTAGACAAACCCCCCTAGTCACGCCCTGACCGACTCTACCCTAGAAAATAAAGGCTTTCTATGGTCAGGACGTGACAGAGAAAGGTTTTCTGCAATAAGTATGTGATCATTTACACTCTTGCTGATTTATACAAAGGGTCATTGGTTAAAACCACATTTCAGCTGGTGTCTATTCCACAAGTTACAACCAGCTAAATCTATGATGTTAAAATGCCTATTTACTCTGTTCCATCTGACCGGGGAATCCACTGTCTCATCAGCCCTGCCAAGCAATTTTTTTACTTGATCTCCACTATAAAAATCATCTAGACATTATCACACATTTCTTTTAGACTAACATTTAGTTTTCAACAGCAGATATTTGTCTAAACCTTACTGTCTGTCCCTCCTACATTTGCAACATTGTTTAAATATTCAAATTTGATCTCCAGCTGTTCCATAGTAATGAACAAGTCGGGAAGACTGTGGGGCGGCAAGGTAGCCTAGTGGTTAGAGCGTTGGACTAGTAATCGAAAGGTTGCAAGTTCAAATCCCTGAGCTGCCAAGGTACACATCTGTCGTTCTGCCCCTGAACAGGCAGTTAACCCACTGTTCCTAGGCCGTCATTGAAAATAAGAATTTGTTCTTAACTGACTTGCCTGGTCAAATAAAAAGAGACAGACAGGCAGGCAGTGTTTCTCAGTCAGTTTAAATCATGAATCAACTGGCCTAATTTTTATGGCTATATACAAATAAATGCAAATTGAAAAAAGCTTCAGTTTGAAGTGATTGTGTTGTTAGCTAGCTCCTCTGAACAACAGTGTCCTGACAAGTGACTGTAAGTCAGCCAGCTAACAAGCAAGGGGTAAGAACGTTGCCAGCCAGTATAGCAATGGAACATTTAGAATGAATGTCTGGGTCGTGTCTCTGGCTCGCATGGACCTAAGAGATCCTTTTAATTCTCTATTTTGGTTAGGTTGGGGTGTGACTAGGGTGGGCAATCTAGTTTTCCTATTTCTTTGTTTGGCCTGGTATAGTTCCCAATCAGAGACAGCTGTCTATCATTGTCTCTGATTGGGGATCATACTTTGGCAGCCTTTTTCCCACCTTAGTTTGTGGGAACTTGATTTTGTATAGTTGCTGTGTGGTCGGCAGAACTTTACGTTCGTTTTGTATTATTATTTTTTTCAGTGTTCGTTTTAATAAAAGTAAGATGTTCGCCTACCACGCCGCACCTTGGTCCAATCCTTCAAACAATGAGCGTAACAGAAGATCCCACCACCAAATTACCGAGCAGCGTGGCCAGGAGGAGCAGGGATCCAGGGCCCGGGAGAAAAGGTGGTGGAGGACATCATGGACATGGGAGGAGGTTATGGCAGGGGACAAGATCCTGCCATGGAAGCAGGCAGAGACAGGGAAGGAGGATCAACGACGACTCCGGGGATCGCAACCACGACGCAAGCACGAGGGGCAGCCTCCCCCCAAAATTTGGGGGGGCACACGGAGTGGTTGGCAGAGCCAGGTTTCAGACCAGAGCCAACTCCCTGCACTCGCTTAAAGGAGCGTGTGACCGTTCAGGCACCATATTATGCGGTGATACGCACTGTGTCTCCAGTGCCCATTCACAGCCCGGTATGCTCGGTGCCATCTCCCCGCACATGCCATGAGAAAATTAGCATTCAGCCAGGACGGATTGTGCCAGCTCTACGCTCAAGGCCTCCAGTGCGCCTCCACAGCCCAGAATATCCTGTGCCAGCTCCACGCACCCGGCCTCCAGTGTGTCTCCCCAGCCTGGTACTCCCTGTCTGTGCCAGCTCCACGCACCCGGCCTCCAGTGCGTCACCCCAGCCTGGTAAGATGTGTGCCGGCTCCACGCACCAGGCTACCAGTGCGCCTCCGCAGTCCGGAGCCTCCTGTGAGGGTTCCCAGTCCGAAGCCTTCTGTGACGTTCTGCGGTCCGGATCCCCCATTGACGGTTCCCAGTCCGGAGCCTTCTGCGACGATCTACGGTCCCCGGCAACGATCTATTGTCCAGAGATCATGTGTGTTGTATATACTCCTGAGAACTAGTCATAAAGATATATATATATATATAGTGGGAGGAACAAGTATTTGATACACTGCCGATGTTGCAGGTTTTCCTACTTACAAAGCATGTAGAGGTCTGAAATGTTTTATCATAGGTACACTTCAACTGTGAGAAACGGAATCTAAAACAAAAATCCAGAATATCACATTGTGGGATTTTTAGGTAATTCATTTGCATTTTATTGCATGACATAAGTATTTGATACATCGGAAAAGCAGAACTAAATATTTGGTACAGAAACCTTTGTTTGCAATTACAGAGATCATACGTTTCCTGTAGTTCTTGACCAGGTTTGCACACACTGCAGCAGGACTTTTTGGCCCACTCCTCCATACAGACCTTCTCCAGATCCTTCAGGTTTAGGGGCTGTAAACTGGGCAACACTGACTTTCAGCTCCCTCCAAAGATGTTCTATTGGGTTCAGGTCTGGAGACAGGCTAGGCCACTCCAGGACATGGAGATGCTTCTTAAGGAGCACTCCTTAGTTGCCCTGGCTGTGTGTTCCGGGTCGTTGTCGGTGCAGTTGTCCTCTCCCTTTTTCAGAAAAGCATCCCCAAAGAATGATGTTTCCACCTCCATGCTTCACGGTTGGGATGGTGTTCTTGGGGTTGTACTCATCCTTCTTCTTCCTCCAAACACGGTGAGTGGAGTTTAGACCAAAAAGCTCTATTTTTGTCTCCTCCTCTGGATCATCCAGATGGTCACTGGCAAACTTCAGACAGGCCTGGACATGCGCTGACTTGAGCAGGGGGACCTTGCGTGCGCTACAGGATTTTAATCCATGACGGTGTAGTGTGTTACTAATGATTTTCTTTGAGACTGTGGTCCCAGCTCTCTTCAGGTCATTGACCAGGTCCTGCCGTGTAGTTCTGGGCTGAACCCGCACCTTCCTCATGATCATTGATGCCCCACGAGGTGAGATCTTGCATGGATCCCAAGACCGAGGGTGATTGACCGTCATCTTGAACTTCTTCCATTTTCTAATAATTGCACCAATAGTTGTTGCCTTCTCACCAAGCTGCTTGCCTATTGTCCTGTAGCCCATCCCAGCCTTGTGCAGGTCTACAATTTTATCCCTGATGTCCTTACACAGATCTCTGGTCTTGGCCATTGTGGAGATGTTGGAGTCTGTATGATTGAGTGTGTGGACAGGTGTCTTTTATACAGGTAAGGAGTTCAAACAGGTGCAGTTAATACAGGTAATGAGTGGAGAACAGGAGGGCTTCTTAAAGAAAAACAGGTTTGTCAGAGCTGGAATTCTTCCTGGTTGGCAGGTGATAAAATATGTATGTCATGCAATAAAATGCAAATAATTTCTTAAAATCATACAATTTTTGTTTTAGATTCCGTCTCTCACAGTTGAAGTGTACCTATGATAGAAATTACAGACTTCTACATGCTTTGTAAGTAGGAAAACCTGCCAAATCGGCAGTGCAACAAATACTCGTTTCGCCCACTGTGTATATACAGTGGGGCAAAAAAAATATTTAGTAGGCCACCAATTGTGCATGTTCTCCCACTTAAAAAGAAGAGAGAGGCCTGAAATTTTCATCATGGGTACACTTCAACTATGACAGACAAAATGAGAAAAAAAATCTAGAAAATCACATTGCAGGATTTTTTATGAATTTATTTGCAAATTATGGTGGAAAATAAGTATTTGGTCATGTACAAACAAGCAAGACTTCTGGCTTCCAACAGACCTGTAACTCCTTCTTTAAGAGGCTCCTCTGTCCTCCACTCGTTGCCTGTATTATTGCCACCTGTTTGAACTTGTTATCAGTATAAAAGACACCTGTCCACAACCTCAAACAGTCACACTCCAAACTCCACTATGATCAAGACCAAAGAGCAGTCAAAGGGCACCAGAAACAAATTTGTAGACCTGCACCAGGCTGTGAAGACTGAATCTGCAATAGGTAAGCAGCTTAGTTTGAAGAAATCAACTGCGGGAGCAATTATTAGGAAATGGAAGACATACAAGACCACTGATAATCTCCCTCGATCTGGGTCTCCACGCAAGATCTCACCCCGTGGGGTCAAAATGATCACAAGAACAGTGAGCAAAAATTCCAGAACCACACGGGGGGACCTAGTGAATGACCTGCAGAGAGCTGGGACCAAAGTAACAAAGCCTACCATCAGTAACACACTACGCCGCCAGGGACTCAAATCCTGCAGTGCCAGACGTGTCCCTCTGCTTAAGCCAGTACATATCCAGGCCCATCTGAAGTTTACTAGAGAGCATTTGGATGATCCAGAAGAGGATTGGGAGAATGTCATATGGTCAGATGAAACCAAAATAGAACTTTTTGGTAAAAACTCAACTCATCGTGTTTGGAGGACAAAGAATGCTGAGTTGCGTCCAAAGAACACCATACCTACTGTGAAGCATTGGGGTGGAAACATCATGCTTTGGGGCTGTTTTTCTGCAAAGGGACCAGGACGACTGGTCCGTGTAAAGGAAAGAATGAATGGGGCCATGTATCGTGAGATTTTGAGTGAAAACCTCCTTCCATCAGCAAGGGCATTGAAGAGGAAACGTGGCTGGGTCTTTCAGCATGACAATGATCCCAAACACACCGCCCGGGCAACGAAGGAGTAGCTTCGTAAGAAGCATTTCAAGGTCCTGGAGTGGCCTAGCCAGTCTCCAGATCTCAACTCCATAGAAAATCTTTGGAGGGAGTTGAAAGTCTGTGTTGCCCAGCAACAGCCCCAAAACATCACTGCTCCAGAGGAGGTCTGCATGGAGGAATGGGCCAAAATACCAGCAACAATGTGTGAAAAACTTGTGAAGACTTACAGAAAACGTTTGACCTCTGTCATTGCCAACAAAGGGTATATAACAAACCTTTTTTATTGACCAAATACTAATTTTCCACGATAATTTGCAAATAAATTCATAAAAAATCCTGCAATGTGATTTTCTGGATTTTTTTTCTCATTTTGTCTGTCATAGTTGAAGTGTACCTATGATGAAAATTACAGGCCTCTCTCATCTTTTTAAGTGGGCGAACTTGCACAATTGGTGGCTGACTAAATACCTTATATATATATATATATATATATATACAGTGCCTTGCGAAAGTATTCGGCCCCCTTGAACTTTGCGAACTTTTGCCACATTTCAGGCTTCAAACATAAAGATATAAAACTGTATTTTTTTGTGAAGAATCAACAACAAGTGGGACACAATCATGAAGTGGAACGACATTTAGTGTATATTTCAAACTTTTTTAACAAATCAAAAACTGAAAAATTGGGCATGATTTTAGTCCTTACTTGGACTAACTCTCCAACAACACCATCCATCCATGATGAGCCTGTCTTTCACTGAAGCCTATGAACACTTCAACCCCTGTCCTGCACTGAAGTCAAGCCTCTGGACACCTCAATTCATGCCTCATACCCTCATTCAATCACTGCTGTGATCCCTTCCCAAAACTGTAAGTAGCCCTCTCATTCACATTCCCCATTATATTATACAATAAATGTCTTTATTAAATGCTTTAGGTTAAAATAATTAGTCTTTGGTGATTTTTGAAACATGCTTTGTCATCTCTGTGCGGTCTGCGCCTATACCGGTGGTCTCCCATCCTCCTCAATTTTTCAAGTCAATAGCCTCTACTCTGTTATGGGTATGCTTGTCATCGGCAAGGAATCAGCAGTTTTATAAGATAAAAATAAACGTAATAGAGCTAAGCACAGGCAAATTCCTAAAAAAGTGGTTTAGTCTGCTTTCCAACAGACACTGGGAGACAAATTCACCTTTCAGCAAGACAATAACCTAAATATACACTATTGCTTACCAAGACACTATTGCCTACCATCTGCTTGAAAATCTTTAGCAGCACTTGAAAATGGATGTCTATCCAGGATCAAAAACCAACTTGACAGAGCTTGAAGAATTTTGAAAAGAATAATGTGCATATTTTTTTTTATTGGTAGTTAGTCTAGACAACTTTTTTTTGTCATTCTCATTCAGATATCATATTAACATGGCATAAGCCATGGCAAAATATGTATAATTTGAGGGATTTTTTTAAAGCTTTATTTAGACAGTTTAGTCTCATTGAGATACAAACTATTTGTCAAGAGACACCTGGTCC
The DNA here is from genome assembly GCF_036934945.1 of Oncorhynchus masou masou. Lineage (NCBI taxonomy): Eukaryota > Metazoa > Chordata > Actinopteri > Salmoniformes > Salmonidae > Oncorhynchus > Oncorhynchus masou. Next base: position 44,472,115 of record NC_088222.1, read on the forward strand.
AACCAAGACAGCAGGAGGAGAGAATAATAATGTTTCAGAAAAATCAGATATAACAACTTACTGACATAGACACACCATAAACAAAATGTGACATACACACACACAGTACGTTACAATTACAGAAACATACAAGCATCATAGATACAAATCTATCATATGTACCACCGCATGAAGTCCTAATGACAATCAAATTCCTCAGTAACATGTGAATCAACCAAACTTTTAAACTCCAAGGAAATAAGATCTTGGAGTTTCAAGATCAGCTGGAGAGAATTCCAAGACCACGGAGCTGAGTAACTAAAACACTTTGTTCCCATGATCCGTTCTGATTTTAGGAACTGTTAAAAGTAAATAGGAGTGAGACCGTAACTTGTATTTATTTCCTGACCTAAAATAAAAGCAGTAGTTGTAGCTTTAAAAAATGGCTTTAAAACTGCAAAATATTATCTCCATCCCATGGTTAAATGGGTAGAATTGCAGGAAATTAGCTATAAAACTGCAAAAAAAAAAATTCTTCGTCCATGGAATCTGTAGAATAAGAGCTGCCGGAAAACATGTGTCGAGACAGCATTTGCCCCAGTACTTTTCAATCTGGTAGGCGCCGCCACACCACTCAAAGCTGCACCACTGAACGCGTTTATCAGACATATGCCACATTCAAAACAACTGGGAAATCTTTTTGAGCAGGTAACCAACTCTGAATTCCATGTCGGAAACTCTGACATCTTTCTAGCGCTCAGAATTTCCGACCTGAAGATCACTGACATCATGATGTGACCTTTTTTTTCCAGAGTTCCAAGTTGTCCTGAAAGCACCATTATTCATTAGTACACGTCATAGAAAAACTTTTGCAACGGAAAAGAAAGCAGGCGTTTCTTATTGGACAAGTTGACATAGCACCTCACCCAATTTCCTTTGCCTCTCTTTTGTCTAGTCTAGGAAAACCCTGTCCCTAGGATTTTAAGAAGTATCCCCCATGCTCGCTGCAACAGGTGGTTTCACAGTAGTCTTCTAGCTACAGCTTACAGGGCCTATAAACCACACCTCTCAACAACAATGTTTGGTTGCACCAGCACCTTGTTGCTTGCCTCTGCACTTGTTTTATTCTTGGCTCACGCTCCTCTTCAATCTGTGGAATAGTCGTCACAAAGGTTAACACGAGCTTCTATAGCCACAAACTCATAAACAACACCCATTCCTACAATTTGTATTCTTAAAATCTGATTTTAAACCTAGCCTTAACCCTAACATTAACCACACTGCTAACCTTATGCCTAACCCTAACCTTAAACTAATACCCCCAAAAACATTTTTGTGGCTGTGGAATCTGACTTTGTGGCTATAGAGAAAGAAGCTAGTGGAAACCAAGTGGAATCCTGCCGGAATCTGACTTTGTGGCTGTGTTATTTAGTGGAAACCCTTCTTTCCTGCCTGCCTCATGAAAGAGTGAACACAAATGTTCATGGCAAACAAGGTACTATATGTTTTAATAAAAGCAGTTTAGTCATCCTCTAAAACTATCTAGAATTAGCCAATCTATAGCTAGGTCACAAAACTACTAATGTTATATTTAGAGTAGCCTAGCTAGATAGCTAGCTAACTTCAGCTAGCTAGGTTGATGCAATCATGCAGCCAGCAGCTAATATTAATAATTTAGACTCACTGAATAAATGTATTTGGCACAGGATAAAGAACATGAAATTATCTGCTGCTGCTATCCAAGGCCAATGGATACTGAAGTGCCTGAAAAGGTTAGTCCGCCAGTTTGTTAGTCCATTAATGTTTGTTGGCATATTATTATATTTCCACTGCTGGTGATTATTCACAAATATTGGTGGCACAAATTACACTGTCATTAAAAGTTTTAAAAAATCAACAAATTCGCCACAGAGCAGTCAGCACAGATCATTTGAAAACATTTGTCCAACCATAACAAAGTGGATGGCTAATGCAGAAAGAGAGAATTGGTCGATTCTGGCACCACCATAACTTTCACAAATACGATAGGCAGCCATGGTGTCAGTCTTTTTCGACTAGCAGGTTAGGTTAGAATAGAGTGCAATGGAATGAGTGACATTCAATAAAATCTACTTCATTAAAATATTGGGATATTGTTTTCAATTAAAATGTTGATTTAATGATTGAATATATAGATTTAACAGGCAATCAGCTCCTACAGTGAGCGCCAGGGAACCAATCAGGACAACACAAGGTTGGTGGTATTATTACTTACACATAAAAAAATACTTTGCTACCAATTCTACTGTGTATAGTGTTAAATGTAACCCTGCCTCACATAAAGCTTCCAGAATGAATAATTGCAGAAGAGCACTGTAATGAGATGAACTAATAGTTTTCATGACATAAAATGTAAATACTTTTCTACACTGAAACATGTCTCTTTTTTATTTTTCAAAGTCAACTGCTTAACAGTGTGTGTGTGTGTGTGTGTATGTGTGTAAAGACTGAAATTACTATTTAAAAATACAATGTAACCATTCTTTGCATAACGCTCACCACTGCCATAGGAGTTCACTGAACCACAGAGTATGTTGTCCATTGAAGTTGTTCTCTGGCTCTTTTGATATCAGATTCATAATGAATCACAACAAGGTTTGTGGTAGTTTGAAAGTCTTTTTCAGCCTCAGGTCAGGAGCGTTTAGAATTCACATGACCCGACAACAAAATCCCCAGACCTATAGTCATAGCACAGATGAAAAGGGAAGCTATCTATACTAATAATAATAATACCTGACCAGGTCATGAGATCAGGAAAAACTCCAAGCCCCAGAAAAGACACATAGGCATTTTGCCACACATCTTTTGAACTCGTGGAGCCACTTCTGTGTAAAATTGCAGGATATTAACTTCAAAACAAACAAAAAATATCTCCGCCGTCAAGAGAGGGGCCACTAAAATGATTTGCTGTGAGGTAGACGATCCAAAGGCCTTCACAAGACCCTGAATGACCAGGCCTGTGTTGATCCAGCTTTGCACAATCACATGGATTCTGTTTACATATGTCTAATGGTTAACCCTATATTGATTCTGCTTACTACTTCTAAGAAAACAGTATAGATACTGGAAAATTCTCAAGGTACTGGAAAATGTTCAATAGTCAGCGGCACCACCAACCAAATCTCACTTAGGGCCCCCAAAAGGCTAGAGTTGGCCCTGCGTAATCAACAGGTGTAACAAATGGACTGGGTGGGGGGCGAATTTGACCGTGTCAATAGGATTTGAGGGTTGTGGGTTGTGAAAAACAAATTACAAAATAAATATTACAAATAATATTTTTTGGGGAAATTATACCACCAGCCAAAACAGCACTTTTGAGACTGGAAGTGCAAGGGAGCATGAGCATGTGCAAAGGTAAAGTCCTATCTGTGCACATGCCTGTATAGGGGCTTCTTCCATCATAAGCACCTTAGTTGCATCATAAGCACAGCCAACATTTAGAATCGTATCATTTAACCAGACATAAACCACTCTTATTTTACTTTAAATTGGCAAAGCAACGTTGGACTCATAGTTAATACAACTTTTTATAGTGAGTGTAAGAATAATGAGAAAGTGTTTTACCTGAGAAAGACGTTTTCGCCTTGCCTGACGGTAATATTGTCCATCACTTTACTATCGGTTTGGGATTCCCCTTGACTGTGGACAGGCAAACCTGCGGGGACAAGAAACAGCAGTCTGAAAGACAGAACCACCAGGCACTTCCAAGACACGGTAAAGTATCCACAAATACCCATCTTCGGTTTATAAATCCCACTGCTTGTCGAGACAATGCTTCCGTTGTTTTAAAAGGCAAATGCGTATAGCGGTCCTGTGGAGCGAGCGCGGGTTAGTTAATAGCCTACTGTTCATCTGTTAATCCAAATATGTTTTCCAGGTACAGTATAGTCTATGCAAGAGGGTAGCTATCCTTACTGCGCACTCCAAAATATATTTTCAGCCTGTTCCATTCTGTTCCGCAGCTCGCATGGAAATGTTTACTTTTCCTTTCCGAATGGTCCAAATGCTTGTATTGATGATGACATTGCGCAATTTCACGTTCATGGAAAATTAACGGTTGCGGTTAAAACAGGTATTTCGGTTGAGATGACGTGATAAAACTTAAACAAACCACTGGTGCCAAATCCGAAGAAGAGAGCACAAACAACAACACACATGATTGATTATCTCTTGTGATTGACTCTATACAATATAGTTTTAGTGATCTCCACCATCCCTTCAGCACTTGGGGTTTGTTGCACATTTCAAATAGGCAGGGATAGCAGCACTAATATTCTTTTTTATTTTCACTCAAAACCAAAAACGAGTATCAGGTTCATTGAATCGATTATTTTCCCCAATCTTTACAAGTATGCACCACCAATTTGAGTTTGTTGCTAAACACCCTCACAGTAAGAACTCTGGAGGGAGGGTGGGGGGGGGGGGGGTTGTTGTCATGGTAGCAGGGACCTTGGTGAATAGCTCTGTACAGGTGTGTGGACATTACTGTTAATCAAGGATGCAATTGTAAACGTGGATCAACTGTGTGTGTTTTGATGCAGATGCTATAGACTAGACCTACAGATAGACTATATTGTTCAAACCTTGAATCGGGGAAGTTGAAGTGAAATTGCTGGGTATGACTCAACTGTTTCGGTGGTGTGGATGAAGGCATGCAGACTAAATATACTGCCCATGACTCATAACATGTATTTTCACATCCCTGGCTATTACATTTGTGTCAATCATCTAATAGCAGTGCATTTATATTCTTACCCCTTCTCCCCAATTGGTAGTTACAGTCTTGTCCCATCGCTGAAACTCCTGTACGGACTTGGGAGAGGTGAAGGTCGAGAGTCATGCATTCTCAGAAACACAACAATGCCAAGTCACACTGCTTCTTGACACACTGCTCACTTATCCCTGAAGCCAGCCGCACCAATGTGTCGGAGGAAACACTGTATAACTGGCAACCGTGTCAGCATGCAGGCGGACGGCCCGCCACGGAAGTCATTAGAGCGCGATGGGACAAGGACATCCCGTCCGGCCAAACCCTTCCCTAACCCGGACGATGCTGGGGCCAATTGTGCGTCGCCTCATGGGTCTCCCAATCGCAGCCGGCTTCGACACAGCCCGGGATCGACCCCGGATCTGTAGTGATGCCTCAAGCACTGCAGTGCCTTAGACCGCTGCACAACTCGGGAGGCCTAATAGCAGGGCATTTATATAGCCTAAGCTCGCCATCATTCCAGGAGTTCCATTATTGATTCCTAAAAATCATTTGTGCAGCCAAAGTTTAAATGAGTGTGAAGGGTAGGTCCCTAAAAATGTGCAGTTCAACGGCAGTTATTTAGTGGAAGACTCTCCTATACACATTAAGCCCATCTTTTAAGGAGGGCCAAATGAAATTATAGGCAGTCGTTATTAAAAGTATGGAACAGGAAACACTTTTTTTATAGTAGAAATGCAGTTACAACCTCCATTTTTGACCCTGTGTCTGTCAATCACAATGACGCAATCACAGAATGAGATTCTATTTATATGGACCCAACCACCAATCAGGGAACAGAAACACATCCACATAGTTGAACAATTACTGTAGCAGGTATGCAATGAGCAATTACCACTGGGTGGATAGTTTGCTTTTGTACATTATCAATTCCATTCAACAACTAACTACTTGCTCAATGTCTTTCTTTATGCATTATTAAACAAACAAATAGGCTTCATATAGTTTTAGCACCTAAAGTAAAGGCATACACGATTGCAACTTTCTTACCGTATTTATTGCTGATATCAGTCCTATGAGTCAGTAAAAATATTTATTTTCAGCCATTTTATAAAAGCTGGGTGTGCTTGATTATGTTTATAAGCCAAAATGTTCCCTGAAGTAGAAATTATCCTTTGTGATACACGCAAACATATTTACCACATACAAGATATGTCATCGGAGCCATTGAAACTCAGTGAACAATAGATTGCAATTTGCTTAATCGAGCCTATTTTAGGTCCTCAACAAAAGGCACGCATATACACAGTCTGTCACAGTTCATGTAAAGTAATTTATGTGGCAGCTAAGTGTATGTCAGTCTGTACTTCTGTCTGGGCCAGTCATAAAAGGGGAAGGTCCTCCATGGTCATTAGCCCGGCTGATGATGCTTATTTTTGTTCAGTGTAATTACATCCCATTAGATCTTTTGAAAAGCCAATACAGTACATTTTAATGTTTTATTGAGTTTTCCCATAGTGTGGAATACCTGGAAATGCTTTTGGAGCGTCCGGAAAGGTGCGCGACCGCAATATGCTCGTCTAGAGTTTTGAGTTCCAGGAAAAAAACTATAATTAGGAGTAAGCAAACAAGACGTGAAAAACGTCCAGAGAGGCGTCAGTCACCAAAAGGAGTCTGTTGAAGAAGACGGTGGTTATGGCTTTGGAGAGGGACTCCAAGTGGCTCGGGATTCGGAATGTGATGGTGTGCCCCCGCCCCACAGGGATGAGTCATCTCCCAGATCTCAATCATAGGAGGGGCTCAAGAAATCGACAAGAGAGAAGGCCCTATAGCTCAAGGTGGCCGGTGGACATGTTGGAAGTGGAAGAGACCATTAGTTTCTAATAAAAAGATTGATACCGATGAACCCCTCTTTATCACCCCTTGGTAATGTCTCCCTGACTGGAAGGCAAGGCAGATTACGGAAGGCAGATTAAGTGCACTTTGCAGTGACACTATATTCAGCCATCACAGTGTGGGGGCAGTAAAGGTATTGGGCAGTATGAGCACCAACTCGTTTTGAGAGATGAACATGCGTTCTACCTGACCACAGGTTAGGCGGGAGTTACATGTATTTTCTAAAGTGTTTTCGTTTGAATCTGTCTCTGCGAGAGAGTTGTGTGGGAAGAGAGAATAGCTGCACTCTGTACAGTATATCGTTCTATAGGGAGCATATCTCTTGAAACACTCAATACCGCAGTGCTGCATGTCTCGAGCATGGGCAGTCAAGCAAGCATCATCACCACAAAAAAAGAAATATGTAGCCTGTAACTGTTTTGAATCTATTCACATGCAGTTGCCAACGCGCTGATAAGAAAATTGAATTTATTGCTGTATCTTTAATCGAGTCTAAGGCTGCATTTACACAGGCTGCCCGATTCTGATATTCTCTAATTGGTATTTTGACTAATCACATCAGATCATTTTCAGATCAGCTCTTTTTCAGAGCTGATCTGATTGGTCAAAAGACAAATGAGAGAAAAAAAGATAAGAATTGCGCTGCCTGTGTAAACGCAGCCTTAGAGGCAATAGGAGATTTATACTGGGACTATTAGGGGAGAACCAGATTAATGAGAATTGTGAGGATGTGTGTGTGTGTGTGATTATTTTACCTCAGCACTTTTGAGGGTGAGCGACATCCAGCGACACAACAGCTGCTCCGCTTCGAAGGTTTGTTTCCCTCGACGATTGCACTTTAATAAACACGTTTTGCTGTTCTAAGGGCTTTTGCAGTAGATCATTGTAAAAGTGTCCACTTGAGACGGGACTGTGCACATGGCTATTCGTTATGGGGTTCTATTCTCATGGACATAATACCATCTTCTTGGACGAGATTTCCCTCTGGAGGGAGAAAGCTGCTCTCTGTCACTAATAATGTACCATCATGAACCCATAATGATATATAAACTTTAGCTGCTTTCACGCCTAGTTCATTTCACTCTGACTGTCAAAGACACAGAAACACACAGTTTGGTGAGGTTTTGTTAGAACTTAATTTTGTGAGTTAAAATACATTTTCCAACAGTAGGGCACTGTTTGTCATCATTCTTGTTCATGCAGATGGAGTCATGGTCAGCTAACTCATAACATGTGTAGTAGGCCTTATATAGGCGTCTCCAATGAATATGGAGCACAGTCATAAGGCATCTAAAAATATCTCTTTCACAGTTTATAAAGTAGAAAAGTGTATGTGCAGCGCAGGGCCATCTGGTTCACTGTGTTTCCCTTTTATAATATAATAATAATATATCCCATTTAGCAGACGCTTTTGTCCAAAGCGACTTACAAGTCGGCTGGGGCCACTACTTTTACATATGGGTGGCCCCAGTGGGAATCGAACCCACGACGCTTGGCGTTGCAAGCGCCATGCTCTACCGACTGAGCCACACAGGACTCAATTCCCCGACTTTGATTCGTCAATCATCTTTAATGTGCTTTTGATTGAATGCTGTTACATAGCTCCTTTGCTGTTTCATTCTGTATCTGTAATAATAACACAGTGGGTTTATGAAAGTGTTCCAAATGATCTCACTCGGTAGTCTGAGAAGTCAGAAGGAAAAAAGAAAACATAAGTCAGTCCAGAAGTTAACCCTTTCACAGAACCAACCTTGACACTTTCACAGAACCAACCATAAGCCTTTCACAGAAAACACAGCTGATTTCATCTGAACTGAACTGATCTGAAGTAAAACGGCTGAGTACACCGTTTATGAAAGACAGAGGCGTAAGTATGGACCGCTTTACTGGTCAGTTGATAAGACCTCAACATCAAATATGAGGTGGCTGTTGCTTAAGCCCACCACCACAGTTATTTTTCTACCTTCTTGCTAAGAATACCATAACCCTTCATTAAGCTCTAAACCAATGCGTGTCGACATTTTCCTCTTCTTTATCTCACCTCTTCTGCAATATTACTTATAATTACCCACTTGTCATATTTATCCTTTTTTAACCTCAATGTGATGAGACCCAACTCAGAGCATTTTGTATTATTCTGTTCATACATCCGAGACACTCCATTTTATTTTTTTATTTCTTTATTTCACTTTTATTTAACCAGGTAAGCTAGTTGAGAACAAGTTCTCATTTACAACTGCGACCTGGCCAAGATAAAGCAAAGCAGTGTGATACAAACAACACAGAGTTACACATGGAATAAACAAGCGTACAGTCAATAACACAATAGAAAAAAAGTATATATACAGTGTGTGCAAATGGCGTGAGGAGGTAGGCAATAAATAGGCCATAGTAGCGAAGTAATTACAATTTAGCAGATTAACACTGGAGTGATAAATGAGCAGATGATGTGCAAGTGAATTCATTCAGTATGATATCTTAGGTTTGATATGGTTACATAAGACAGATGGTTACTTAGGAGGGTGGTCGGTCGAGGTTGATGGGTGGGCGTATAACGTGAATGTCTAGCAACACAAAGGCTGCGAGTTTCTTCACAGACAACTTTAGGATTTTAGCTAAATAGCAACTTTTCAACTACTTACACATTTAGCAACTACTTAACTACTTAGCATGTTAGCTAACCCTAACCTTAACTAATTTAGCGAGCCCTTTGCCTAACCCTAACCGTAACCCTTTTAGCTAACCCATCCCCTAACCCTACCCTTAACCCTTTAACTTAACCCTAACCTCTAACTCTAACTCCTAGCCTAGCTAACTTTAGCAAGCTAGCTAACGTTAGCAACCTAGTCACCTACCTAGAATTTGTAAATATCATACGTTTTGCAAATTTGTAACATATTGTATGTTTTGCAAATTTGTAACATGTAGTACAAATTGTAATTCATAACATATTATACAAAATGGGTGATGGACATCCACAAATGAATATATGCCATACGAAACATAACATATCATACTAAATGGAGTGTCTTGGATTTATGTACAGAATAATACAAAACGTTCTGAGACCAGGTTGAAAGACCTTAATCACCATGGAAACCCCGCCAATGTAGAGGGTGCAAGTGTTGTGCTGTAATGAGCCTGTTCCTATTGAATTCACAGCATCCACAGACGTGTTAGCTATGCTTCCAGTACAAAAAAAAAAAATTGCTGTTTTTGTGTTCTCTCTCTCTCTCTCTCTCTCTCTCTCTCTCTCTCTCTCTCTCTCTCTCTCTCTCTCTCTCTCTCAATGTGACTAGTAATTATGGGGTTTCATTTGCACTCGCCTTACTGAAGGGATGCTGCCTGCCTCCCTGCTCTAGCCTGTAAGTGCTTCAGTGAAATGCGAAAGGAAGTACAAAGTCATTAAGACCAAGGGATTGTAGGAAAGGGCTTGTTATGGAGAGGAACACAATGGGAAATTGTATACTGCTTGATCTCTGAATCTCCTATGTATACATCACCGTAGATATCTCAGCATACAGTACCAATTATGTTTTTTATCCTTTACAACACTCCAAAGGTTTGTCGAGAAATGTCACACCACGCTCTGTGAAGGGGAAAACACACAACAACAAAAAACCTCACCTTGGCTTCTAGCAAACTACCCTGCCAGACAGAAGCGACATTCACATGCTTGTTATTTTCCCTTATCTCGTTGATAGTAACTCCTGTGTTCAGAGGTTGGTTGCGATGTGCAAGAACAGACACAATGATTGGCAGCCACCAGTACTGTGAAAACACACACATCGGCACGAGTCGACACCTGCCTTAACAACACATTTGCATTCAGCACTGAAAAGCATAGATAGACACAGTACATGCGGGGGGGGGGTGATGACAACCAAGGAACTTGGTGTGTAATTAATATTTTTCCCAGTGCAAAATAAAGATAAGGACTCCATTAAGCCCTTAAAACATTCCGAGATAATGGATTTTTTTGGGCAGTTGACGGAGCGGCTCATGTGGGACAGGTGGGATTTACTCCTGGGCTCCGTCGGCGCAGCGACAGCAGCCAGCAGCCAGCGCCAAGACAACTAGTGCAGGATTCCGCCACCGGAGAAGAAGTCAGAGGCATTTGATGCACCGTTGGCACCAAAGGCAAATTAGATTATGGAGAGGGGGAATGGAATTTATTATTTCGCTGACAGATTTACAGATAACCGCTGCATAGAATACAGGCAAAAGGGCTGTAAAACCCATCATCTGTGGAGTGAATTACACACCGCTTGGAACAACTTGTTTGGTTTAGGAAATCCACACAACCCCCTTTGATTTACCTGCTTCCCACATCCCTCTTCAATTTTCTCACTGGCTTGCCTTCTCTTTTTCTCTCTCTCTCTTACTCGCTTGCTCTTTCTCGCTTTCTTTTTTTCTCTCTTTCCAAGGGTGAACAGAAAAGATGGTGGTATTTGTCACTGCCTTGACTCAAGGCTCTAGTAGTCTTTCATCTGTTGGTTAATCCATGATCATTACCATCATCTGCAACCTTTGATCTTCTCTGTGGCCACAATAGGATCATGTATATGCCAGGCCTATGTTTTGACTGCTGCAAAGTACATTTCTCAATCGGGTGAAATAGGGAAATCTGAATATGACTGGATGGATATTACTATCTAAGACCACTGGTCGTCCTATACTCCCTTAGCAATAACACGGAGGGGTCACACATAGCTGCCCTGCCAATGCAGTAGTAAAGCTGTCAGAACTATTTATTTCACCTTGGGAAATCTGAGACAACCAATAATAACACTAAATGTAATGTCAGCGGGCCATCCATTTGGAAATGATTAAAATCACATTTTTCCCCACTTCCGTTGATCTTTTCTATCTGTCTGGGGTAGTGGGAGTGGCCAATGGTGTGGTTTTAAAGGGCGTCCTCTTGGCTGCAGATAGAATATTTTGATGTATTAAGCCACATTTCCTGCAATTCAACAGATTTGCCATGTCAGAATAATAGTAGAGAGAATTATTTATTTAATATTTTTTATTTGAACCTTTATTTAACTAGGCAAGTCAGTTAAGAACATATTCTTATTTTCAATGACAGCTTAGGAAAAGTGGGTAAACTGCCTGTTCAGGGGCAGAATGACAGATTTGTACCTTGTAAGCTCAGGGGTTTGAACTTGCAACCTTCCGGTTACTAGTTCAACACTCTAACCACTAGGCTACCCTGCCGCTCCTTTCATCACATTCCCAGTGGGTCAGAAGTTTACATACTCAATTAGTATTTGGTAGCATTTCCTTTAAATTGTTTAACTTGGGTCAAACGTTTCAGGTAGCCTCCCACAAGCTTCCCACAATAAGTTGGGTGAATTTTGGCCCATTCATACTGACAGAGCTGGTGAAACTGAGTCAGGTTTGTAGGCCTCCTTGCTCACGCACACTTTTTCAGGTCTGCCCACAAATTTTCTATGGGATTTAGGTCAGGGCTTTGTGATGGCCACTCCAATACCTTGACTTTGTTGTCCTTAAGCCATTTTGCCACAACTTTGGAAGTATGCTTGGTGTCATTGTCCACTTGGAAGCTCATTTGCAACCAAGCTTTAACTTCCTGACTGATGTCTTGAGATGTTGCTTCAATATATCCACGTCAATTTTCCTACCTCATGATGCCTATCTATTTTGTGAAGTGCACCAGTCCCTCCTGCAGCAAAGCACCCCCACAACATGATGCTGCCACCCTCGTGCTTCACGTACAATCTTTCTTCCCATGTGCAGTTGCAAACCGTAGTCTGGCTTTTTTATGGCGGTTTTGGAGCAGTGGCTTCTTCTTTGCTGAGCGGCCTTTCAGGTTATGTCGATATAGGACTCGTTTTACTGTGGATATAGATACTTTTGTACCTGTTTCATCCAGCATCTCCACAAGGTGCTTTGCTGTTGTTCTGGGATTGATTTGCACTTTTCGCACCAAAGTACATTCATCTCTAGGAGACAGAACGCGTCTCCTTCCTGAGCGGTATGACGGCTGTGTGGTCCCATGGTGTTTATACTTGCGTAGTATTGTTTGTACAGATGAACTTGGTACCTTCAGGCATTTGGAAATTGCTACCAAGGATACACTTGACTTGTGGATGCCTACAACCTTCTTTCTGAGGTCTTGGATGATTTCTTTTGATTTTCCTATGATGTCAAGCAAAGAGGCAGTTTGAAGGTAGGCCTTGAAATACATCCACAGGTACACCTCCAATTGACTCAAATTATGTCAATTAGCCTATCAGAAGCTTCTAAAGCCATGACATAATTTTCTGGAATCAGAAGCTTCTAAAGCCATGACATAATTTTCTGGAATTTTCTGAGCTGTTTGAAGGCACAGTCAACTTAGTGTATGTAAACTTCTGACCCACTGGAATTGTGATACAGTTAATTATACATGAAATAATCCCTCTGTAAACAATTGTTGGAAAAATGACTTGTCATGCACAAAGTAGATGTTCTAACCGACATGCCAAAACTATAGTTTGTTAACATTACATTTGTGGAGTGGATGAAAAACTAGTTTTAATGACTCCAACCTAAGTGTATGTAAACTTCAGACTTCAACTGTATATTGCTCCATTATCTGTTCTACATATTTTATATCTGGTTGTAGTCATTTAAGTTTACACTGAAAATGTTTTATCATCCCAATAAAGCTAATTATTATTATTATTTGTATTTGTTTTTAATTGCAGTGCTTTATTTAAGGAACATAAGGGAAATATGACTTAGTAAATTAGATTTTATGTTGACCTTGTCTACTGTATCATAAAGTATTTACTGTACAATGAGAGCTATTGTATGTTGATGGCCTTAATCTTATGATTTGATCTATTATTCATAATATCGCTGACGTGCATTATGTCTAATGCACGTCAGCATAACAGCAAGACAACTTCATGAGCTGCTACCCGTTCATTATTCATGGTTTTAATGAGGAATAATCCATTCAATCTAAGACAATTTGACCTATAACTCTTGTTCAAGTAAATTGAGAAGTTTTAATTTGGTGCATTTTTATTCTGCCCTGATATTTAGCATTGGTAGCTTAAATATCAAACATAGCCACTCAAAGATGTAAAATGCCAAATTGGGTGGTCTAGCTAATCAACAAAACAATGGTAGTGATATAATGATCAAAATCATAGCTGTTTACGTGGTTCATTATGACTATACTGTAATGGAATGAGGTCTCCACACACACGCAGGCGCAATGCACACAGTCATATAATTAGGCTAAGCATGCTCTGATGAAGGCCTTGCGACCGAAAGCTTAGCCTAATAAAATGAAATGTGTGCCGTGATCCTGAGTACGCGGACACTTCATTCCATTACAGTATTGCTCGTCAACTCCTGCGCCTCAGCTACAGTCGGATGTGTGACAGATTATTCTACATCATTTCATTATGACTGTACTACAATACATTCAGTTGATTGAAATTCAAATTTTCCCACTTCATCAAGGACTTTATATTAAAACAAATTGCTTCAAATGGATTGTGAAACCACAAGTAAGTTGTGTATTAATGCAATCCAGTTCATTAACATGCCAATTCAACAACAAGTGAAAAGGTTGTTTTTCAGTGCGGCAGTGAGATAACGTACTGTATCTTGGAGCGCTTCTTTCAAAAGCTGTGCTTACGTTGTTCGAAGCGTCCCATCTACCTCTTGGATATACATTTGTCTCTCACAAGGTGCATTTAAATCCCACTCTCATTCATCCCTTCTTAGCCTCTGTCCATTTTAGTTACTGCCATTTTGCCATTTTCTACAGCTCCACTCCCCAGGCTGAACAGACTCATTCAGCTCCTACAGTAGTGTGGGTACAAAAAAAATAAACACATTTTGTCACCATCCATATATCCCATCATTAAGTTCCATTTGCCATCTCTCCCAAAGAAAGTGGACCTTTCTCAGAAAGAGAAAGCAAAGAGCTGAAACGTGCAAATCCTGTTGCTACAGAATTATTTTACTATTACAATATAGGTGAAATTAAGATCCTATAACTACTATACATAGTAGTTTCTCTTAAAATGCCAGGTATGAAATTGCCAGCTCACGTTTTCCCTAGTAGGTCTTTCTACTTTATGTGGTGAAACCAGCACACGTGTGCACATGCACAAGCACACACAGAGAGAGTTTTGGCAGCAATTACTTGGTATGGAGATTGGATTTACAATATGCTTTTTACCAATTTAAAACAAATTAAATGTGGACAAATTGAATCTTGCTGGAATTAAGGAAATGCCTTGTACTTATTACCATCTAAGATTATGTTAATGTCACGGCGCCCCTTTGCCGAGCAGCGGAAAATATTGAGCGATTGATTGATTAGTGATCTGTTTGCTTCCATGGGAGAAACCTTTCCTAAAATGTTGGGTTTAGCTCTTTCAAATATAAGGTATTTTATTGATCACCAAATCGTTTAACATTCCAAGGGCTCTGGGCTTATCAGGTTCAGCCTGCTATCTTTCCGACTCAAAATATGCAATTGAATACCCTACTCTCTGAACTTAGCCAATGTCATGAATGTTCAAGTTGTTTGTCTCTTCAGCACTAGGAACAGGTAAAAAAAAAAAAACGATATCCCTGCTGGTCATTAAAAACAAGTGCAGACAACTCGTGGAATGTGACATGACATGATTGCTGAAGTGCTTTCAGAAAAAATGCATCCTTTTGAATATACAATGGAATAGATATGAGTTTTTTAAACAAATTTATTCTATGTTCAAAGGCATTTTTGTGATGTTGCACTGTTCGCTCTATATGCATACAATTCCAGTAATACACAGACTATAGTAGCTATTACACAGTAACCTTGGTTATTCGCAGTGGAGGCAGAATGCCAGTGAGTGTGCAGAGGTATATTGGGCATACTTATTACGAGCCCAGGGTCAAGGCTATGCATTTACTGTGGTTAACCTTGTGACTACCAGATGGAATCGGGACAAGACAACAAAGTCTCACAGAAATACGTATGTAACCTCCTTGAATGTATAGCTTTTTAGTCTGCAATATTACCCAAATACAGTATTTACATGGCCATGTAGATATGAAATCTAATCATATTTTTCTGAACAGGAAACCCTGAGAATCATCTACAGTTGAAGTCGGAAGTTTACATACACTTAGGTTGGAGTCATTAAAACTAGTTTTTAAACCACTCCAAAAATTTCTTCTTAACAGACTACAGTTTTGGCAAGTCAGTTAGGACATCTACTTTGTGCATGACACAAGTCATTTTCCAACAATTGTTTACATACATATTATATCACAATTCCAGTGGGTCAGAAGTTTACATACACTAAGTTGACACTGCCTTTAAACAGCTTGGGAAATTCCAGAAAATGATGTCATGGCTTTAGAAGCTTCTGATAGGCTAATTGACATAATTTGAGTCAATTTGAGGTGTATATGTGGATGTATTTCAAGGCCTACCTTCAAACTCAGTGCCTCTTGGCATGACATAATGGGAAAATCAAAAGAAATCAGCCAAGACCTCCAAATTGTAGACCTCCACAAGTCTGGTTCAGCCTTGGGAGCAATACCACGTTCATCTGTACAAACAATAGTACGCAAGTATACACACCATGGGACTATGCAGCCATCATACCGCTCAGGAAGGAGATGCGTTCTGTCTCCTAGAGTTGAATGTACTTTGGTGCGAAAAGTGCAAATCAATCCCAGAACAACAGCAAAGGACCTTGTGAAGATGCTGGATGAAACAGGTACAAAAGTATCTATATCCACAGTAAAACAAGTCCTATATCGACATAACCTGAAAGGCCGCGCAGCAAGGAAGAAGCCACTGCTCCAAAACTGCCATAAAAAAGCCAGACTACGGTTTGCAACTACGCATAGGGACAAAGATTGTACTTTTTGGAGAAATGTCCTCTGGTCTGATAAAACAAAAATAGAATTGTTTGGCCATAAAGACCATAGTTATGTTTGGAGGAAAAAGAGGGAGGCTTGCAAGCCGAAGAATACCACCCCAACCGTGAAGGACGGTGGTGGCAGCATCATGTTGTGGGGGTGCTTTGCTGCAGGAGGGACTGGTACACTTCACAAAATAGATGGCATCATGAGATAGGAAAATTATGTGAATATATTGAAGCAACATCTGAAGACATCAGTCAGGAAGTTAAAGCTTGGTCGCAAATGGGTCTTCCAAATAAACAATGACACCAAGCATACTTCCAAGGTTGTGGCAAAATGGCTTAAGGACAACACAGTCAAGGTATTGGAGTGGCCATCACAAAGCCCTGACTTCAATCCTATAGAAAATTTGTGGGAAGAACTGAAAAAGCATGTGCAAGCAAGGAGGCTTACAAACCTGATTCAGTTACACCAGCTCTGTCCGGAGAAATGGGCCAAAATTCACCCAACTTATTGTGAGAAGTTTGTGGAAGACTGCCCGAAACGTTTGACCAAGGTTAAATATTTTAAAGGAAATGCTACCAAATACTACTTGAGTGTATGTAAACTTCTGACCCACTGGGAATGTGATGAAAGAAATAAAAGCTGAAATAAATCATTCTCTCATCATTATTCTGACATTTCACATTCTTAAAATAAAGTGTTGATCCTAACTGACCTAAGACAGGGAATTTTTACTAGAATTGAATGTCAGAAATGGTCATAAACTGAGTTTAAATATATTTTGCTAAGGTGTATGTAATCTTCCGACTTCAACTCTATATTCTCCTCCGAATTCCATTCAATATGAGTTCACTGTTGTCACATCAAGATAGTTGTTTACTGTGTAAGATAGTTGATTACCCTGAGCTATAGGTAGTATTGGCGAGCAAGTTCGTTTACATGACGAGTTCAGTCGTGAGCACGGCAATTATGAAACGAATGCCATTGTTTGGCAATCAAAAGTGAACAAATGTCATAGCATTCGTTTAGATGACGAGTTCAGTCGTGAGCACGGCAATTATGAAACGAATGCCATTGTTTGGCAATCAAAAGTGAACAAATGTCATAGCAGATGTTAGGCATCCAATTATTTATGATATTCAGCAGCTATTATTTTTCCTTTATTACAGCTGTCATTGTGCGGTCTTGGCATGCCATTTCAATAGACTACATACAGGGACATCAAAAGTTAACCTTTCCCTTGCGAAAGGAAATGTTTTACTTATGAGCCGAGCACAAAGGACATCTCTGTCTGACATAGAAACAGCTGGAAAATTTGAATAGCTGTTAGTTGGCATTTAAAGAGAGTGGACGGCAGACAGTATGGTGTCATACTGTAATTGATTCATTGTTATCTGACGGACAACATATGCAAAACACAAAGAGTACGAGTCATAACGATGTATTTTTTTCATTGACACTCAATGCCATTATGTTTTCACAATTTGTTCAACAAAGTCATAAAACTATATGTATTGGTCTATATTTAGTTGCTGTAACCAAATGTCAACTTCCAGCAAATGTAGGGGCAATACAGTGATGCTGGCTAGAGTGATTGAGAGGATTCACAAAACTCATTTGAACCATGAAGGATGTTTTAAACCAGAAAAGTGTTAGAAAGTTCAAATCCCCACACTCAGAGATAACCTCTCCTTGCATTCCACCACTTAACACCCTCCACTGGCTTTTCCCGCTGTCTCCTCTCATACTGATCCACAACGGTACATGAAGCCATTGGGGTCAGCCTGGCCCATTGTGCAACTCTATGCTTTGTTGATAAGAAGGAGTCCTCAGCAGGGGAAATACACTCCTTTCACTGCTCTCTCTCTCTGCATTGATTCAGCCAAAGGTGGCATGATGATCAAGTGGCTCATTATGCGCAGGAGGAATTAGGTGCAAGTGTGGCAGACATGAGACAGCGATGTCTACCCTGAGGGTTGTTGTCGTGGCTTCCCGGTGTCACCTGGGTTCTCTGGAGGTGTCGAACCAGCGGGAAGATGCACAGCTGGGCTGTGTTTGTGTGTGTGTGTGTGTGTGTGTGTGTGTGTGTGTGTGTGTGTGTGTGTGTGTGTGTGTGTGTGTGTGTGTGTGTGTGTGTGCGCGCACTCATGAGTGTGTGAGTGGGTGTGTGTCCCATGGCTAGTTAAGTCTATACCACATCAACAGATTTTTCTTTCACCCCATATGATAGAATCCTTTACTTGCCCTCTCACGTAAAAAAACAAAACATGGTGGTAAACTCCTCTGATAAGTTGCTGTGCCTCAGAGAGCTTTTTGACAAGCCTGGGAGGGAAAACACTTTCGTCCTATCCTGTTCCATTTCACCACTGTGAAAAAGATTATAGGGGACAAGTGGGCCCAGACTCTCGAGTCGATTTCATACCTATACCTACTGTAAAATTAATGCCAGTTCACAGTGCAGGTTATATGGAGGCTACCTAACCAAGGGTAGCCAATCCCCATCTGGAGGCAAAAGCCTACTGGAATAACTCCCACACAACTAAACATCTTCCATTAAATCCGAACACTGTTATTGCCTCACTGTTTCTCAGTAAATAACACCAGTCGGAAACAGGACTGCAGAATAGCGGTAATGTGTGCCCTCAGCCTGTACTTGAGCTACTTGGCTAACTGCCAACTATAGTAGTAAATGGCACAAAGTGGTGCTTCTTTTAATGTAAAGAAAAGAAACGCATATGCATTTAACCCTAACTCATTGCTATCTCTACTACTACTACTACTAATACTAATACTACTACTCACCACTAACGCACACCTTCAGTAGTGTAAAGATTTCCTTTGAAGCCTTATCTCTAGCTAATGAAAAAATAACACTACATTTCAAAAAGTTCAAAACTGAAGACACTTAAGCTTTATATTCTCTTTGGCACAACCCTTGGGAGACTTTAGAAGAAGCAGACATAAAATCTATTGACATAAATCATCATCCATACTCTCAAAACTGGTCCTGTCTCTTTTACTGTCACAAATAAACCAAGAGGAAATGAAAAATAACTGGAAAATATTGACACAAAAAAATAGATTAAATGGCCACCTACAATCTACCCAGCACGCTTCTTTTACTGCTCAAGAGCCTGAATGTCAAAATGGCTCCAAAATATTGTTCACTCAGTAGGCAGGTTGCCATTGACCCAGGTTTATTCGACAAAAGCAATGTTGCAACACCAAACATTCCTGCAACATATGTAATGGAAATGGCAGCTTTAAGAGAAATGTTCTAAAGAGCGACAACATTTGTATCTGTTCGACACGGATAGATTTGTATTTGGTCTGACTTTCTTTATTACATCAAATTATGACGAAAACGATGTTTTTCAAATAAATGATGATTGAATTGCTTCACTTTGCATTTCTGGTTGGCTGGATGCAAGTTTTACCATCCAATTATTTCAGATCTACAGGAGAGCATGTTTCTCAATGGCATGGACCATGAGGATACTTTGGCACATGAGAATAATTAGAATATGAAATGCATTAGTAAATTTGTACATTCTATTCATGCTGGCTTTTGCAGGCTACTTGAGATATGAAACCGATAGGTGGGAGGGCATACAGGCTGTCGGCAATTTATTTAAGCGCAATTTGCCTAAATTGATAATAGAAACACTTCAAACTATTTTTTTGTGATGTCATTATTTCCAGTTGTTTTTATTGACATAAGACAGACCAATGGAAACACACGATAGCAGGTAATTTTCACATCTATTTTCTATGCAAACTTTCTAAATGTTGACAACAAATCCCTGGACAAGTTAATAAACGTAGCTAACAACTGTGTGAACAAATTAGCCAGCTAGCATCCTGACCAAATTAATTGTCTCGGTGTATCGCACAAACTTTTATCATAAACATATTGATCCCTGTTTTATATCTCTAATATGCCAACAAACAGAGAGCCAGAAATGCAAAGCCTCCATAATGTACTCCCAACCTTGGATACTCAGATGGAATGCTCAGAGTGGCCTACATAGCCTGTTCATTCCACTGTCCTGTCCTCTGATGTCAGCCCAAGAGGCAGACAGGGGAGGAGCAGCTCAAACCCTCGGCAGATGGTTCAAATCCATATTGCATAGAGCACAAGCTGCCTACAACTGATACAGACCGGACTGAGAACAGGGCCTTTGCTTCACAGGACATTTTGTGTGGCGTGGCTAATCTGCACTTTAAGCCATTTGAACCCATCTTAAACCATTGTTTTGCTAAAGCGCGGGCCACATAGCCATGGGTTTGGGTACAGAGTAGACTAGATGGAGGATGTGAACATTGGAAGGTGTTTACATGAAGATCAAATAAGAAGTGGCCACGAATATGGTTGTTGCTGTGGAGAGGTCCAACAACAAGAAAATGGAGTGTTTATTCATTCCCTCTTCATGGTCATCACTATCTCGTATTGTCTACGAGGCCCAGTGATCAGCAGTGCTCTTGCGTTCATTTCACAATGAATATTGTGTAAACTGATAACACAAACAGTATAACACTGAACCAATCAGGATGCAGAAACACGAGAGTCGTATGCTGCTTCAGGATTCAAATGCAACTCTTATCCTGACCCCTTTTCACAGCCAGGTACATTCAGTATATAAACAGTTAAAACGTTGGAATTACTTTACGATAAGCTACTGACATTATTACATTAGATAAATGTTGAATTGAATATTCTACCCCACGTCATTATGCTTAAGGGCAAATGTAAACAACATTATGAAGGGTACACCAATTGTTGAAGCCATATGTGCAATAATTGCTACAGCCATAAGCATATCAGTGTAACGATATGGGTCTACCGTAGAGTGTCTGCTTGACTGATCGAAATATGACACAGTATGAGAACATTGTACAAGACAAATAAGACCAATCATTTTTTCCTTATATTTTCCCCCTATTTTTGTCTACTAAATCCTAAATGTTTTCTTTGATTAGGGATAAAATATTGCCCCTCTCATCAACAAAAATACTAATGTGTTCATGTTATCTGGTGAATTATAAACCCTTATCTTCCCATCAAACATTAAATGTGGGGTAAAAGTATTAGTACAGACACTTTGATATGGCGAACCACGGATATGTTTCAAAAACTCAGCACACACACTGAGCAGTTATTACAGGAGGAGTTTCCAGGGGGAGGTCACACATGTAGCAAAGATAACAAGCTCTGCTCACTGCCCCCCCCCCCCACTAATAATGCATAAACCACAGCAGGTCTACCACTGGGGTGCTGCTACTGATACCAGACATGAGCCTTTAATGTCAGGCTTCGGGGCGAAGAAAAACATTGCAATTTTTTGTTTGACAAGGGAGCAGCACTAACTGCAGATGCGCCACAGCATCTTTAAAAAAAAAAATCTAACTTTATTACTCGCAATAACTTGAAGGAAGAAGATTCACTATTTCCTCCACTCTCTCATTATGCTAAATGCGCACCACTTCCCACAACCTTGACCTGTTTTTTAAAAACTTCTTGGCTGGTTCTTTCACGAGAATGAGGTGAATTGGGTTGGATGATGTTCAATTAGAAGAAAAAGGCAGTCGTCAGCAATCCCGGCACAATAAATATGGTAACAAAGTCAGCCCAAGGTGTGAGTCCAGCACAGCAAACTCATATATCAGTCAGGGGCTATGCTCCTCTGATCAGGCCACAATCCTGTCCAATCCAAACAACTTTGCCGACCTGATCCCTAACAATGCTGACAGTAAACACTGTCTTAATGACATAGTGAAACCACCTGAATAACCCGAGATATATTCCATCAGACCTGATCGATCTGCTTCCAAGACTCTTCAGTTACCCCTTACTCTTCAATCTCTGACTCTCGCTCCACTTTCGTTTCTGATATATTCCACGAGACTAAGAGATGTTACTTATCTTTTCTTCCATATCATTCACACTACAGGAATCCATTTGATTTTGTGCATCAGGAACACCTTGAAATGATCAAAAAGAAAATTGTCATCTGCATTTATGAGCGAGTTAGGTTAGTAGTAGCAGGTACCAGAGGCGGAGTGAGGACACAGCTGAGCAAGGGAAAGCTGATCTTTTATAGGGGTTAGCCTCTAGACACATCCCAGCCGTAGCCAGTGTCTCCTAAAGTAATTGAATTGGATATCGCTCCTGTCACTCTAATAGTCAGAGGTACAGTCATCCTCTCAGTTCAGGCACAGGAGCCCCAATTCTACATTTGAAAGCCTAGAAGCAGAGAGGTGGTCACTGTCATCCTATATACACAACATGCCAGTCGAAAACACAGGGTGTAGCTGTGACGTATCTAACTAGTTCATCAGTGCAATGGGACCAACATCTTTCCAGTGATCACTCACCTGCACAAGACAAAGACTTAAAGGAACTGAAAGTCTGCAGGGCTAACTGCCTTTAAGCAGATATAGAGGGACCAAAGGTACTGGTTTCTTGGTATATCATTGCACAATGTTGATTGCAGACAGGAGGCTTGAGGGGATATAGAAGATGACCAATTCTCACTTGAATTTATTTAAGGCGACCCTATCTTTCTTTTCCATATGCAATTTATAGATGGTAAATCCATCGTCTTAAATAAGGTACTGTAAACAGAAGTGGTGGGCACCAACACAGAAAGTCGGTATCAATTTCAGTTGCATTTTGATATGATACATTTGAAAACAGTTCTAAGACTTGCCAAGTGTTGATAAGAGTTGCAGCCATTGCTATAAGTTCCGTGTCTTATAATGTCAGAGAGCCCCATCTCTCTGCTCTCAGCTTCCACTCTCCCAGGGGAGCTGACTTGAAGTGTCAGGTTTCAAACCCCACATTTGCATAGGGAGTGACGTGTCACATTCTCTGGCCTATCCAGACAAAGGAACTATTTCCTGTGTGTGTGAATCTCATTGCTGTTATATTTTCAGCCAGATTTAAAATTCTCAACATGAAAGAATACTACATAATTTCATAGAATTGAACTAAGATCACTTTTTCTTGGCCACTTTTCTCTAAATCACTTTGTGCTTAAAGCTCATGTTGTAACGAGGCTGCACACATTTGAAGAATGTCTCTTCACTGCCCAGTGGATATTTAGGAGAAAATTCTCTGTCGACAGTTACAGTGGTGTCATTTTTATCATAGGTACACTTCAACTGTGAGAGACGGAATATAAAACAAAAATCCAGAAAATCACATTGTATGATTTTTAAGTAATTAATTTGCATTTTATTGCATGACATAAGTATTTGATTACCTACCAACCAGTAAGAATTCTGGCTCTCACAGACCTGTATTAGACCTGTCTCACAGACCACTCATTACCTGTATTAACTGCACCTGTTTGAACTCGTTACCTGTATAAAAGACACCTGTCCACACACTCAATCAAACAGACTCCAACCTCTCCACAATGGCCAAGACCAGAGAGCTGTGTAAGGACGTCAGGGATAAATTGTAGACCTGCACAAGGCTGGGATGGGCTACAGGACAATAGGCAAGCAGCTTGGTGAGAAGGCAACAACTGTTGGCGCAATTATTAGAAAATGGAAGAAGTTCAAGATGTCAATCACCCTCAGTCTGTGGATCCATGCAAGATCTCACCTCGTGGGGCATCAATGATCATGAGGAAGGTGAGGGATCAGCCCAGAACTACACGGCAGGACCTGGTCAATGACCTGAAGAGAGCTGGGACCACAGTCTCAAAGAAAATCATTAGTAACACACTACGCCGTCATGGATTAAAGTCCTGCAGCACACGCAATGTCCCCCTGCTCAAGCCAGCGCATGTCCAAGCCCATCTGAAGTTTGCCAATGACCATCTGGATGATCCAGAGGAGGAATGGGAGAAGGTCATGTGGTCTGATGAGACAAAAATTGAGATTTTTGGTTTAAACTCCACTCGCCGTGTTTGGAGGAAGAAGAAGGATGAGTACAACCCCAAGAACACCATCCCAACCGTGAAGAATGGAGGTGGAAACATCATTCTTTGGGGATGCTTTCATATTTGTTTTACAGTTATAAAACATTTAAAAATGTTTTAGTAAGTAATTTATAATTTGATTGTTACTGTATTTAGAAAGTATTTCAGTCATTTCAAGCCCCCTTTTGTTGAATAGAAATATATAATTATATAAAGTATATAATTTTTCATATTTTCATAATTTTGTACTATCTACTTGAGCTTGTGTCCTCAAACGTTAGTACACCTCAGCAATGTATAACTATTTTGACCAGAAAGGTGAGTTTCAGAATTTTGTAAAACTATTCAACAATACCAGTTATTTTTTAATGAAAAATAATTATGTTTGGGTATGTCTATTTAGGCGGAAATCTACATTCATTCAACTGGAGCCCCATTCTGACATCTTTCAGATAACCCTTACATTTTATAGACCAGGCACGAGAGTAGACTATCCTCCTGATACAAGACTAGCATCTCTAACAGTTATCACATTCATCTTAATACCCTCAGGCTTGCTATACATATGCTCTTTATCTAAGCGTTGGTGTCATATACACTACAGATAAATAATCACGCCTTGGACTGGATGGTCCTGTGTGTCAGTGTGGCCCATGATTGCAGCTCGCGCGCTCATTGTTTTATTCATTTTGGCCCTTGGTTTCATGACTCATCCCTGGCCTCTTCGTTTGCCAATATTCATCTGTAGGTTGATTTCCATTTAACCTCTAATAATCATAAACAAAGAAGAAACCCATGGTCCATTCTGTTGGGTAGATTCTACTATCTGTTGGCCATCTTGAATCAAAGGTGAAGAGAAAAATACCATGACTAGGGCATTTTCTTCTCCCATAACTCATTTTGCATCAGGGCCAGGGTTCATCAGGGTTCTGAGTTGACCTTTTAGGAGAAGTGCTCTGATTGAAACATCCGGGTTTCAACTGCTCAAGCGAGGATCTTGATGTACAGGGGCTTTATACACTTGAACATCAGCTAATATGGGACTCACACACACTCCTTGGATTGCATGGGTGGTGGTTTTCTCTTCATACCGTTTCTGACAGTGACATGACAGCTTTTCGTCCTAGCTGCGGGTATACATCCACAGGGTGACAGCAGGGGGATATAGAGAACTGCCAGGACTCATGGAGTCGGGATCCCTGTCTAGCCCTCCACTGAGACCTCTCCTCTCACATCGGTAGGGTCCGCCAAGATAAAGAACCAGCATTAAAGAAAGAGAGAACAAAAAGAGAGAGAAAAGAGGATTGACACCCATCATCTCAGATTGTTCTAAAATCATTTCTGTAGTTAAGAAAGATAATATTAGCATTCCTGAAATATTATTTTGTTAAAAGAAATTGAACTTTGAGAAATTAAACTAATTAAATGCACCCAAATTGGCCATTTCATTTGATAGGATTCATATAATATTCAGTAACTATAGTACACAATGTCCGATTTGGACCAAAGATGTGAGGAATCGAAATAAATGGGCAAAAGCCACCCATGGTCCCCCAAAACCCCACAAAATGACCAGTATATATTGGAGAATTGTTTATTTAACCTATGTAATGTATTCTCAGTGAATTTGGTGATGTTTTCCGTTCAATGTTCAGAAAATGTGTCATTGAATTTGTTAGGCTTAGAGTGCATTTGGAAAGTATTCAGAGCCTTTGACATTTTCAAAATGTTGTTACGTTACAGCTTTATTCTAAAATGGATGATTTTTTCCCCCCCATCATCAATCTACACACAATACCCCATAATGACAAAGCAAAAACCGGTTTTAAGATTTTTGTTCGAAAATAGGGGAATAAATGCAGCCAACATCAAAGAGAGCAGAAACAAATTCATTGCTTTAACTAATTATGACAAATGTTAAGAAAATGTTTAGCAATGTATTAAATGGCCCTATCCCTCACCCTCAGACTATTCAAATAATTTACTTTATATGTTACGTTGGCTGACAATTTGCTAGCTACGCTATCCTTACAGCAGTTGGCTACTAATACATCGAACTTGCCTGTATATGCTATCTAACCAACTATCCAACTGTGTGTTCGTAAATTCCGTTACAGAGATCCTTGATGAAAACCTGCTCCAGAGCTCGGGACCTCTGACTAGGGCGAAGGTTCACCTTCCAACAGGACAATGACCCTAAGCACACAGCCAAGACAATGTAGGAGTGACTTCGGGACAAGTCTCTGGATGTCCTTGAGTGGCCCAGCCAGAGCCCGGACTTGAACCCGATCGAACATCTCTGGAGAGACCTGGAAATAGCTGAATACAGGCGTGCCAAGCTTTTAGCTTCAGAACCAAGAAGACTCGAGGCTGTAATTGCTGCCAATGGTGTTTCAACAAAGTACTGCGTAAAGGGTCTGAATACTTATGTAAATGTGATATTTTATTTATTTTGCAAAAATTATTCTTAAAACCTGTTTTTGCTTTGTATTGTGGGTATTGTGTGTAGATTGAAAAACGTCATCAGTTTTAGAATAAGGCTGTAACGTAACAAAATGTGAAAAAAGTCAAAGGGTCTGAATAGTTTTCAAATGCACTGTAAACCTAACAGCTTCAATGACTAATTTCTCTGAACAGGGAAAGGAAAACATCACCAAATTCACTGAGAATACATTACATAGGTTGAAAAAATAATTATCCAAACAGCAGCTTCATACTACTTGTCAAACATAGGGAACTGATAATGTATACTGGCCACTGGGGTGGATTTGGTGTTGGGTCCGGGGGGTCCGTGGGTAGCTTTTGACCATTTATTCATTTATTCCTCACGCCTTAATCAGTTTTGGTCCAAATCGGACTTTGGATACTATATGTATTGAAGATTATACAGTATGAATCCAATAAATTGAAATGGCCAATGTGGGTGTTTCTTAGAGTTCAAATTGTCTTTCAATAAAATAATGTTTTATTTATTTATTTATTTCACCTTTATTTAACCAGGTAGGCTAGTTGAGAACAAGTTCTCATTTGCAACTGCGACCCGGCCAAGATAATGTTGCAGGAATACTTATCTGTTTCTAACTACAGAAATAATTTCCGAACAATCTGAGAAGGTGGGTTTCTTGGCTTGCTGAAATGGAACGACCCGGGACAGAGAGAGGGTGAGAGAGCATAAGAGAGAGAGAGAATACTCATACTAACCGCCCAAACCATACAATTTGTGAAGTAAATTGAGTATGAATTACGTTTATTGGCCATAGTATAGATATAGGTAGAATGCTAAAAGTTCACGGATGTCATACTACATTTTCCAAAATACAAAGAATACAAGCAGTGGACACGATTTCCATGCTTTTAGGGTCCATAATGCAATTCTTCCGAGTGGCTTCATAAAACGGTGGAAAATATGCAGCCGACGTTCGACGAGAGCAGATACAAATGAATTTCTTTAACTAATTATGACAAATGTTAAGAAAATGTTGAGCAATCTAATAAAGTAATGACTTTTCAAAGAAGTTACTTTACACGTTATGTTGGCTGAAAACTTGTTAGCTACTCTATCCTCACGAACCTCATAGCAAACCATTACAGAAGTATGTACCGGTATGTTAGCTAGCTACCTAATGTTAATTGGCTACTAATACATTGAACTTGCCAGTATATTAACTAAACTCAGCAAAAAAAGGAATGTCCTCTCACTATCAACTGCATTTATTTTCAGCAAACTTAACAAGTGTAAATATCTGTATGAACATAAGATTCAACAACTGAGACGTAAACTGAACAAGTTCCACAGACATGTGATTAACAGAAATGGAATAATGTGTCCCTGAAACAAAGGGGGTTGTCAGTAGCAGTCAGCATCGGGTGTGGCCACCAGCTGCATTAAGTACTGCAGTGCACCTCCTCCTCATGGATTGCACCAGATTTGCCAGTTCTTGCTGTGAGATGTTACCCCACTCTTCCACCAAGGCACCTGCAAGTTCCCAGACATTTCTGGGGGGAAATGGCAATAGACCTCATCCTCAGATCCAACAGGTCTCAGACGTGCTCAATGGGATTTAGATCCAGGCTCTTCGCTGGCCATGGCATAACACTGACGTTCCTGTCTTGCAGGAAATCACACACAGAACGAAGAGTATGGCTGAGGAAGAGCCTGTAGGAAGAGTACCACATGAGGGAAGAGGATGTCAACAAGCTCTGTCCAATGATGCTGTGACGCACCGCCTCAGCACATGACTGTCCCTCTATCTCCAAATCGATCCTGCTCCAGAGTACATGCCTCGGTGTAATGCTCATTCCTTCGACAGATAAACGCAAATCCGACCATGACCCTTGGTGAGACAAAACCGCGACTCGTCAGTAAAGAGCACTTTTTGCAAAATCCTGTCTGGTCCAGCAATGGAGGGTTTGTGCCGATAGGCGACGTTGTTGCCGGTGATGTCTGGTGAGGACCTGCCTTACAAAAGGCCTACAAGCCCTCAGTCCAGCCTCTTTCAGCCTATTGCGGACAGTCTGAGCACTGATGGAGGGATTGTGCGTTCCTGGTGTAACTCGGGCAGTTGTTGTTGACATCCTGTACCTGTCCCGCAGGTGTGATGTTCGGATGTACTGATCCTGTGCAGGTGTTGTTACATGTGGTCTGCCACTCCGAGGACGATCAGCTGTCCATCCTGTCTCCCTGTGGCTCTGTCATAGGCGTCTTACAGTACGAACAGTGCAATTTATTGCCCTGGCCACATCTGCAGTCCTCATGCCTCCTTGCAGCATGCCTGAGGCACGTTCACGCAGATGAGCAGGGCCCATGGTCATCTTTCTTTTTTTTTTTTTTTCAGAGTCAGTGTAAATGACTCTTTGGTGTCCTAAGTTTTCATAACTGTGACCTTAATTGCCTACCGTCTGTAAGCTGTTATTGCCTTAATGACCGTTCCTCAGGTGCATGTTCATTAATTGTTTATGGTTAATTAAACACGCATGGGAAACAGTGTTTAAACCCTTTATATTGAAGATCTGGGAAGTTGTTTCGATTTTTAAGAATAATCTTTGAAAGAATGGGTCCTGAAAAAGGGACCTTTAGTTTTTTGCTGAGTTTAGATGCTATCTAACCAACTACCCAACTGTGTGTTTGTAAATTGCGTTTTGATCTCGGAGCTTTCAGAGCGTACACTGGACACTCTGGTCGAGGTGTAGGGTTGATCTGAGTGAGTTTTCTGACCTCAGAACGGCAGTCAAGCCCTCAAGCTAATTGGCTAACGTTGGCTAGCTTGCTAGCTACTTCCAGACACACATTAGTGAATACCTCACTCCTCACTCCATTTTACTCACCCTTGCAGAGATGGTTAAGCTTTTTTCATGCGATTCAGAGTGTTGGTGACTGTAACTGTGCTCCTGGCAACAATTTAAGTCTGCTTTTTTGCCAATGTTTACTGACACCCGCCATATTCAATGGTGTTGAGTGTTCGTAAATTCTTCGGTTATTCGTAAATTCGTCACACTCAGATGAGAGTGCTCTGAAATTGGAGTAGATAGCCAGTATGCTCAACTTAAAGGATACTGTTCGTTTACAATATATTAAAATGAACTAATAATATGTAGTATATACTCATTAAGTATGTAGTATACAGTATGTTAGTATGAGTATTCAAACACAGCTAAAGGGAGATTGGGGAGACAGAGAGAGAGAGAGAGAGGGAGGGAGGGAGATCGGCCTACCACCAGAGGATGTCCCCAAGCCCCTTTGGGAATGTGATTTAATCACAAACTTACTTTATGCTCATTTACTTGCATCTTCGAATGCAACATCGTGCCAGTAATTGATTGAATGGTAAAGGGATCCAAATTCCTTAAATTAATTTTTTACTGTGAGATTTAAAGATCCAGTGCAGCTGTTTTTATATCAATATCAAATCATTTCCGGGTAACAATTAAGTACCTTACTGTAATAGATTTCCATTAAAATGGGCAAAACTAGGACTGTCTGGGAGTGGTCTGAGTGGGGAGGGGAAAACTAAAAACTAGCTGTTATTGGCAGAGATGTTTGGAACTTTCTTTGATATCAGTCTATTAACAAATGTATTTTAAACCTGCTGATTAGAAGGTCCTGTGTAGTTTGTATTTTCAACCAGCAACTGTCAGGAAATAACACTGATAAAAATATGTCACACTTTTACAGCGTTACTTTCATCGGCTGTTGTACAATATGACATAAAACATAGGTAAAACATAATGTTGACTGCACTGGGCATTTAAGTAATATATGCGGCATATAACTAATAGCTTAATATATGTTAATTGAATCAGTGCTCTGTGAGTGAGTAAACCTGCTGGCAACAGATCAAAAAATGAGAGCAAAGTGCAATGGCCAGTGGCATTTTGGCACTCTGCCAGAGTTAAGTGTTATTCCTCAATCACCTAAATCTGTTGACTAACATTGACAAGCACAGAGCCATGATAGGTTTTCTATCTTTATCTGACGATTTATGTAGAAGATGGGGAAAAAATCCCGCTATGATATCATGTGTTTTTCCTTGAGTTCCTTGAGACCTGTCCTCCATCCAAGCCCTGCCCTCCCTATTCAATTACACCTCCCATGAATTAATGTAAATACTTATGAAGGATGATTCCATCTGCTTGGCATTTAATTACAGACCCAGGGTTAGCTGGTGACGGCTGACAAAAAAAAACTAAAACAGCAGGAGGATTACATGACATGCCCGTTGTGACATGAAGATGACCGCTCGGGAGAAATGTGGCCCGAAAAAAGCCTTCCTTATTGAAATGTACGTGTTTGACTGGAAAGAGGGGAGGCTGACGTTACGAGCCTGATGTGTGAAAACAGGAACTGTTTCAGTTTGCCTCTACTCTCATCGCCCAAAACAGGAAACGGGTCAATAACCCATCATTAGATGAGCTTCACACTCGGCTGGCTGCAAATTGACTGCCTGAAGGTCCATTTGAGGGATTAAGGAAAAGGAGTAATGCCATTGCTGGGAGATGAGACAACATTGCTCATCTTCTCTACCTTCTAAAACACCACAGAGTGGGTGATTTCAGAATTGGGGGCTCGTTCCGTTAGGCCAAAGAGAGGAGCAGTAACAGGACATAATCCTGTCACCGGGGGCGACGAGGGGAAAGACGGCAGGGCATACGTTTGCTTGGAACAACGTCCATAGAAAGACTTTCTCTCCAGTGAGCAGCAAAGAGGAACCCCCAAGTATAATATAAGACCGTAGAGCGCAGAAATTCACCTCGCAAGGTCAAATATTCCCCAATGTCTCCTTTGGAAATGTGAGCCGTAATCTGTCCATTAAATTATTAGTGGGAATGTTCTTGAGTTGAAAATTCACTTTCTAGTGGACACTTCTTCCCACTGATATGAGGCCCTTTTTTAGTGAAAAGAAAATATTTGACTAAATATCTGAATAAATATGTTCATAAGAATTAGACTTAGAGCTGTCCTAAAACATCATCATATCACATGATATCTCTTATATTCTTTGAAAAGGGCCAGAAATAATACAAAATCATTATTGTTGGGGGTAAAAATAAATTTGTCTATTCAGCCTCTAAAGCAGGGATTGGCCCCCCAAAAATGTGGAACTCATCATGAGGGGTTGCAGTGGCTCGCAGATCTACGTACCCACATCCACACCCACAAATGCAGTGCCCCTGCCAGGTCATGTGAAATCCACAGATTAGGGCCTAATGAATATTTTTAAAATTACTGATTTCCTTATATGAACTGTAATACAGTAAAATCGTTGAAATTGTTGCATGTTGCATTTTTATTTTTGTTCAGTATAATTATGCCATGGGGAGGAGACAAATTAGTATGGGGGGGATACATAATGTTTGTGATCAGGCATGTTTGTGGGGTGGCACAGTACACAGTGGCATGGTTTGGCGGTCTACAGTGTCAATCAATTTTAGTTGTCTCTTAGGCAACATAATGTTACCTTCCCTTCCATTCTCACTCGGACACCAGTGCAGTGCATCTCATTTGCTACAAGAATGTAGATAGACATTACATTTGGTATAACAGAGGGACATAATACTGCTCACAGTGGGCCATAAATGGAGGGACTGACATCCTATTTACACTGCAAAAGCACATTGAAAAACAACAGGCTTATCCTGCACAAATAAACATTGAATCAAATGGACAATGCTGTTATCGGGTAGGGGAGGTTGGGTTGGTTTGGTTCTCACACTTTTTACAAATGTGTGTATTTCTCAGCACCAGTATGTATATCTTACAAGACTAAGGTTTTGGGATGAAATAGGAACCATTTTTATCCTCATATCTTTTCCAACATTGGAGTGATAAGCCATTAAATACACTCTGTCCACTTGTGACAACCAGCCCGATCCCAGGGTTGTTTGTCACATATGGGATTGTGTATATAGCCAAGAAATCAATAGTCATTGTGTATTTATTCCTCATGTTAACTTTCTATCATTTTTTCAATTTCTCTATGCATTATTGGGAAGGGCCCGTAAGTAAGCATGTCACTGTCAGTCTACGGCTGTTGTTTACCAAACATGTGACAAATCCAATTTGATTTGATTGCCACAGTGTTTGCCAATTTTTTCAGCAACAATTGAAAAAGTAAAGGCTTGAAAATAAAAAAAGTTAATCCTTTATTTAGTGAACAGTATTTTTTACATAATAAGTAATCACACTCAAAACCATGAAAAGGAATAACCCAAGGAGGCCGAGAAAATGGAGCCAAAAGAAATGGCAGTAGTTTTACGGGCGCCCAACTAATTGCTATTATGTGGGGTTTTTTCGCATTATTTGTAACTTATTTTGTACAAAATGTTTTTGCAGCCATATCTTACGGCAAAAAACAACTTCTGGATATTGGACAGCGATCACTCACCTCGGATTAGACTAATATATTTTTTTCAACAAGCAAGAAGCACAAGACATTCTCCAAACATCATCATCCCCGTTATTTGCAAGAGGAGGTGACGCAGGTATAGAGGACAAAGAGCTGGATGCCTGGTGATGACCCGGGAAAAGGCGAATGGGAAAGCTGCCGTTACCGTCAATACTACTCACCAACGTGCAATCATCGGATAATAAATTAGACGAGATACGATCCCGAATATCCTACCGACGGGACATCAAAAACTCAAATATCCTATGTTTTACGGAATCGTGGCTGAATGACGACATGGATATTCAGCTGGCAGGATATATGCTGGACCGGCAAGATAGAACAGCACACTCCGGTAAGACGAGGGGGATGGTCTGGCCATATTTGTAAGCGACAGCTGGTGCACGAAATCTCTAGATAGTCTGGATTTTGCTCGATTGAAATAGAGTATATTGTGATAAATTGAAGGCCGCACTACTTGCCTAGAGAGTTTTCAGCTATACTTTTCATGGCTGTTTATTTACCACCACAGACAGATGATGGCACTAAGACCGCACTCAGACAGCTGTATAAGGAAATAGGCAAACAGGAAACTACTCACCCAGAGGCGGTGCTCCTAGTGGCCGGAGACTTTAATGCAGGGAAACTTAAATCAGTTCTACCAAATTTCCATCAACATGTTAATTGTGCAACCAGAGGGAAAAAAATTCTAGATCACCTGTCCACACACAGAGACGCATACAAAGCTCTCCCTCGCCCTCCATTTGGTAAATCCAACCACAACTCCACAACTATCCTCCTGATTCCTGCTTACAAGCAAAAATGAAAGCAGGAAGCACCAGTGACTCGGTCTATAAAAAAGTGGTCAGATGACGCAGATGCTAAACTATAGGACTGTTTTGCTACCACAGACTGGAACATGTTCCGGGATTATTCCGATGGCATTAAGGAGTACACCACATCAGCCACTGGCTTTATCAATAAGTGCAAAGAGGACGTCGTCCCCACAGTGACTGTACGTACATACCCCAACCAGAAGCCATTGATTACAGGCAACATTCGCACTGAAGGGTAGAGCTGCCGCTTTCAAGGTGCGAGAAGCTTAGAAGAAATCCTGCTGTGCCCTGCGACGAACCATCAAACAGGCAAAGCGTCAATACAGGGTTAAGATTGAATCATACTACACTGGCTCCGACGCTCGTCGGATGTGGCAGGGCTTGCAAACTATTACAGACGACAAAGGGAAGCACAGCCGCGAGCTGCCCAGTGACACTGCCCAGTAAATCACTTCTATGCTCGCTTCTAGGCAAGCAACACTGATGCATGCATGAGAGCATCAGCTCTTCTGGACGACTGTGTGATCACACTCTCCGTAGCCGGCATGAGTAAGACCTTTAAACAGGTCAACATACACAAGGCTGCGGGGCCAGATGGATTACCAGGACGTGTGCTCCGGGCATGTGCTGACCAACTGGCAGGTGTCTTCACTGACATTTTCAACATGTCCTTGATTGAGTCTGTAATACTAACATGTTTCAAGCAGACCACCATAGTCTCTATTCTCAAGAACACAAAGGCAGCCTGCCTAAATGACTTCAGACCCATAGAACTCACTTCTGTAGCCATGAAGTGCTGTGAAAGGTTGGTAATGGCTCACATCAACACCATTATCCCAGAAACCCTAGACCCACTCCAAATTGCATACGGCCCAAACAGATCCACAGAGGATGCAATCTCTATTGCACTCCACACTGCCCTTTCCCATCTGGACAAAAGGAACACCTATGTGAGAATGCTATTCATTGACTACAGCTCAGTGTTCAACACCATAGTAACCTCAAAGCTTATCACGAAGCTAACGATCCTGGGACTAAACACCTCCCTCTGCAACTGGATCCTGGACTTCCTGACAGGCTGCCCCCAGGTGGTGAGGATAGGTAGCAAACACATCTGCCATGCTAATCCTCAACACTGGAGCTCCCCAGGGGTGCGTGCTCAGTCCCCTCCAGTACTCCCTGTTCACCCAAGACTGCATGGCCAGGCACGACTCCAACGCCATCATTAAGTTTGCAGACGACACAACAGTGGTAGGCCTGATCACCAACAACGATGAGACGGCCTATAGGGAGGAGGTCAGAGACCTGGCCGGTTGGTGCCAGAATAACAACCTATCACTCAACGTAACCAAGACTAAGGAGATGATTGTGGACTACAGGAAAAGGAGAACCCAGCACGCCCCCATTCTCATCGACGGGCTGCAGTGGAGCAGGTTGAGAGCTTCAAGTTTCTTGGTGTCCACATCAACCACAAACTAGAATGGTCCAAAAACACCAAGACAGTCGTGAAGAGGGCATGACAAAGCCTATTCCCCCTCAGGAAACTAAAAATATTTGGCATGGGTCCTGAGATCCTCAAAAGGTTCTACAGCTGCAACATCGAGAGGACTGGTTGCATCACTGCCTGTTACGTTAATTGCTCAGCCTCTGCCCACAAGGCACTACAAAGGGTAGTGCGTACAGCCCAGTACATCACTGGGTCTAAGCTGCCTGCCATCCAGGTCCTCTACACCAGGTGGTGTCAGAGGAAGGCCCTAAAAATTGTCAAAGACCCCAGCCACCCCAGTCATAGACTGTTCTCTCTACAACCGCATGGCAAGCGGTACCGGAGTGTGAAGTCTAGGACAAAAAGGATCTCAACAAGCATAGTCACTTTAACCATATCTACATGTACATACTACCTCAATCAGCCTGACTAACCGGTGTCTGTATGTAGCCTCGCTACTTTTATAGCCTCACTACTGTATATAGCCTGTCTTTTTACTGTTGTTTTTTATTTCTTTACCTACCTATTGTTCACCTAATACCTCTTTTGCACTATTGGGTAGAGCCTGTAAGTAAGCATTTCACTGTAAGGTCTACACCTGTTGTATTTGGCCCACGTGATTTGATGTACTTAATTTAATCCATGCTCAAAAGAATACTGAAAGTGAAAGTGCAATGTGCTATTAAACAAAAACAAAAACGGTGCATACGTTTCGTCTTATGCCTTCATCAGTGCTGTACAAACAAATTAGGAAGAGACGTACTTAAGGAGACACACCTGCTGTGCGTAACAGGCACCACAGGTGCAAGCAGATAGTTGATTACCTTCTGATATAATTTTTTTAATTATATGTGACATTTGAATTGTCCATTTTTTTTATAGTCTTCTACATATTCCTTGTTAATATGCATTGACTCCCTATTCGCCAGTATCTAATCAACTATCTGCTTGCACCTGTTGCGCCTGTTATGCACAGCAGGCGTGTCTCAAGTATGTTTCTTCCTAATTTGTTTGAACAGCACTGATGAAGGCATAAGCAGAAACGTATGCTCCGTTTTTATTTTATACCACATTGCACTTTCACTTTATATCAGGTTTCGGGTAAGACCCAAGTTTTTTTCAAAGTTATTTTATTTCACCTTTATTTAACCAGGTAGGCTAGTTGAGAACAAGTTCCCATTTGCAACTGCGACCTGTCCAAGATAAAGCAAAGCAGTGTGACACAGACAACAACACAGAGTTACACATGGAGTAAACAATAAACAAGCCAATAACACAATAAACATGTCAATGACACAGTAGAAAAAAAGTATATATACAGTGTGTGCAAAAGTCTATATACAGTGTGTGCAAAAGGCATGAGGAGGTAGGCAATAAATAGGCCATGGGAGCAAATAATTACAATTTAGCAGATTAACACTGGAGTCATACATGAGCAGATGATGTGCAAGTAGAGATACTGGTATGAGGATAAGGTCGGTAGATTGGGTGGGCTATTTACAGATGGACTATGTACAGCTGCAGCGATTGGTTAGCTGCTCAGTTTGTTGATGTTTAAAGTTGGTGAGGGAAATAAAAGTCTCCAACTTCAGCGATTTTTGCAATTCGTTCCAGTCACTGGCAGCAGAGAATTGGAAAGAAAGGCGGCCAAATGATGTGTTGGCTTTGGGGATGCTAAGTGAGATATACCTGCTGGAACGTGTGCTACGGGTGGGTGTTGTTATCGTGACCAGTGAACTGAGATAAGGCAGAGCTTTACCTATTTACCTTTACCTAAGTGCAGACTGTGTTTACGTAACAATGTTTATTGCAACAACATGGGGAGGCAAACGACAGGTCAAGGTAGGCAGGGGTCGATAATCCAGAGTAATGGGGCCAAGGTACAGAACGGCAGGCAGGCCCAGGGTCAGGTCAGGCAGAGATCGGTAATCTAGAGTAGTGGGGCCAAGGTACAGAACGGCAGGCAGGCCCAGGGTCAGGTCAGGCAGAGATCGGTAATCTAGAGTAGTGGGGCCAAGGTACAGAACGGCAGGCAGGCCCAGGGTCAGGTCAGGCAGAGATCGGTAATCTAGAGTAGTGGGGCCAAGGTACAGAACGGCGGGCAGGCCCAGGGTCAGGTCAGGCAGAGATCGGTAATCTAGAGTAGTGGGGCCAAGGTACAGAACGGCGGGCAGGCCCAGGGTCAGGTCAGGCAGAGATCGGTAATCTAGAGTAGTGGGGCCAAGGTACAGAACGGCGGGCAGGCCCAGGGTCAGGTCAGGCAGAGATCGGTAATCTAGAGTAGTGGGGCCAAGGTACAGAACGGCGGGCAGGCCCAGGGTCAGGTCAGGCAGAGATCGGTAATCTAGAGTAGTGGGGCCAAGGTACAGAACGGCGGGCAGGCCCAGGGTCAGGTCAGGCAGAGATCGGTAATCTAGAGTAAGGGCAAAGGCACAGGATGGCAGACAGGCTCAGTGTCAGGAAAGGATCAAAACCAGGATGATGAGAAAAGGAGAGACTGGGGAAAAGTAGCCGCTGAGACAAAATGCTGGTAGACTTGAACAAACAAGACCAACTGGCACAGACAGACAGAAAACATAAGCATAAATACCCAGGGGTTAAGTGGGGAAGATGTGCGACACCTGGAGGGCGGTGGAGACAAGCACAAGGACAGGTGAAAAAGATCAGGACATGACACTTTTTGTATTCTTTTGCGTCTCGACCTCCTTGGGTTATCAATTTTCATGGTTTTAAGTACGAGTACCTTTTGAATTCAACAGACACTACCGTTCAAAAGTTTGAGGTCACTTGGAAATGTTTGAATTAAACTCAACTGTACTCTACTTAGCTTTACTGGTTTAACGTGTGCACTGGGAGTCGGGAAGCAAGTTCAGGAAGTGAATAATTTAATAAATAAACAAGAAACATGAACAGCACACAGACATGAAACAGAAACAGAGACAATTACGCCTGGGGAAGGAACTAAAGGGAGTGACATATATAGGGCATGTAATCAAGGAGGTGAAGGAGTCCAGGTGAGTGTCATTATGCGCTGATGTGTGTAACGATGGTGACAGATGTGCGCCATAACTGTAACGGTTTTCATGCGGTGAAGGAGAGTCGGACCAAAATGCAGCGTGTAGATTGCGATCCATGTTTAATGAAAAAAACGTAAAACACGAATCAATACAAATACTACAAAAACAAAAAGAACGTAACGAAAACCGAAGCAGCCTATACTAGTGTAAACTAACATAGAGACAGGAACAAGGACACAAAGGACATTCACCCACGAAACACACAAAGAATATGGCTGCCTAAATATGGTTCCCAATCAGAGACAACGATAATCACCTGACTCTGATTAAGAACCGCCTCAGGCAGCCATAGACTAACGCTAGACATCCCACAAAACCCCCAGACAAAAACACACCACAATAACCCATGTCACACCCTGGCCTGACCGAATAAATGAAGAATAAACATACTATATTTCGACCAGGGCATGACAGAACCACCCCCCCTAAGGTGCGGACTCCCGGACGCACATCAAAACAATAGGGAGGGTCCGGGTGGGCGTCTGTCCATGGTGGCGGCTCCGGCTCCGGCGCGGGACGTGGAACCCACTCTATAAATTTCTTAGTCCCCCCTCCTCGCGTCCTAGGATAGTCCAACTTCGCCGCCGACCATGGCCTAGTAGTCCTCACCCAGAACCCCACTGGACTGAGGGTCAGCTCGGGACTGAGGGGCAGCTCGGGACTGAGGGGCAGCTCGGGACAGAGGGTCAGCTCGGGACAGAGGGGCAGCTCGGGACAGGGGCAGCTCGGGACTGAGAGGAAGCCCAGCACTGAGAGGAAGCCCAGCATGAGAGGAAGCCCAGAACTGAGAGGTAGCCCAGCACTGAGAGGAAGCTCAGCCAGGTAGTTGGATCCGGCAGATCCTGGTTGGTTGACTGTTCTGGCAGATCCTGCCTGACTGGCAGATCTGGAAGAGTCTGGTTGACTGGCAGATCTGGAAGAAACTGGTTGACTGGCTGATCTGGCAGAGTCTGGCTGACTGGCGGATCTGGAAGAGTCTGGCTGACTGGCAGATCTGGAAGTCTGGCTGACTGGCAGATCTGGAAGAGTCTGGCTGACTGGCGGATCTGGAAGAATCTGGCTGACTGGCAGATCTGGCTGCTCCATGCTGACTGGCGGCTCTGGCTGCTCCATGTAGACTGACAGCTCTGGCGGCTTCTTGCAGACTGACAGCTCTGGCTGCTCCATGCAGACTGACAGCTCCTTGCAGACTGACAGCTCCTTGCAGACTGACAGCTCCTTGCAGACTGACAGCTCCTTGTAGACTGACAGCTCCTTGCAGACTGACAGCTCCATGCAGACTGGCAGCTCCGGCTGCTCCATGTAGACTGACAGCTCTGGCTGCTCCATGTAGACTGACAGCTCTGGCTGCTCTATGCAGACTGACAGCTCTGGCTGCTCCATGCAGACTGACAGCTCGGGCTGCGCTAAACAGGCGGGAGACTCCAGCAGCGCAGGATAGGAGAAAGGCTCCGACAGCGCTGAACAGGCGGGAGGCTCCGGCAGCGCAGGAGAGGAGGAAGGCTCTGGCTGCGCTAAACAGAGGGGAGACTCCAGCAGCGCAGGAGAGGCGAGGCGCACAGTAGGTCTGATGCGTGGTGCTGGCACTGGTGGTACTGGGCCGAGGACACGCACAGGAAGCCTGGTGTGGGGAGCTGCCACCGGAGGGCTGGGTTGTGGAGGTGGTACTGGGTAGACCGGACCGTGCAGGCGCACTGGAGCTCTTGAGCACCGAGCCTGCCCAACTTTACCTGGCTCGATGCCCACTCTAGCCCGGCCAATACGAGGAGCTGGTATATACCGCACCGGGCTATGCACCTGCACTGGAGACACCGTGCGCTCCACAGCATAACACGGTGCCTGCCCGGTCTCTTTAGCCCCCCGGTAAGCACAGGAAGTTTGCGCAGGTCTCCTACCTGGCGTAGCCATACTCCCTGTGAGCCCCCCCCCAATGAATTTTTGGGGCTGACTCTCGGGCTTCCTTCTGCGCCGCCATGCTTGCTTCGCCATCTCCATTCTCCTATAACCTTCTTAACACTGCTCCAGTGAATCCCAGGCGGGCTCCGGCACTCTCCCTGGGTCGACCGCCCACCTGTCTATTACCTCCCAAGTAGTGTAGTCCCGATATTGTTGCTCCTGCTGCTGCTGTTGCTTCCCCTCATACCAAAACCTCTCAGCTCTCGCCGCCTCCAGTTCTTCTTTGGGGCGGCGATATTCTCCAGGCTGATCCCAGGGTCCTTCTCCAAACAATTCGTCCTCCCATGTCGATACCTCCTTTTGTTGCTCCTTGGGGCGGCTAAACTCCCCTGGTTTAGCCCAGGGTCCTCTCCCGTCGAGGATTTCCTCCCAAGTCCAAAAGTCCTTTTTACGCTGTTTCTCCTGTGGCTCCTGCCTGTCGACATGTTGCTTGGTCCGTTTGTGGTGGGTGATTCTGTAACGGTTTTCATGCGGTGAAGGAGAGTCGGACCAAAATGCAGCGTGTAGATTGCGATCCATGGTTAATGAAAAAAAAACGTAAAACACGAATCAATACAAATACTACAAAAACAAAAAGAACGTAACGAAAACCGAAACAGCCTATACTAGTGTAAACTAACATAGAGACAGGAACAAGGACACTAAGGACAATCACCCACGAAACACACAAAGAATATGGCTGCCTAAATATGGTTCCCAATCAGAGACAACGATAATCACCTGACTCTGATTAAGAACCGCCTCAGGCAGCCACAGACTAACGCTCGACATCCCACAAAACCCCCAGACAAAAACACACCACAATAACCCATGTCACACCCTGGCCTGACCGAATAAATGAAGAATAAACATAATATATTTCGACCAGGGCGTGACAATAACAAGCATCCTGGTGACCTAGAGGCCAGAGAGGGAGCACACGTTACAGTACCCCCTCCCCGACGCGCAGCCCCAGCCACAGGACACCAACCAAAATTACGATCCCGGGAAACAGGAGCAGACCGGTCACCTCTGCTAAGGCGCGGGAACCTCGCAATCCGGCTGAGGGGCGGGTGCATGGTGACCTAGAGCGCCGGAGAGAGAGTATACGTAACAGTACCCCCTCCCCGGCGCGTGGCTCCGGCCGCAGGACTTCAACCACAGGGACGATCCCGGGGATCAGGAGCGAACCGGTCGCCTCAGCTGAGGCACAGAAACCTGACCAACCGGCTGAGGCGTCCTCGGTTGCCTCATCAAGGCACGGGAACCTGTTCACCCAGCTGAGGCATGGGAGCATATCGAGCCAGCTGAGGCATGGCAGCCTATCGATCCCACAGAGGTATGGAAACTCATCGAGCCAGCTGAGGCAGGGGAACCCTCGACGAGGCATGGGATTCCGGCTGAGGCCTCCCAGGTAGCTCCGGTTCGGACACCCGGATCCGACATCACCTCCAACGCAAAAACAAAAAAATAAACACCCCCTTATGCTTCCCTTTGCTGAGGCATCATTCTATAACTATGGTGACAGGTGTGCGCCATAACGAGCAGCCTGGTGACCGAGAGGCCGGAGAGTGAGCAGACGTGACAAGTGTACTGTGCTCTGCTACACATAATTCAAATGTACTGCACTGCATTGTTCTGAACTGCACTGTCCTGTACTCTGCTGATCTGTACTGTGCTGTCCAACTTGTGAAACAAAGACATATTTTCATCTACTGGAAAAGAAGCCTTCTACTGTAGGCGTCTTTTCAACACCATTTAGCTTACTGGGTAGATTGTTACAATGGGGATGGTTGTCAGATTGTGACAATCTGGCCTGGACATTCTGTGTTTTCAGATGCAAAAAGTGATTGGTGTTGATAAAAACTGTTTATCTGCCTTCAAAACATATGTTTTATGGAAAAGAGATGTTCTATGTTTCTGGATGATGCATCATGCTGCCGTGTTGAAAACATGACCGAGCAGTGCAGATTACTGATCAATTTGAGAAGGTCGCTCCTACCTCACCGGGTAGATTATAGACCGGTGCCCCGGGTCTCAGTGTAATCGAATCCACCCATTGTGACCCACCCCCCACACACACATTATACAACTATTTAATAAAGAAATAACAAGCATATGAGTATTTACTTTCAACGATGACAAATGCAAATATTCTTCTCACCTCAATGTTTTGTGATCCTGACCTGAATTGACCACATGGATGACCTCTCCCATAGAGGACACACATTTGTATCTTGAAATTATTAGACAGCCCCCCCCCCAGATTTTGAGTAATAAGCACTGTGACAACCAAACCCGGTCTCCCCTAAACATTGTCATTGTGCCATCTTTCGTCTCGAAACACCTGTTGTGATATTTGTTCACCATCTCCCATTATTAGACAAATTGCCATTTGACAGACACTCAAAGTTAAATTTAGAAACAAAATCTGTTTATGAGCCTAAGTCATCTGTTCTACATACGCAGCCACGTAATGGAGTCTGAGCTGCCATAGAATCACTAAGCCAAACTATTCCTGCATTTTGTGAGG
The DNA here is from genome assembly GCF_036934945.1 of Oncorhynchus masou masou. NCBI lineage: Eukaryota > Metazoa > Chordata > Actinopteri > Salmoniformes > Salmonidae > Oncorhynchus > Oncorhynchus masou. The sequence continues at coordinate 44,515,314 of NC_088222.1, forward strand.
GGGGGGGGGGAATAATCCTTCTATATGCAAAGAATAGAAAGCAGAAAGAAAAAATGGAGGGGGAAAAAAGCTCAAATATTTCATTCATGAGCAAATGCCCAAAAGGATAGAAAAATAAAAAGAATGTAAGTCAACATGGATTTAATACTGCATCACATCCCAAGGGGGGAGCTCTCCTGATTTGCTGATGGTTTTATTATCTCGTTGAGGGCAAAACAAGGTGGGATGGCTAGCTACTGGGACTAATGGAATTCCAACACCAGGGCCTCATCTCTCAGGTTTTGATGGCTGGCTGACAGGCCATGATGGATGGCCGAGGCTGAAGACAGTTGTGCTTGCTTGATGAATTGTGAAATGAGACAGACACACAGAAAGCTGCGGGCAGCCTCGGACCAGACGGGCCACCATCAGTCGACCGGTATGTTTCTGTACAACAGCAAGCGATGAACTGATCCCCCACCCCCCTTTTCTCATCCATCTTCCCCTGACTTGTTGCCACGGTAATGTTTGAGTGCTACAGACGAGGGACATCAGACAATAAGCTGCATATTAACCGGTTTTAAATTGGCCGTTGGGGGGTCGAGGAGTGACTGGAGAACAGGCAGCCCAGTCAAATTGATAGGATCAGAGTCCCTGACCTAAAAAAGTATTTCAGTCAACCGTGTCTCATCGGAGAATGATCTAAAAGGGAATAGGTGGGTGGAGTCAACGGACAGTGGGCCACCAGAGAATGCCTCGGCCGTCAATAGTAGCCAAACATTCCCATCAGACATCATGATCATAAAAAGGCATAATTTAACAGTCTGACTGCGTTGCTTTTATTAGCTGCTCTGAGCAGATGGAGGCGGGCCGCGTTTCATCCTCACCGTGCCAAGACAGTTTTCAGTCAGACGGAGGAAAGTGGATTAATAGAAATAAGTAGTGAGCGGACCTCATAATGGATCTCATGTGGATCTCATAATGGATCTCATGTGGATCTCATAATGAAGGATTAATAAGGCATATTCTCTCCCTCATACATCTCTATATTTGTGCACAGGACACCTCCTGGTGATTATGTGACCTGTAATTGGGTCCTAGATTCAGCCCAAAAGGAGCACACAGGGGGCTGTTGGCTGGCTTTCGGTAGCACTGATTCATTTCTGGGCCTCGCTTCCTAGCTGCTTGATAACTCAAAAGTCCAGATCGCTAGGGCCATTTTTAGGCTTGAAAATCCATTCAGCCATTTTCGCACAGTGAGGTACGACCCAAACCAGATCACACCAGACACATCTGGTTTCCAGTGGCCATGTCACATCATGTGATTTTCTAATGGACTAACTGGAAATCAGACAGGAGATCTGATTACATCAGGGAAAGGTTACGACTTCAGCTTTCTCCTCATATGTATATCATTCCTGTAAGACGAACAATGAAGGCATGGCACATTGCATAAGTGCTTTTAAAATGGTTGTGTTCCTATGAGAATTTGTGTCTGCTTGGAGCACCACCGCCAGGTAAGAGAAAAAAAAAAATCACTTTTTTTATCCTTTTGGTATGGTAATTGGTTAACATGTTTTATTTCAAATTGACACATTCAAAACTCTTATTCCCAACAAGGGCTGGTGCACAAACAACAGCTGGTGCACGAAATCTAAGGAAGTCTCTAGATTTTGCTTGCCTGAAATAGAGTATATTGTGATAAATTGAAGGCCACACTACTTGCCTAGAGATTTCTCAGCTATACTTTTCGTGAATGTTTATTTACCATCACAGACAGATGCTGGCACTAAGACCACACTCAGTCAGCTGTATAAGGAAACAAGCAAACAGGATACCACTCACCCAGAGGCGGCGCTCCTAGTGGCCGGAGACTTTAATGCAGGAAAACTTAAATCAGTTCTACCAAATCTTTATCAACATGTTAAATGTGCAGCCGGAGGGGAAACAAATCTAGATCACCTGTACTCCACACATAGAGACGCGTACAAAGCTCTCCCTCGCCCTCCATTTGGTAAATCCGACCACAACTCTATCCTCCTGATTCCTGCTTACAAGCAAAAATTAAAGCAGGAAGCATCTATAAAAATGGTCAGATGAAGCAGATGCTAAACTACAGAACTGTTTTGCTATCACAGAATGGAACATGTTCTGGGATTCTTCCGATGACATTGAGAAATACACCACATCAGTCACTGGCTTTATCAATAAGTGCATTGAGGTCATCATGCCCACAGTGACTGTATGTACATACCCCAACCAGAAGCCATGGATTACAGGCAACATTCGCAATGAGCTAAAGGGTAGAGCTGCCGCTTTCAAGGTGTGGGACTCTAACCCTGTTATTCTGGCCAGGTGGTGCCAAAATAACAGCCTATCCCTCAACGTAACCAAGACTAAGGAGATGATTGTGGACTACAGGAAAAGGTGCACCAAGCACGTCCCCATTCTCATCGACGGGGCTGTTTTGGAGCAAGTTGAGAGCTTCAAATTCCTTGGTGTCCACATCAACAACAAACTAGATTGGTCCAAACACACCAAGACAGTCATGAAGAGGACACGACAAAGCCTATTCCCCCTCAGGAAACTAAAAAGAATTAGCATGGTTCCTGAGATCCTCAAAAGGTTCTACAGCTGCAACATCGAGAGCATCCTGACTGGTTGCATCACTGCCTGGTACGGCAATTGCTTCTCCTCCGACCGCAAGGCACTTCAGAGGGTAGTGTGTACGGCCCAGTAAATCACTGGGGCAAAGCTGCCTGCCATCCAGGTCCTCTACACCAGGCGGTGTCAGAGGAAGGCCCTAAAAAATGTCAAAGACCCCAGCCACTCCAGTCATAGACTGTTATCTGTACTACCGCATGGCAAGCGGTACCGGAGTGCCAAGTCTAGGAGAAAATGGCTTCTCAACATTTTCTACCCCCAAGCCATAAGACTCCTGAACAGGTAACCAAATGGTTACCCGGACTATTTGCATTTTGTGCCCCCCCTCCAACCCCTCCTTTACACTGCTGCTACTCTCTGTTAATCTTATATGCATAGTCACTTTAACTATACATTTATGTACATACTACCTAAATTGGCCCCACCAAACAGTGCTCCCGCACATTGGCTAACCGGGCTATCTGCATTGTGTCCCACCATCCGCCAACCCCTGTTTTTACGCTTCTGCCACTCTCTGTTCATCATATATGCATAGTCACTTTAACAATACCTCCATGTACATACTACCTCAATAAGCCTGACTAACAGGTGTCTGTATATAGCCATGCTACTCTTTTTTTAAATGTCTTTTTACTGTTGATTTATTTCTTTACTTATTTGCACGCACGCACGCACACACATACACACACACACACACACACACCTTTTTTTCGCTCCATTGGTTAGAGCCTGTAAGTAAGCATTTCACTGTAAGGTTTACACTTGTTGTATTCGGCGCACGTGACAAGCATTCCGAAAGTGTTCAGACCCCCTTGACCCCCCCCCCAAAAAAACAATTACATTACAGCTTTATTCAAAATAAATTACATATTTTTTTCCTCATCAATCTACACACAATACTCAATAATGACAAAGCAAAAACAGGATTTTCGAAATCTTTGCAAATGTATAAAAAATACAAAACATATCACATTTACATAAGTATTCAGATCCTTTAAACACTACTTTGTTGAAGCAACTTTGGCAGCGATTACATTGATCCATTCTTCCTCACTATCACTGCCCTTAAGCTCACTGTCCTCACTATCAGAGGGTATGATCCTAACTGCTCGATTAGGTTTTTTTCGCCCATAGAATGTCCCTGTACACATTGCCTGTGAATGTCAGTGGAGGTCGAGCAGTCAGAGTATCTCCTCTCGTGGGAGCCTGTATTTTTTATGGATAACTCTATTATTGTGAGTTTGCAATGGGCTCAGGTTGTAGCAAATATGCACATTTATATACACCAACCAACTGTACCGCCGGTTATATTGGAGAGCATGCTGTATTATTGTTGTTCCCCTGACCTCTGACAATAGCTTGGCGTTTATAGTGTTCCAGGTGTTTCCAATTTGTACCGGATAGGATTCAGCTTTGGATAAAACTAAGCTTGACAAAATGTTTCAAATACATACAGTACTAGTCAAAAGTTTAGACTCATTCAAGGGTTTTTCTTTATTTGTACTATTTTATACATTGTAGAATAATAGAGAAGACATCAAAATGATGAAATAACACATGGAATCATGTAGGAGAGTGTTGGAGTGCTGCATCAGATGACCTAGCCTGCACCATCACACAACCTCAATCCAATTGAGATGGTTTGGGATGAGTTGGACCGCAAAGTGAAGGACAAGCAGCCAACAAGTGCTCAGCATGCATGGGAACTCATTGAATACAGTTGGAAATGCATTCCAGGCGAAGCTGGTTGAGAGAATGCCAAGAGTGTGCAAACGTGTCATCAAGGAAAAAGGTGGCTACTTTGAAGAATTTCACATTTCAAATATATTTTTCTTTGTTTAACACTTTTATGGTTACTACATGATTTCATATGTGTTATTTCATAGTTTGATGTATTCACTATGATTCCAAAATGTAGAAAATAGTACAAATAAAGAAACCCTTGAATGAGAAGGTGTGTCCAAACCTTTGGTACTGTATTTGTAATATTACATTAGAAGTCTAACGATACACTTTGGTCTGAATCACTAGTACATGCCCAAGGTTTATAAGAGCCATGTTACTAACTAAGACTCTGGGCAAAAGATACATCATAAGAATGTTCTAACGATGATCTTAATGCCTCAAAGGCTCTGGGAAATGAGGCCCTGGTCCGTTGAGAATATGCTCGTGTGTCGTTTACCCAGCATTTGGACCTCTTCTCTCTTCTGCAGCTGTTCACAAACACATTCAATTCCCACCTCATGAACATTTTAATTCCATCTTTCATTCTATCCCTAATTTATTAATCTATTATTCATGCCTTTATTCATGTTTTGTATTCATGTTTGTTTGTTTTGTATCAAACACTATTACCTCAGTTATATCAATGCAACAATGTGATCACGAAGAATTCCATTCGCCTCTAGAGGCGTTGATGCCACAGTAGGCCTACAACATAAGGCTTTGGTTGATGAAAACACTTTTAATATTCTCAATATTAACATGATTTCACCAAAAGAAACATGTTTATTCTTGCACTAAATGGGACATGTGGAGGAGTAGAGGGTTATGCAGTAGAATCCATTAAAACTTCCACTATAATAATGACAAGGTATTGGATTAAAACTAGTGCTGTCAAACGTTAAAAACAATGAATCGAGTTAATCGCAGGATTTGCGGTGATTAATCACTAATTCAGAATTTGCTCAAAGTGAGCTGTAATTTTAAAAAAATCATACAAAACATTGCAGTATTGCAACATTGCAATATTGACGTCTTGATTTTGTCTAAATAACGATTAGCAAAATTGGGTACATTTAGAAAGCAGACGTTCTTTAACCTCAATGGCAACTTGTTTTTACATGGCATTGTAGATTTTAGCAATATAGATTTCGTATTTTGGTTGTTTTCAATGTATTTTCCATGCTTTCAAACAATGTGATTAATCGCGATTTAAAACAATGTGTGCACTAAAATTACAAAAAGGTAACTGAAAGTTAATTGATTAACCTTGACTGCCCTTATTTTTAACCTTAACCTCTATCTCTTCTGACATGAGATTTAAATTAACCACCTCAACATGTGGACAGTTGCCTTGATTTTCCAGAAAACAGTATTGACTTCTTCCATCCTATTACCTTAAAGTAACAGATGCTCTTAAACTTGAATGTGCACAGTGATGGTGTAGGCTACTTTCTAAATGTAATCCATTACAGTTACTAGTTACCTGTCCAATATTGTAAACAGTAACATAACTTTTGGATTTCCCAACAGTAACATAATCTGATTACTTCAATTTCTTGTAGATTACTTTCCCCTTAAGAGGCATTAGAAGCAGACAAAAATGAATATTATCAATTGAATGACATCTGTTGCAGGATAAATCAACGTTTTAGTTTACATAGCTGGCCATAAATGGATGTTGCATTTGACTTTATGGCTTATGTAAGCTTCTTCTAACCCCATCGCTTTCTACTTCAGTACAGATAATAATATGATTAGGATATATCTTTACATTAAAGATATAGATTTCTAGTCATTACAATTATTTTAGTACCCCTTGATCTTCAACAATAGGACATGGAATCATTGCTTTGAGTTAAAAAATAAATGATGCTCTAATGGAATGGTATGCTTTGTGCACTACAAAAAGTGCTAATTGCAAGTTAAAAATGAATGCCGCAGCCCTATTGGTTAGGTTTTTGTTGGTGACACTTTGATATCTCGATCATGTGCAGCTGTTTAAGGCCTAGATTCAATCAGATCAAGCGTTAACCGGAAATAGCCGACACCCTCATAGCAGGGGCTTAAGAAATCGTTTACCCTTTAAGAACCAAACGGAGGCAAACAAAAACAATAGCTTCTATTGGACAAATTCAGGTATATCCCTCTCCGTGTTGTTCCGTTTGCTTCCGCGTAAGAAACGTTTCACAATAGAATCGACGTAATGAATACGCCCCTGATATTTTGCCGATGTGGGAGGTGTAACTGCGTTGGAGCTGCCCTTGATCAATGCCATGAAGCCACACCCATCCCAATTGCGTTAGAACTCCAGAGCGAGAAAGTGTAGGCTATATAGAAATTATTGCACTCAAATAGAAAATCATTAAATTTAATACTGAGGATTTCTAACTGCTTAATCGAGGTGTAGATTACATCTTACATTTCAGTGTTCGAACTTGTAAATAAGGTTGCATGAGTTATCTTAATTCAGTAGAGTACAGTTACGGCACAGTACAGTTTAATTTAGTAGAGTATATAAGTGAAGTACAGTAAAGTACAGTAAAGTATGCTATAGTACAGTGCAGTAAAGCATGCTATAGTACAGTATAGTTTAATTCAGTAGAGTACAGTACCGTGCAATACAGTAGAGTTTAATTCCGTAGAGTACATTAGAGTAAAGTAGGGTAAAATACAATACGCTATACTTTATTTTTCTTTACAGTATTCTAGTGTGCTCTACTGTATTGTAGTGTAATGTGCTGTACTCTACATTTTACTTTACTGTATACTGTAATGTACTGTGCTCTACTGTACTGTACTGTACTGTACTGTACTGTACTGTCCAAACTTGTGAAACATAGATGTTCACGATTGGTTCAGGCAAAATCAGAGTGGAAAACCTGGTTCAGTCGGATTTCTAACAGATACAGGGAGACAAATTAATCTTTCAGCAGGACAATAACCTAAAACACAAGGCCAAATATTCACTGGAGTTGCTTACCAAGACAATATTGAAGGTTCAATGGCCTAGTTATAGTTTTGATTTAAATCGGCTTGAAAATCTATAGCAAGACTTGAAATAAGAAAAATGTGCAAATATTGTACAATCCAGGTATGCAAAACTCTTAGAGACTTATCCAGAAAGACTCACAGCTGTAATCGCTGCAAAAGGTGATTCTAACATATATTGACTAAGGGGTGTGAATACTTATGTAAATAAGATATTTATTTAATTTTCAATAAATTTGCAAGCATTTCTAAAAACACGTTTTCACTTTGTAGTTATGGGGTATTGTGTGTAGATGAGTGAGATTTGTATTTTATTCAATCTATTTTGAATTCAGACTGTAACACAACAAAATGTGGAATAAGTCAAGGGGTATGAATACTTTCTGAAGGCACTGTAGAAATGAATGGTCATGCTGATGTTATGTCATCGCTTATGCAGGCATTGTCTGTGCCATTAGCGCATAGAATCTTCCAACTGACATGTCGCCCAAAATATCCCGCCACTGTCCTATGGATAACAACGTACAGGTCACATTTCATAACATTTCCTTTAGGGATTGAGCTGTTTCTTCCTCCCAACGTTTTGTTATCTCACTGAATGTACTGTACCTCACACCTCCTGGTAGTCCAATTCTGTAGCCTTCACCGTGCACACAAAGTATCACACAAAGTATCACACCAACCTGCAGTCAGCATCAGTCACTCAGTAGCTGGGTCAGATTAGTGGCAGGAAACAATTGTTGTTGTTTTTTTGGGGTCATCATTATACAACTTTGTTTCCTTTCTCTTGAATTGTTCACCTCTATCTGAAATATTGAGAGCCTCAGCATACCACCAGCAGCATACCACCCTGCATATCACTGCTGGCTTGCTTCTGAAGCTAAGCAGGGGTGGTCTGGTCAGACCCTGGATGGGAGACTAGATGCTGCTGGAGGTGGTGTTGGAGGCCCAGTTGGAGGCACTCTTTCCTCTGGTCTAAAAAAATGTATCCCAATGCCACAGGGCAGTGACTGGGAACACTGCCCTGTGTAGGTTGCTGTCTTTCAGATGGGTTGTTAAATGGGTGTCCTGTCATTAAAGATCCCATGGCACTTATCGTAAGAGTAGGGGTGTTAACCCCGGTGTCCTGGCTAAATTCCCAATCTGGCTCTCAACCATCACGGTCACCTAATAATCCCCAGTTTACAATTGGCTCATTTCTCCCCTGTAACTATTCCCCAGGTCATTGCTGCAAATGAGAATGTGTTCTCAGTCAACTTACCTGGTAAAATAACGAATAAATAAATTGAGTCTGTGAATCTTGTCTTCTGACAGTTACTGTATATCTTGAAAATGCACTCAACTTACTTGAGTAAGTGAGGTCGAGGAGAGGAAACTTGCCTGATATGGGGCTAATGCAAATTTTATGAATAGGGAATTCAGCTTTTTGGACAAAAGTTCAATTATTGTGGTTGATGGTTTGGAGGCCCAACTCTTCATCTGCATGCCAACGAGACGAAATTAACTCAGATCGCGATGCATCAGACATCAAGCCCCGGGCTAAAATGCTTTAGGGAAATATATTCATAATGTATTACAAGTCATCCATATGGCCTGTCATCCTAATACATCACTATGCCATCTGATCGATGTCGAGGGAGAGAGAACCACATCGGTCGTGGGGATTGTGGGGAGGGCTAACGGACAGACTGATAGGATGATATGAGAATGATATCTTCATAAGAGGATTTGTTAGATTAGGTTACTCACGAGCGGTAATGACGAGGGAATACCGCAATGTCACATGACCTCAGACCGTATGACATTAATAAGCATGGATCATCTGGCCTCTAAGCCTCAAAAACCCAGAGGGCAGGGATGAAGACATTAATACCAAAGGGCACGGGAGAGAGCACTGGAAGATCTGATGAGTCATTGCTTGGGATGTAGGTTGGATGTTGGCTATCTTATGATGGATACAGTCAATGGGGGAGTTTTATTAAGAAATAATGGGGTGCACCGGGCTGTGACCCATGACGTGAAAAAAGCAGTGAGGGGAGAGCGCTCTTCGAAAATAAAACAGTAATCTGCACCACCTGGTCATATTGTCAACAAGGCAGCATGGTGCACTTTCATAAACACATGACATGTTTTCCCCATAAATTATATGTTAGAATTTGCAAACCAGTTTTTTTATTGGGAAGGCAGATAAAGTACAAACAGTGCATTCTGAAAGTATTCAGACTCCTTGACTTTTTCCACATTTTGTTATGTTACAGCCTTATTCTAAAATGTATTAAATTGGGGTTTTTCCTCATCAAGCTACACACAATACCCCATAATGGCAAAGCAAAAACTGGTTATTAGAAAAAAAAGGAAAAAAGGAAATATCACATTTAAATAAGTATTCAACCCTTTACTCAGTACTTTGTTGATGCACCTTTGGCAGCGATTACAACCTTGAGTCTTCTTGGGTATGACGCTACAAGTTGGCACACCTGTATTTGGGGAGTTTCTCCCATTCTTCTCTGCAGATCCTCTCAAGCTCAATCAGGTTGGATGGGGAATGTTGCTGCACATCTATGTCAGGTCTCTCCAGAGATGTTCGATTGGGTTCAAGTCCAGGCTCTGGCTGGGCCACTCAAGGACATTCAGAGACTTGTCCCTAAGCAACTCCTACATTGTCTTGGCTGTGTGCTTGCGGTTGTTGTCCTGTTAGAAGGTGAACCTTCACCCCTGTCTGAGATCCTGAGCGCTCTGGAGCAGGTTTTCATCAAGGATCTCTCTGTACATTGCTCCGTATATTTTCCTCCATCCTGACTAGTCACCCAGTCTCTGCCACTGAAAAACATCCCAACAGCATGATGTTGCCACCACAATGCTTCACCGTTGGGATGGTGCCAGGTTTCCTCCAGTTGTGATGCTTGGCATTCAGGCCAAAGAGTTTAATCTTGGTTTCATTAGACCAAAGAATCTTGTTTCTCATGGTCTGTCTTTAGGTGCCTTTTGGCAAACTCCAAGCGGGCTTTCATGTGCCTTTTACTGAGGAGTGGCTTCCGTCTGGCCACTCTACCAGATAGGTCTCATTGTTGGAGTGCTACAGATGTTTGTCCTTCTGGAAGGTTCTCCTATCTCCACAGAGGAACTCTGGAGCTCTGTCAGAGTGACCATTGGGTTCTTGGTCACCTCCCTGACCAAGGCCCTTCTCCCCCAATTGCTCAGTTTGGTCAGCTAGCCAGCTCTAGGAAGAGTCTTGGTGGTTCCAAACATTTAAGAATGATGGAGGCCACTGTGCTCTTGTGGACCTTCAATCCTGCAAAAATATTGTGGTACCCTTCCTCAGATCTGTGCCTCAACACAATCCTGTCTCGAAGCTGTACGGACAATTCTTTCAACCTCATGCCTTGGGTTTTTCTCTTGACATACATTGTCAACTGTGGGACCTTATATAGACTGGTGTGTGCCTTCCCAAATCATGTCCAATCAATTGAATTTACTACAGGTGGACTCCAATCAAGTTAAATAGTCATTTCAAGGATGATAAATGTTAACAGGATGCATCTCAGCTCAATTTCGTGTTTCAGAGCAAAGGGTCTGAATATTTATGTGATTAAGGTATTTCTGTTTTTATTTTTCATGAATTTGCAAACATTTAGAAAATCCTGTTTCGCTTTGTCATTATGGGTTATTGTTTTTAGATTGATGAGAAAAAAATTATATTTAATCAATTTCAGTATAAGGCTGTGACGTAACAAAATGTGGAAAAAGTCAAAGGGTCTGAATATTTTCCAAATGCACTGTATGAGTTTTTGTCATGAGAGCAAACACGTTCGCATCATTACTCCACGTGCTTAACATACGTCACTTTGTTTTGAGGCAACTTTGCCATCGGCATTGAATAGGGCACCAGGCTGCTTGGCATCAGTAAACTGATTAAAGTCCAGTACCCCTCCATTAAGCTCATTCTCGCTAGATAAAAAATTGGAAGATAAAATTAAGAAGGGGCTGTCTAGTTCCTACCTAATATTTAATACCTAAAATGCTTTCCTTCTCACTCCTTCTCTCCGTAACCCGCCACCTCAAATTCACTTTCCCCTTAAAAAAGCCCTAAAAAACAACATTGTACAAAAGAGAACATGCTTAAGCGATGTATACATCATTCTATAGACAATTAGATGCATCCCCAGTCAGTCAGGTATTCAAGGGTTTGTGTTTTCTGTGGGATTCACAGCGTGGAGTTCAAACCGCAGCAATGCTAAATCCCACAAACATTGAAAATCCCACCCCAGAGGGATCAATTAAAAACCATGATGCATAATCTGTCAGAGCAAAAGGAGAGAAAAAATCTGGATATTCATGAAGAGAAAAGGGAGAGAGATTTAAAAAGTTTGCTGTCGCTCCCTCTTTCAAAAGAGAGACCCCGAGAAAATGGCACCTTAGCAGAATGTTAAGCAGTGGAGAACAAACAAACAGTACTCTGACTGATATAAACACCAGTCGACACATTCCTCCAAAACGGACCATTGGATTTGCATATGGCAGCCTTGGGTTGTTTGTACAGCCAGACAGATGTGGATGACATGAGGAAACGAGGAAGACTTTAGACTTAGATCGTTTTCCAAAGGCAGAGTTGGTTGTTGTTTTGCCATGATGTATTTATAATATATTATGTATATTTACAACCAATTAGTTTACCTTGACAAATGACCCCTCCAAACTGCTTATTGTTTGTACTGTGAATCAACGGATGGTTTCAAGCTCCTGGTTTGTCTTTGAGAACCCTTGATTCAGGAATGAGCTCCAACTCTATGAGCTACTGCATGTGTTGTATCAGGGGTCTTAAAGGTAGAATACAGATTGAAGTTAGTTGATAATCGTTTACCTTACATTTAGGCTGTATAGTTTGTGTACAATATGTATACATTTCTGTATGGTTGAGGTCCAATTGCTCTTAAATACAAGTAAAACTAAATGCATGCTCTTCAACCGATCATTGCCTGCACCTGCCCGCCTGTCCAACATCACTACTCTGGACGGCTCTGACTTAGAATATGTGGACAACTACAAATACTGTACGTAGGTGTCTGGTTAGACTGTAGACTCCAGACTTCCAGACTCACATCAAACATCTCCAATCCAAAGTTAAATCTAGAATTGGCTTCCTATTTCTCAACAAAGCATCCTTCACTCATGCTGCCAAACATACCCTTGTAAAACTGACCAACCTACCGAAATAGCCTCCAATACCCTACTCAATAAATTTGATGCAGTCTATCACAGTGCCATTCGTTTTGTCACCAAAGCCAAACCCACTGGCTCCAGGTCATCTACAAGACCCTGCTAGGTAAAGTCCCCCCTTATCTCAGCTCGCTGGTCACCATAGCAGCACCCACCTGTAGCACGTGCTCCAGCAGGTATATCTCTCTGGTCACCCCCAAAACCAATTCTTCCTTTGGCCTTCCAGTTCTCTGCTGCCAATGACTGGAACGAACTACAAAAATCTCTGAAACTGGAAACACTTATCTCCCTCACTAGCTTTAAGCACCAGCTGTCAGAGCAGCTTACAGATTACTGCACCCATAGCCCATCTATAATTTAGTCCAAACAACTACTTCTCCCCCTTCTGTATTTATTTATTTACTTTGCTCCTTTGCACCCCATTATTTCTATCTCTACCTTGCACATTCTTGCACTGCAAATCTACCATTCCAGTGTTCTACTTGCTATATTGTATTTACTTTGCCACCATGGCCTTTTTTTTTTTGCCTTTACCTCCCTTATCTCACCTCATTTGCTGACATTATATATAGACTTATTTTTCTACTGTATTATTGACTTTGTGTTTGTTTTACTCCATGTGTAAATCTGTGTTGTTGTATGTGTCAAACTGCTTTGCTTTATCTTGGCCAGGTTGCAATTGTAAATGAGAACTTGTTCTCAACTTGCTGACCTGGTTAAATAAAGGTGAAAAAAATAAATAATAATAATATGTATACATTACTTACCTCATTAAACCACAAAATCATTTGTTTTAGAATACCAAACCTTTCAAACAAATGGCGTAAAATGCCTATGGGTTTGCTCATAAGCACCCCTAAAGCCAAAAGGTTATGCATTTAAAAAAAAAATTACGTGGTGTAATGCCACTTCAAGAATGTGGCATTATGACTTTTTAATGACAGCGGGTAAAGACTTTGAGATAGTTTGCTCAAGTCAACGTCTTCTAAGTCCAATGTTACAGCATCCATATTAGGAAATTGTCAGTTGTCAGCCAAAACGTATGCCAAAACGTACAAGGTACACTATTGCAAGAAACTACTGTCAGGGGCCATTCTAGGATTTATTTAGTAGGGTGGCAAAGGGGGGACCGAAAACCATTCACGAGTAGTCATGGGAAATCAGCAAACACAAACCGTGTTGAAAATTTGCCTCAACTACGATCCATTGTTTTGAATAACTATTTCAACTGTTAATTGGTATCTGCCCTAATGTATTCAAATATATCCATTTGAAAATAAACATAAGGAACATATTCAAGTGAGATGCATCATGTTTAGTGGTAATGAATTTTAGGCCTAGCTGATTTAGGCCTAATGCACTTGTATACAATTTAAACGCTCTAAAATCCTATTAGGAGAAAAGCAAAAACAAGCAAAAAATGACTTGGCCATTATCACCTTGGCTGTGTAGTGCAGCTTTGTATTAAAAACCTAAATATGCACCCGGGGAGGCAGAAACCCTGGACTACAGCACCTGCTCCCCATCAGTGATTCCACGGGGATTCTCAGGCTAATTCAGTCGACTCTGAAGTGTGCTAACGGATAAAGAGCAGTGATTGTGGTGGTACCAGTTTGAGGGGTGGATGGCGTGGATATGAGCTTGTGTCTACAATGATGAAGGGATGCTGTAGCTTGGTTATGTAGATAATGGCAGCATGTGGAGGACAATATGAATAGGAACCAATAAATAATAGGGCCCTCTGTTGTTGGAATGAATATGCAATCTCATACTATGGAGATATTTGACTGTCATGAAGGTGCCCCATTTTAAAACAGTGTACAGCTATAAAAACAGCAGGGAGTGAAATAGTGTAGACATCTTGAACGACGGAAGCCACACGCTGAAATAACCTAACACACCCACATTCCTCAAAAATGAGCATATAGCTTTCACACCTCTCATAGAGAGTCTACTGAAGACAAATTAAATACCATTGTCCGAAAGGAAAATAGAAAAGGAACCACAATTGGGATATATAGAGAGCTGCATTTCAACAGTCTCTCTCAAGCCTATAAAATCATTCTGATTACTGCAGGTCTGCCATTGCAAACAATAATATAAACGCAACAAACAACAATTTCAACCATTTTACTGAGTTACAGTTCATATGAGGAAATCAGTCAATTGAAATGAATTCATTAGGCCCTAATCTATGGATTTCACATGACTGCGAATACAGATGTGCATCTGTTGGTCACAGATACCCCTAGAAAAAGGTATGGGAGAGGATCAGAAAACCAGTCAGTATCTGGTGTGACCACCATTTCCCTCATGCAGTAAGACACATCTCCTTTGAATAGAGTTGATCAGGCTGTTGATTGTGGCCTGTGGAATGTTGTCCCACTCCTCTTCAATGGCTGTGTGAAGTTGCTGGATATTGTACATCGATAACATGCATTTGTGTTCATTTGTCCGTAGCTTATGCCTGCCCATACTATGGGGCACTATGTTCACAACGCTGATATCAGCAAACCGCTCGCCCACACAACTCCATACACATGGTCTGGGGTAGTGAGTCCGGTTGGATGTCCTGCCAAATTCTCTAAAACAACGTTGAAGGTGGCTCATGGTGACAAATTAACATTCAATTATCTGGCAACAGCTCTGGTGCAACAAAACTTCACATTTTAGAGTGACCTTTTATTGTCCCCAGCACAAGGTGCACCTGTGTAATGATCATGCTGTGTAATCAGCTTCTTGATATACCACAACTGTCAGATGGATGGATTATCTTGGCAAAGGAGATATGCTCACTAGCAAGGATGTAAACTAATTTGTGCACAAGAGAGAAATAAGATGTTTGTGCGTATGAAACATTTCTGGGATCTTTTACATGTTACATTAATATTTTTTTTCAGTGTATATGTTGAAAATGTGTGAAATTATTTATTTGTATTTCCATTGTGAATTCATGCATCTATATCTTGACAGGCGATATCATATATTTTGACTACATCAGTGCATTTGTTATGATAATAATACATATAAAGTACAGACATTTGTTAAATTAGAGGCACGTGTGAAAGTGGAACCATTTATGAAATGCTATATAAGACTGAGATAATGGGAAATTGTATGAGAATGTAAGGAATGACGCTGGAGAATAGAAGCAGGTGCGGGGAGTTGACATTTAAATAGGAACGGACATGCAACAGGACAGGAACAGCGTCAGAACTGGGAAACACAAAGACAGTTGACAAACAATGCAGCAATGGGGAACAGAGCTGGGGAACTGACAAATATAGTGGAGGTAATAAACAGGTGGTTGAGTCCAGGTGAGTCCAACGCCGAAACATGCCTAGCGCCGAGACATGGGCGCTGGGCAAGCCGGCTGGGGGTAACCTCCCCTCTAACAGGCAGGGACGTGGGAGCCTGGTGAGCCGGCTGAGGCATAGGAGTCTGACCGACGTGACCAACAAAACAAGAACTCATGAGCCGGCTGGACGAACAAGACCTGACGATCCAGCTGAGACACGATGTGGGATGGGCACCTTCTGAGCCAACAGGGGCACGGAAACCTCTCGAGCCAGCTAGTACGTGGAAGCCCGACAAGCTGTCTAGGCACCCCTTGTTCCGGCGGCGGCGACCCAGGACCGACGTCACAACCAACCAAAACACCAGTGCTCCCCGATGCTTCGTGCTATGACTGCTGCATTCTGTAAGGAATGCTAGAGAATATAAGCAGGTATTGGGAGTAATAAACAGGTGATTGAGTGAGTCCAGGTGAGTCCAATATTGCTGAAGCGCGTGACGAGGGAAGGCAGGTGTGCGTAAATGATGGTGGCAGGAGGGCGTAATGCAGGGCAGCCTGGCGCCCTCGAGCGCCAGGGGGGAAGAGCGGGAGCAGGCATGACAGAGAGGCTGATCTTGCTCTGTTGGAAGATTTGGCACATGCCAAAGAGAGCGCGTTTTTAGAGACAGGTTGGACTTTTTGCAGAAAGTATAGTTTGGCTCATCATATATTGTTTCCCAAAGCTAATCTTATAGGATTTAAGAGGATTTGTGAGGATTTAAGACCTCCTTTAGAAAGACAAACACATGCCATTCCAAGTGCTATCTACCCTCAGTTTTTTGGCAACAGACACTTTTCAGCGGGAGATTGCCGATCGGCATCTCACAGACATCGATGAGCCAATGTTTTGGATGCAATCAGCAAAACAAACTGTAACATACAATTTCCATTCACCATCGCACCACAGGTTGAAGTCAAGAGGGGTTTCTTTGCCAACAATGTGTTCCCAAATACAAACAGAATAATAGAAGGGGCGGCAGGGTAGCCTAGTGGTTAGAGCGTTGGACTAGTAACCGGAAGGTTGTGAGTTCAAACCCCCGAGCCGACAAGGTACAAATCTGTCGTTCTGCCCCTGAACAGGCAGTTAACCCACTGTTCCCAGGCCGTCATTGAAAAAAAAAAAAAAAAAAAAAAAGAATGTGTTCTTAACTGACTTGCCTGGTTAAATAAAAAAAGGTAAAAAAAATAAAAAAATAAACTTGTAAGTCGCTCTGGATAAGAGCGTCTGCTAAATGACTTAAATGTAAATGTAGAAGGCACCCACATCATCATAAAAGCACCATCCCAAAATGAGTTCAACTCTGTGAACAGAAAATGATTCCACTCCTAATGTGCATGTGATGCTTAAAAGATGCCGCTGAATGTCGTTCATGGCTATACGCCTGTAGGACTGAGCTGCTGAGAATGAATGGCTTATTGGTGAGTGTTACCTACTTGTTACAAGTTCCATGCCGGTGACTGTTATCAGCACCTCACAACACAACATGTTACTAAGGGGTCGGACATCTGCCCATCCTCTTGTCTATACAGGTCACACAACACAAGCAGTGACAGAGAACAACATCTCTATCTCTGCCCATCAACAACTGGACTCAATAACATCTTTCTGGACTTGTGGGATGGTGTGCGTGCACATTTGTATATTGATCTTAATAGTTCGTTACTATTGTTGTATGCTGCCTTTGTGTATAGCTGTATTGTAATACATGCAGGTAGCATATACATCTTCATACAGTCCTTCCCTTGGTAATACCGTGGGTAGTGTCAGTGAGTCACAAACCAGTTAAACACATAGAGCCGAGTCGCTGTCTTTCACTACTCCTTTAAAAATATATTTGAAGCTAAAGCTACTAATTGTCTTACCGGTCCTCTCTTTGTAGCTACATTTTTATTTTCACAACTGACTGCGCTTAACTGACTGAGCTTAATAAACCATTTTGGTTGTACTCTAGCACCTCTATTTCAGACTCTGAAATGTTTAGTTTATTAGGATTCCCATTAGCTACTGCACATGCAGCAGCTATTCTTCCTGGGGCCCACATACAATGTACAAATACATGATAAAGTACAGAACAGTTATAGACAAGAACAACATAAGATATTCAAATAAACAGTCCGACACTTTTTAAAGGTGAATGGAAATGAAAAATTGCAGTCCACATTGTTCTAACTCCATTTCTTCAACATGGAAACACATTGTTAAACATAGGCATACTGTAAATGGCCATCTGGACATGGGCAACATAGTCAATAAGCAAGATTAAATTCACTAGGCTCTAACAAGACAGTGTAGAGCTAAGGCCTAACAAGACAGTGTATAGCCTAATTCAAATCAACTTTTAATAAAAACTAAACAATGACTTCTTTTAAATAGGCTGTCTAAATACAGGTATAGGTACCATAACTGCTCCCCGTGGGCGTATAATACATACAAGGCAACTTATACTTTTCACAGGAACTGGATAAAGATACAATATAAAGATAAAGCGGGAATGTCCACTCACCGTTATAGTGTTGTGGTAATGGTTGGCTTTTGTTGAACTCTGAAAATGGCAGGAAATGTCAAGGTAATATGTGACGGACATTCTGAACTAAACAATGAAAAACAACTGCTGTAAATACACAAAGGTTAGCTGCTGATGGTTATATGATTAACTGACCTTAGTGGTGAGGAAAGAACTTGTGTTGAATTAATGGTTTATAAAACCCTGTGACATTTCAAGGTAACAGTGCTATTTGAGACCTATTCAAAAGCAGCGCACATATTTTCTAAGATACAGTAAGTTAAAAACCTCTTCCCGCAAAGTAGAAAAGCATGTTTGAATCACTATGCAGTCATTTAATTTTGTTAGAAAATATGATGTTGTTCAGTGCATGAATCCAAAAGTGATTTTCTGACAGTACAAGAAGTATTTGAATGCACTAAACCTACTACTTTTAATAATGAAGCACATTCGAAAACTATATTGTAGTGGCATCTACAATGCATTATAGGAATGTGGTGGGTACTTTTCTGGAGATTACCTTTTAAGGACGCTAGTTTAGAGTGATGGAGATGACTGTGTGATGTGATATTATGTGTCTTCTTTTCTTCGTAATGCACCTTCGCCTTCTTCCCCATCGATTGTGTCCAAAGGAGGTTGTCATTAAGTCAATTCTTCCCAGAATAGAAATGGTTTGTGTATGAATGCTCCTTGCCCCTACTATCAATGGCAGCAGCACCAATGAAATGAATAAGGGGGAAACAACCAAGATGTAAACACATTCTAATCATATTAACTAAGTCCTGTCTGGGCAAAATCAGCTATTTGTCACTGAAGAAGAGAACATCAAGAAGACTGATATTCCAACTCTGAACTCCATGTGGGAGATGGTGGGTCTCTAACAGAATCTTAATCCCGAGCACCTTTTATTTTATTTCCTTTTATATGGACACTGGAGATGAAGCGTCTGGGTGATGGTGACAGTGTTGCCAAGCCTCTCAACCTATCTATTTGCGGTGGCCTAGAGTGGGTGCCACCCAGTGATCAGATGCTTTTAACAGACATGGAATAAAATTCATGGCTTCTGGCAATGGAGAGATAAGCGAGATACATTTAACCCTGATCAATGTCTCTCTACCTCTCTATCTAGCTGCAAGTCTCTGTTCTGTCATCTGTTAATCATATGCCTGCACATAACTGGGAATAAGAATTTGTTCCTCCACTTTGGATGGCCTTTGTGAGTGAATACTAATATTCAAACTGAAAATATGGAAATATCTTAGTGTGTGTTGGTGTGACTTAGTGCTTCTATTTCTATGGGTGACATGTCCATTCATAATCACGCAAGTCAGATGACCTTTGTTATGACAGAGGTATCAGTTTGCATTATGACTGTACTGATGCTGCATAACAACCTTCCTATAGCATGGTAGACTACATTTCATAGTGAAACGGTCATGTTCATGTCATGGTGAAGCGTCAAATGAAGTGTTATCTAACATGAGGCCATAACAATGAAGTCCACCACCTCCATTAAAGTACCACCAGATAAAAACAAATATATTGAGCTCAGCACACATTGGACATATTCAAATTGAACATGAAACTCAGGTGAAATTCATCACTCTGCAATGATCACATTTTGATCTCTGGCGACTGAAGTTTGTGCTCTGAATCATCTCATATGGTGTTTTTGGAGCAGTGAATTTATCAATGTGGTGATGACCGAGGAAGAACCAGGTTCATTCAGTAGAACTCTTCTGCCACCAAGTGGGGGATGACACACACACGGCACACACACACACGCACACATACACACATGCTCACACAGTCACACACTATGCAGACCTGCACACAATGACATTACAGTAAACGGACAAAAAAAACTTATTTTGTGGAATCTTTGTACAAATTGAACCTTTTCAACTTTTAATACAACCCGTGTTAAACAACAGCTAAATGAACCTGGCACAGTGTATCTGGGGTCAACCCGCCTCACGGTGGGTGGAACAATGGAAAGCTGAAAGTATATTGCACCTTTTGTCTTGCACTTAAACTTCCATGTTCATCTGGTACTGCCGAGGTACAATTCAGCCCTTGACAGCCCTTCTTTTTAATTAGCACGTCCCAGGGGCCCCTTTATCAGTGATGGACTATTCTCTTAATGAGCTGTTATTAAGCAGTTTCTCTCCGGGCTGAGACTCCCAGCCACCTATGGCACGGGCTGATTAGAACCAACCTCGGCTAATTCTTATTCCCTTACGCTCCAGTGAACTCGATCTCCTTCCCGACCATTATTTAACATTTTACTCAGGATAAAAAACTGCGCCGAGATAGTCACAATAAAAAAAAGCGAGAAAAAAATGTAGTTTGATGAAGTCAAAAGTATAAAGGCTTTTTTTTGCTCTGTATCAATCCCTCAGCTCATCAGACTCACTCCTGTGGAATGATGATCTGGTGTAGTTAAAGGTGGAAATTGAAAAAAAGAATGAAATAAACATATTTTGGGTCAGAGAAGGTAATCTAAAGGTAGATTATACTTTGAATAACTGTATGTGTAGGACTTTTGTGAATAGGAAAATGATTTAAGGTGCACAGTAGGCCTAAGCAGTAGTAGGACACTGAACTGCCCACAAAGAGATATGCCTCTTCTGGTTTACTGTATTCCAAATAAAGTGCTGCCTTTTTTACTGTAGCGTCAAAACGGAATATTAGGAAGGAAGCAGAATGTCCAGACCTGCCGACTCGTTGAATTAGAAATTGTAATCCAAATCAATGTTAGAGATTGTTGTTATGATCTTCAGAAGCTGCTTTTGGTCATAAGAAACGATGGTGGAGACATTATGTCCGTGCTTCTCCACCTGCATTGCTTGCTGTTTGGGGTTTTAAGCTGGGTTTCTGGACAGCACCTTGAGATATCAGCTGATGTAAGAAGGCCTATATAAATAAATGGGATTTTATTTTATTTGATTATGCACATAAAAAGTGTAAAAATACACAAAATAGCAGAATTGGTCAGGATCCCGTAAAATGGCTGCTATCCACTACAGCGTCATCTTCATGTTCCATGACACACTCTCGCAATTGAACGAGTGTAGATGCTAACCATCATTTGGATGTGATCATGCCCAAGTGGTTTGGTAGTTGAGGTAATTTATAAACCAGATAAGAAGTATGAGTCTTGCTCACGCTGACCTTAGAGAACCAGATGTGTGTCTAAGATAACCAGTCGGATATTTGTGACATGGGGATGCTGGAGCAAGCTTAATTCAGTTCATCTCAATATATTCAGTTACTGCGGCTACAGTTGCTGTGGCATTACCAATACTTCCACATCTACCACTTTATCAGCTTCTCACACTGTTGCCACAAATAGAACCACAACTAAGCCCATACTGTACATATGCAGTGTTGCCTGTGAACAGTGCCGCTTTTTTAGAATCAATGTCTTTCGTATGTTCCAGTAATCCAGCTTCAGCATGCTGTCTCCAACACCGGTCCTGAAGAGCCACTGGGTGGGCATTGCTTTTGTTATAGCCCAGCACAAACAACTGTTTCAAATATTTCTAAATACTTCTACATTAATGTGGAAGCTACCATGATTGCAGATAATCCTGAATTAAACGTGAAATATTAAGAGTGAGAAAGTTACAGATGCACAAATATCATACTCCCCAAAAAACTAACCTCCCTTGATACGGTAACTGTGAGAGGTTAGCATGCCATTGGGGGTATGGTATTTGTGTGTCTGTAACGTTACTCTTCATCTCGATTCATTCCGGACTATCCGTAAACACAGTAACATCTGCATTAATGTAGAAGTGTTTATAAATATATTCTGTTCTTCTTTACAATAAAAGTGACTCAAAAATGACACAATTCATTATTTACTATTAATTTCTATTGGGCACAAAATAATCTGAAACACAACCAAAACAAACAGCAAATGCATCCAACAAGTTTGTAGTCACAAGCTTGATGTAATCATTGCATGCTAGAAATACTTTTGCCTACTTTAATACACCTATAAGTGAATTTGTCCCAATACTTTTGATCCCCTAAAATGGGGGGATGATGTACAATAAGTGTTTCTAAACGGTTCACCCGATATGAAAATACCCTCAAATTAAAGCTGACAGTCTGCACTTTAACCTCATAGTCATTGTACCATTGTACCAAGTGCTGGAGTACAGACATACTTGTGGAGCTCACTGTGTGATCCACATACACCACTGATGTTATTCACAATTGTCACGGTCTTTTGTAGAATTAACGGACTAAGGCACAGCGTGCGTAGAGTTCCACATGTTTAATTAAAGAAACTCACCAAAACAATACAGAACAAAAACGAAACGTGAAGTCAAATGCAGTGCACACTGGCAACTACACACAAACAACAAGATCCCACAAAAAGGGTCCGGGTGGGCATCCAACGTCGGGGGCGGCTCCGGTGCGGGGTGAAGTAGCCACTCCACTCGCAGATACGGCGGCTTCGGATCGGGAACCCTGGGAACACTCGCAGGAGGCTCTGGATTGGGAACGCTCGCAGGAGGCTCTAGATCAGGAACCTTTGCAGGAGGCTCTGGACTGGGAACCCTCGCAGGAGGCTCTGGACCGGGGGCCGTAGTTGGAGGTTCCGGACCGTGGATTATCGTTGGAGATTCCGGACCGTGGACCGTCATTGGAGGTTCCAGACCGTGGACCGTCGTTGGAAGCTCCGGACTGGGAATTGTCGCCGGAAGCTCTTGACTGGGGACCGTCGCTGGAAGCGCTGGACTGGGGAGGCACACTGGAGGTCTGATGCGTGGGGCGGGCACAGGTGGCGCCAGACTGGTGACACGCACTTCAGGGCGAGTGCGGGGAGCAGGCACAGGACGCACCTGACTGGGAAGGCGCACTTGAGACAGAGTGCGAGGAGCAGGCACAAGACGTACCTGACTGGGAACACGCACTTCAAGGAGAGTTCGTGGAGCAGGCACAGGACGTACCGGACTGGGAAGGCGCACTTGAGGAAGAGTGCGAGGAGCAGGCACAAGACGTACCTGACTGGGAAGGCGCACTGGAGACATGGTGCAGAAACCGGCACAGGACGTACTGGGCCGTGGAGGCGCACTGGAAGTCTGGAGCGTAGAGCTGGCACAACATGTCCTGGACAGGTGACAACCTTCGCACCTTGGCACAGGACGTACCGGGCTGTGGAGGCGCACTGGAGACACGGTGTGTAGAACCAGCACACATTGTACCAGAATGATGACACTCTCCTCAAAGCGAGTGCGGAGAGCTAGCACAGGTGGCATCGGACGGCTAACACGCTCCTCAGGGCGACTATCTTTCCTCTCCAGCCAAACCAACAGCTCTCTCTCATCACTCTCCTCAACTTTCGCCAACCACTCCTCGCTCAATCCATCCCAATATTCTTCCTCGGTCTCTGACTCACCCCTCAGCATTGCCGACTACCGAGTGTGCCACCCCAAAGAAATTCAGGCTGTCTTTTGGGCTTGCGTCGTGGCCGCGAACCCTGGCATCGTCGTTGTCCTTCCCTCACCACTTGCATCTGCTTCCACAGAAGGCTTTCGTCTTCAGCCATAATTTCCTCCCAAGTCCAGGATGTCTTCTCCTCCTTTATCCCCTCCCAAGCCCAGGATACCTTCTCTTCCCGGATACGCTGCTTGGTCCTGTTGTGGTGGGATCTTCTGTCACGGTCGTTTGTAGAATTGACGGACCAAGGCGCAGCGTGCGTAGAGTTCCACATGTTTAATTAAAGAAACTCACCAAAACAATACAGAACAAAAACGAAACGTGAAGTCAAATGCAGTGCACACTGGCAACTACACACAAATAAACAAGATCCCACAAAAACCCAGTGGAAAAAAGGCTGCCTAAATATGATCCCCAATCAGAGACAACGATAAACAGCTGCCTCTGATTGGGAACCATACCAGGCCATCATAGACAAATAATAACCTAGATAACCCACCCTAGTCACACCCCGACCTAACCACCATAGAGAATAAAAGGATCTCTATGGTCAGGGCGTGACAACAATGGCTATTTTTTAACATGTAACCAATACAGTGGTTACAATTCTGAACATGCAATGATGATGAGTCCACTACTGAATATGCAAATTGCAGTGAACACATGCATACATCTGAATGGCTGAATACATAAATACTGAACTGAATCTTTGCATATTTCAAGTGAAAGAGAATATGGTTTCTTCATACAACCGAGAGAGAACAGACTGTTCTCATGATAATGACAATTGTCTTTTCTAAACATAGTCTGAAGATGAAGCTGATGAGCCACAAGAAAAGGTGTGCGTGTGCGCAAGTTATCCATCTTTTCTGTATCCCACTTTCTGAATACCTTGGAGAAGCGAAATCTACTAAAAAGCCAAAGCCAAACTCCAATATCTGTCGTCCCACTAGGGTTGGCTAGAGAACAAGTCTTTTCCAGAGTGTTTGTGACTTTTCAAATGGTCTAAATGGGTTTACCATGCCATTGAACCGAGTGAATGGTGCTGACGGCCTGATGGCAGTGCCTTTAAAATGCTCTCATCTCGCAGCTCCTGCACTCCAGTCACTCCCTGTGCTCAATACAGGGCCTTTTAACCACAACGGATCTGTCAAAACAACCTTATTCACCGGGCCATTTGGACGCCTTGGCCTCCGCGGGATCCGTCAAGTCGGATTCAGGCGGCACTGCGCTCGATAGCATCAATCGATTGGAATTTACAGTGAACACCTGAAATAGGCCATCTACGGGATTGCCCTCAGTGTTCAGTGTTGCCTTTCCCTTCTCAGAATTGAACCACATGAAAGGGTACTGCAGGCGCCACAGCCTTGCAAGCTTCAGCGGACTTGGATTGCTGCAGTGGTGGGAGTTAATGGCAATTTCGAGCATACTGTATTTGAATGGGAAATTGCTTTTTCCCACATCAGATGGACAGGAGTGGGGGGGCTCTTAACAATAGGGGAATATGGGGACACTGTATGTGAGGCCTTCCGATGTGCTCTCTCGCAATGATTGAAAAAAATGTGGGATGGGGGGTGTGTGTGTTGTGGTGCGAACACGTGAATGTTGCTTCAACTTGACACGACAGATTCCAGTGAAATATGTTTTGCGAGAGTGAAATGTACACAAACAATACAGTACATGAAATAGTTTTTGTGTACTCAGTTCACGAGTCATTGATTCCGATAGTTCAAGGCAGACAATGACCCATCTGCCTCCGTTCTCAAGACATGTGGTTTGCGTCATCTCCTTATTTATTTATTTATTCAGATGCAACATAAACAAACAATAGAGAACGTGTTGAAGTGACAAAATTCAGTTACCGTACAGGACCAATTCAAATTTCTCAAGTCCCCTCAAATGGCGCCCTTCTTTCCTTCCCAAACTGAAGAGATCCCTGATTTGAAACAATTAGGCATAGTGAAAGCAACGCATTGTAAAACCTCACTTTAAAATATCCAACATATTCGATCACTGATCTCCTTTAATCTATCCAACACAACCTGTCCAACATATCCGATCACTGATCTCAAGAAGGAAGGAAGCCTTCCAAATTATTCCACAGTAGCTGCTTTAAGTTTATCCTATAAGCACGCTGCCACCGCACTGCCAAAGGCCATGTCCATATTTACATCTGCTGAGTGACAGGATGATGCATGTGTCATTAGGACACAGGGAGACAGGCAGATATCCCCCATTAAACAGAGCGATTCCACCAGGCTTATAGTGATCAGGGATGATAATGGCAAACATGTGGGGACGAGTATCTATACGTTCCATTAACCCTCCGCTCAACCTTAAACTCTCTATACCGCATACCAATGCCGGTTGCTAAGCTACCAAAGGTAGGATAGATTCTCAGCTGTGCAAATGGGTTGAAGACGTTGTTCTATTTTAATTCCTGCACAGTACTCTCTGTTCTTGACAATGAAGTAGCATATAGAGAATAAAATGTCTCAGCTTGTGAGTTGTGGACGGCTGCAGGGGAAAGGTTCAGTGTGGAGTTTATGACTTGGTAAAATAGGAGGATTTGTGCTAAACAATTATTCACTTGTCTCTGTGTGAATGGCCTTTAAAATGCTTAAAGGAGTAAATTGTAGTAGTAGTAGTAGTAGTAGTAGTAGTAGTAGTAGTAGTAGTAGTAGTAGTAGTGGTAGTAGTAGTAGTAGTAGTAGTAGTAGTAGTAGTGGTAGTAGTAGTGGGTAAAGGAGAAGCAGCCAAGTATTAGAAATAGTAGCGGCCAAGTGGTAGCAATTTTTAATATTAGTAGCTGCAGCCTCATAGTAGTAGTAGTTTTAGTAGTACTAGTACCAGCAGCAACAGTAGTAGTTTTTTTTGTATGATAATGCTAAACCACTTGAGCTTAAATCATTTCCTCCGCCATTCTACAATAATTTCCTCTGCCATTCTAAAACCACATGAGCTACGGTAGTCACACATCCGGACAAAATAACTCATCCCTGAAGTAGCTTAATTATTCAGGCTTAAGTTCAATTTCCATTCAAGCCATATTTCACTGCCTTACAGCAGCCCACAACATGTTGTTGACCCAAAACGGATGTGAAGTCCTTTTCCGACCCACAAAGATCAAAACATTTAACACATTACTGAGTACAAACTATTCTGCAACAAACAGTGATGTGGAAAGGACAGGTCAACACATGGAAATGTTAATGGAATTATCAATATGGTCAACATAATAGTCCATAGTATAGCAGAGGTGGAAGGTATTTTCCAGGTTCTAACTACTTTCCCCGTGGGAGGTCAACAGTATTTTCCAGTAGTAAAGCTATTAACATTTAGATGATAGGGCTGACACAGTTCATTTCTCATCCACATTCTAGGCCGTATACTGGGCCTTACCTATGCATTTTTAAGGCCCCTTGGGGACAGATTTTCTTCACATTCAATTCAGATTAAAAAGTGATTGTGTTGTGTTGAGTTATGTTATGTTATGCAAATCCTGTTTCAAATTGTATTGGAAATCTTTCAGATGTTTTGAACATTTGGTTGAGCTTGCCTTGAGTGCCGGATGGGTGGGGGAATATTGCGTTAGTTCCATTGTGACAAGCAAGCAAGTCAGTCAAGAGCAGCTTGTTTTTTTTCTCAAGTACTATACCCAGGTTTGATGTTATGTTATACTCACATTCCGTCCCCTCTTAGTTTAAAAATAAAATGGTCGGGGACAGAGGCACTCCACAACATGAGTGACATGAAATTCAATGACAGACCCTGTAATGTACTTGGCCCTGTTAGTAGTACAAAGGTTTTACAGCAATGAAAGAAATTAATGAAATAATTTACAAAAGGATGTCTGCAGATATTTCTGCAGAGTACAGAGCTTGCATAAACAAATAAAAATAAACAGTCAATATAATATAACATTTAAATGTTTTCCCCTGCCAGGAAAGTCAGTGAGAGCCAACAGCACCCCCCTGGGTCTGCCTGCAGGTGGCGATATGACCACATTTTCCAGTTGAACCACTGTTGAGAGTATTGTAGATGTGCCAGGCCCACATATTTCTTGATATTTCAAAATGTAGATTGTCCCCTTTGTATTTATGTATAAGACCATGGCCACCCACACACCTCATTCTTAAAAAACAACTAATGACACACTGACTGAATGTAGTTGTGGAACAAAGCATTGTATGAACTGGGAAGAAATGCATCATCCCAACAACTATTTACAAGGGTGGCAAACGTCAAGTCATTTTTAGTTCACAGAGAAGCTCGCTATAATAGTGTGCGCTAATGCTCCGCTACTCATATTCATTCATCAATAACAAAATAAGAGGGGAAGACACAGGGATCACCCTCTCTTTCCCTTTCGTTGGGTTTATCACTCAGCCAGACCTCTACTTCACAGCCTACAGTACAACCCGAGAGGATTAAAAGCCCTGGTATTATGCATTAACTCAGCTTTAGGAAGAAGCAGCAGTGAAGACCAGGCAGAGGTCTTGGATTTACCCCCTCAGAAAGCAAGCAGGAAGGAGTGGAAACTGGAGAGGACACAGAGTAAGGGCTTAATGTTACCCCTCCAAAGTCACCCAAATGGGCATGTACCCATTGACAGCCTGGAGAGAGAAGTTCTCCGTCTCAAATGGCACCCTATTCCCTATAGTGCACTACCTTTGACTGGGGCCCATGGGGCTCTGACCAAAAGTAGTGCACTATATTAGGAATAAGGTGCCATTTGGGATGTAGTCAAGGAAAGAAGAGCAGACATGACCTGGGGAATACATTTTCTTCCCGGAATGCCTGCTTGCTATTCCTCAGTAAATCACTGAGGCCGAGCTCACTGCCATCCAGGACCTCAAAAAATTGTCAAAGACTCCAGCCACCCAAGCCACTGACTGTTCTCTCTGCTACCGCACGGCAAGCGGTACCAGTGCACCAAGTCTGGAACAAACAGGACCCTGCACAGCTTCTACCCCCAAGCTATACAACTTCTAAACAAGACTGCTTAACAGCTAATAAAATGGCTGACCCTTTTTTGCACTAACTCTCTTGCACTGACTCTATTTACACACACGCACACACACACACACACACACACACACACACACACACACACACACACACACACACACACACACACACACACACACACACACACACACACACACACACACACACACACACACACACACACACAGCACTCATTGGATGTTGTCCATCCAATCATAGAATAAGGATCAGAGAATGAACCTAGTGTGTTGTATTGGGATTGTGCCACAGAGCATTATGGGGGTTCTATGTGTTGAGCATCTTGGTGACGTTGTTGGATGGAGGTGAAGAGTGATAGTTGAGCTTTTTGGGATAATATTCAATTCAAATTCTTTTTTTTTCAAATTACAGGAGATGGAGGAGGTATATTATAAATAGTTTTCTTGGTTTTATCTTTTTTTTATTTATCTTATTTTTGTGTCCAGTTAGTGCAATTTATATAAATTTGCAACCAATGCGAGTGTGCAGTTTTCTCCACCAGAATGGTCAATGCTGCCAAAAATGTTGTGGACTTTTTATTTGAGAACCCCTTTCATTCTCTGGGATACACGGAAAAGGTGTGAATTAAAAACAAGGGTCAACCTTTGCTTGAGATCAGTTTCTTGATGAAAAGGTGAGGGCGTTCAATACAAACTGGTATCAAAAGATTAGCTGGTTAACAGGGAGCCTTTCATCAAGCAGCCTGTATTGCTGGCTTTGCCTGCTTTTTGGAAAGTCTACGTCTTGGTCAGAGGGTGGGTACTGTGACCTGAAGAACATTGATCATCCAGCTAAATGACAAAACAAAAGCAGGGAGAATTTTGGGGGAAAAAGCTGCATCGATAATGACGAAGGTCTGTGTATTCAAAGTGGCTTATCACCACTACTGCATTTTTTGGCATGCAAGAATTTGGTTTTACTCTATGGGACACGACAAGAGGGAAAGCCAACAAGGGCAACTACAATGAGCTTGCAGAGGTAATTGCATGTTACATTTGCTTTACTTGCTGAACATATTGAACATTCAACTGTCGTTTTTGGGATGTCAAAAACAATTCCGAATGATTTGAACGCTTCCATCGCATCATCCATTAAAAGTTAGATTAAAGAGAGAGTTTGACGCAGCACATTATTTTCACCTGCGCTTAAGTAGGCTTTCCACTTTCCTCTGGTATTTATTTAGCAAAGATGATAACGCATAATCACTCCAGATAGACACAAGCAAAAACCCATGACATAAATGTAACAGCAGCCTAGGCTACACCTAAACAGTGGAAACTTGACATGCTGTATGGGATGAAAATGAGACTATTTTTCAGTCTGATCAACTGTAGGCTACTAGTAAGAGCAGCTGCATATAGCCTATGCACCCTGTCCATCTGGTCAGGGTAAACTAATTGGTAACGTTATGTATTTATTGTCCATTTGTGTGAAAATGTGAATGTGATCAAATGTGGTTAATATTCCAAATTGGGCTGTCTAGGCTGCCTATACGTTTTTAATTATTAACTGGAATTATTCAATCAACATAATAGTGATGACAGATGTGAGTACATTTTTTATGAGGCCTACTGTACAGTTGCATAGGCCTGCATGAAACAAACTCAGCCCTCTTAGTTCTGTTGTCTATCAGTTGTTGTCTATGTGTCTGGGTAGAGAAAATCCGCCTCCTAAACTAGTTTAAATATATTTACATGAACAAATATAAGGTAGCTGGAGTTTGGCAGGGTTTTCATTCCCGCCAAGATCAGGAATTTTTCAGGGTTTAAAAAAAAACATGTGACCTGATTAGGAAAAAACTGGTCCCATGATAGCCCATATAAAACATTTTTACAACGGATCACTGTCATGCCTTATAGGGTCTAAAGTTTTCCTAGATAGGTTAACATATAAGGAAAAACTCCAGGCCCCAGGGGGTAAAAATTGCCCCACCGCTCTGGGACCTGTGGTGCCACCAGGCTGCTTGCAGTTGTCAGTTATCGTCGGGTATGTGAATGATCAGGGATTTATTCAGGAACGTTTCAGGGGTTACTTTGATGTGTCAAGTGGGCAAAATGCACCTCAGTCTGTGTTTGACTTTATGCATTTTGAGATGTCTTAGTCTAACTTCATAGAGAAACTCGTTGTCCAAACCTACAATGGCGCAGCTGTATTTGTATTTGTAGGCAAGGCAGCATCTACTCTTCCTAGGGTCTGGGCAAAATTAAGGCATTTGTAATATCATTACAAAACATTCATTACAGAATTCACAACACACTAAGTGTGTACACTCAGGCCCATAATCCACTACCACATATCTACAACGTAAAATCCATGTGTACGTGTGTGAATAGTGTGTATGTTATCATGTGTGCGTATGCATGTGTCTGTGCCTGTGTTTGTGTTGCTTCTCAGTCCCCGCTGTTCCATAAAGTCTATTTTTGACTGCTTTTAAAATCTGTTTCTACTGCTTGTATCAGTTACCTGATGTGGAATAGAGTTCCAAGTAGTCATGGCTCTATATTGTACTGTGTGCCTTCCATAGTCTGTTCTGGACTTGGGGAATGCGAAGAGACCTCTGGTGGCATGTCTTGTGGGGTATGCATGTATGTCCGAGCTGTGGGCTAGCATTTTAAACAGACATCTCGGTACATACAACTTGTCAACACCTCTGACAAAAACAAGTAATGATGAAGTCAATCTCTCTTCCACTTTGAGCCATGAGAGATTGACATGCATATCATTAATGTTAGCTCTCCGTGTACTTTTAAGGGCAAGGGGTGCTGCCCTGTTCTGAGCCAACAGCAATTTTCCAAAGTCCCTCTTTGTGGCACCTGACCACACCACTGAACAGTAGTCTAGGTGCTACAAAACCAGAGCAAGTAGGATCTGCCTTGTTGATAGTGTTGTTAAGAAGGCAGAGCAGTGCTTTAATATGGACATACTTCTCCCCATCTTAGTTACTGTTGTATCAATATGTTTTGACCATGACAGTTTACAATCCAGGGTTACTCCAAGCAGTTTAGTCACCTCAATTTGCTCAATTTCCACATGATTCATTACGAGATGTAGTTGAGGTTTAGGGTTTAGTGAATGATTTGTCCCAAAAACTATGCTTTAAGTGGGAGTATTTCTGACTAACTTATTCCTTGCTACCCATTCTGAAACTAACTGCAGGTCTTTGTTAAGTGTTGCATTCATTTCAGTCGCTGTAGTAGCTGACGTATATAGTGTTGAGTCATTTGTATACATAGACACACTGGCCTTACTCAAAGCCAGTGGCATGTCGTTAGTAAAGATTGAAAAAAGCAAGGGGCCTAAACAGCTACCCTGGGGAATTCCTGATTCAACCTGGATTATGTTTGAGAGGCTTCCATTAAAGAACACCCTCTGTGTTCTGTTAGACAAGTAACTCCTTATTTTAATTATAGCATTATTTTCAATAATGTCAAAAGCTGCAATGAAGTCTAACAAGACATCCATCCACAATCATTTTATCATCAATTTCTCTCAGCCAATCATCAGTCAAGTGCTGTGTTTGTTGAGTGTCCTTCCCAATATGCGTGCTGAAAGTTTGTGGTCAGTTTGTTTACTGTGAAATAGCATTGTATCTGGTCCCAAAAATATTTTCCAGCAGTTTTCTTAGGGTTGGTAAAAGGCTGATTTCGTCAGCTATTCAAATCACAACACAGATAAGAATGAGAAATAAAAGTAACAATAGCGAGACTATATACAGGGGGTACCGGTACAGAGTCAATGTGCACTTTAGTTATTAAAGTGACTAGGTGTGCAACAATGCTGTACTGGGCCGTTCGCACTACCCTCTGTAGTACCTTGCGGTCGGAGGCCGGGCAGTTGCCATACCAGGCAGTGATGCAAACAGTCAGGTTGATGTCGATGGTGCAGCTGTAGAACCTTTTGAGGATCTGAGGACCCATGCCAAATATTTTCAGTCTCCTGATTGGGAATAGGTTTTGTCATGCCCACTTCATGACTGTCTTGGTGTGCTTGGACCATGCTAGTCTGTTGGTGATGTGGACAGCGCTCAACCTGCTCCACTGCAGCCCCGTTGACGAGAATGCTCTGTCCTCTTTTTCCTGTAGTCCACAATCATCTCCTGTTTCTTGATCACGTTGAGGGCGAGGTTGTTGTCCGGGCACCACACGGCCAGGTCTCTGACCCCCTCCCTATAGGCTGTCTCATCGCTGTCGGTGATCAGGCCTACCACTGTTGTGTCATCTGCAAACTACATGATGGTATTGGAGTTGTGCCTAGCCGTGTAGTCATGAGTGAACAGGGAGTGCAGGAGGGGAATGAGCACGCACCCCTGAGGGGCCCCTGTGTTGAGGATCAGCATGGCAGATGTGTTGTTACCTAACCTTATTACCTGGGGGCAGCCCGTCAGGAAGTCCAGGATCCAGTTGCAGAGGGAGGTGTTTAGTCCCAGGGTCCTTAGCTTATTGATGAGCTTTGAAGGCACTATGGTGTTGAACGCTGAGCTGTAGTCAATGAATATCATTCTCACATAGGTGTTCCTTTTGTCCAGGTGTGAAAGGGCAGTGTGGAGTGCAACAGAGATAGCATCATCTGTGGATCTGTTTGGGCGGTATGCAAATTGGAGTGGGCCTAGGGTTTCTGGGATAATGGTGTTGATGTGAGCCTTTCAAAGCATTTCATGGCTACAGACGTGAGTGCTACGTGTCGGTAGTCATTTAGGCAGGTTACCTCAGTGTTCTTGGGCACAGGCACTATGGTGGTCTGTTTAAAACATGTTGGTATTACAGACTCGGATAGGAAGAGGTTGAAAATGTCTGTGAAGACACTTGCCAGTTGGTCAGCGCATGCTCGCAGTATTTGAGCCACTAAAGGGGGCTTTACTATTCTTGTTTAGCGGAATGACTTTAGCTTCCCTCCAGGCCTGAGGGCACACACTTTGGAATGTCTCTGCTATTTGTATTTACAGCTAAGTCCCCTCCTGTTCCCCGATAAAAGAGGTGATGACTACTCCACTCCACTACCATTGTCAACTTTCTCCTGACATGAACTGAAGCCACTTCTCATTTGCCCGCTCATCCACTGGCGCATTGAATGTTTCCACTTCAAGCACTGAGTACCTCTATCAATTGTGTATGTAGAGTCAATCATATACACAAATCACATTATTACACATCAATGATTTTACCCCTTGCTTGGACTAACTCATTCTTAGCTCTGTGTAGTGTGTTGTGTTATTGTCTTTTGTCTTCTCAGTCAAATCCTGTCCTGCTGTCACGACTTCCGCCGAAGTCGGTCCCTCTCCTTGTTCGGTCGGCGTTCGGCAGTCTACGTCACCGGCCTTCTAGCCATCGTTGATCCACTTTTCATTTTCCATTTGTTTTGTCTTTGTTTTACACACCTGGTTTCAATTCCCCAATTATATGTTCATTATTTAACCCTCTGTTTTCCCCATTGTTTTTGTGTGTGATTGTTTTATGTATGTTCGGCCCATTATTGTGGGCTCGGTATTACGACATGTAATTGGAATATTCGACTAAAGTTACCTGTGTTTACTCATCTCTGCTGTCCTGCGCCTGACTCCTCTGCACCAGCTACACCCAGACCACTACACCTGCACTGGTCAAGCCTCTGAACACCTCATCTCATGCCTAATACCCTCATTCAATCATTGCTGTGATCCCTTTCCAACACTGTGTAAGTAGCCCTCTGATTCCCATTCCACATAATATTGTACTATGTCTATATAAAATTTGTCTATGACAATTATTTAAACACACTTCGTTGTCTCCGTGCGTTCCGCACCTATACCGTGGGTCTCCCATCCTCCTAAATGTCTCAAGTCACCAGCCTCCACTGCTACTGGCGCAACACACACACACTGATGCTACTATTGTCTATGCTGCTGCTTTGTCACTTTACCCCTACGTACATACAGTAGCTACCTCAATTACCTCGTACCACTACACATTGACTGGTACCATGTTATTTTTACTCATTATTGTTGTTTTGTTATTCACTGTGTATTTATTCCTCATGTCACTAAATAATTAAAAAAAAACTTTATCTTAACTCTGCATTATTGGAAAAGGACTTATGAGTAAACATTTCACTGTTAGTCTACAACAGTTGTTCACAAAGTGGATAGTTAGGCAGGCTTTGGGTAAAAGGCTGTATTTTACCCTCTAAATCAGGTAGAAAGAAGGGTACATGGGTGGGTTAGAGCTGGAAGGCAGAGAGTGGAATGAAGCATAAGGCCGGAGTCAGAATCCATCCCACTGTAGACAAGTTTATGTGGCGAAGTTAGTTTTTGTTCCAGCCAAGCGATAGCACATCTGATTCTACTCATCAACTGGTCATAGTCTTCAATCAAGCCATTGATTGAACAAAAGCCCGCATCCACATTGACCCTTGCATGGTAAGATTGCCCATCCTCAATCAGGACTTTGATTAGGGAGTCAGGTGTGTCACTGCTTGCCTGGCACAAAAGCCTGCACCTCACCAGCCCTCACAGGACACTGTATGATTGCCCAAACCTGATCTACAGGCAACAGATAGGGGCATATGAACGTTTCACCCACAGCCAGTGCATCCCAAATGGCACCCTACTCCCTATGTAGTGCACTACTTTTGACCAGGGCCCATAAGTATAATATAATAATATATGCCATATAGCAGACGCTTGTATCCAAAGCAACTTACAGTCATTTGTGCATGCATTTTACATAGGGTTGGCCCCGGGAATCAAAACCACAATCCTGTTGTTGCAAGCGCCATGCCACAGAATCCATCCTTAGGAAGGCAGGGGAGTAAATGTGGGCATATTGTGAAGCTGCCATTAACCATAAATATCTCCAGTGAGAAGGGAGGTGTGGACTGAATCTGTGTTTGTATCTGACTACTGAAAGCCTGTCACTAGAGTTGTACATGCTACTGGGCTGCAATTATTCATTGGATGTTCGTAGAGGGATGTGACAGTAAAACAAGGCTGAAGATCTGTAAGAGAAGGTATAGTACCATATGTACCCTTCTAATAAAAAGAGAACTGGGCTGTAATTGCAGCTAGGACTATTTAGGTATATCTATAGAAAGGCAGACAGTGGGTGACTTACATACGGTGTAGAATAACTTAAAGCTGCCATATATAGAAATATCTCAGCCATTTCCTGGTTCAAAAATTCGAAAAAGATTTAAGTTTATGTGACACAGCAAGCAATGTTTTGTGTAAAGAATCATTGTACCATCGAAATCACAATTAAATATATTTTAAATAACCAAACATATACGTTTCTGTTGCAAAATTGCTGTTTGAAGCTGATGTACAAAACCAAAAGTAAAAAGAACCAAAAACTAAACTTGTAAAGGGGAAGCATAGAAATACTGCACAGTGCACATAGAACAGATCTACCGCTTATCAAACATGCTTTCAATGAGAATGACAGATCTATAACTTGCATTTCTATTGGAAATCAGTTGTACACAAACATT
Organism: Oncorhynchus masou masou; assembly: GCF_036934945.1. Taxonomy (NCBI): domain Eukaryota; kingdom Metazoa; phylum Chordata; class Actinopteri; order Salmoniformes; family Salmonidae; genus Oncorhynchus; species Oncorhynchus masou. The sequence goes on from NC_088222.1 coordinate 44,551,671, forward strand.
CCGAATGGATCTCTTAGAGAAAATGACTATTAACTTCTTATGGCTGCAGGGGCACTATTGAGTAGCTTGGATGAAAGGTGCCCAGAGGTGCCCAGAGGAAACAGCCTGCTCCTCAGTCTCATTTGCTAATATATGCATATTATTATTAGTATTGGATAGAAAACACTCTGAAGTTTCTGAAACTGTTTGAACGATGTCTGTGAGTATAACAGAACTCATATGGCAGCCAAAAACCTGAGAAGGAATCCAAACAGGAAGTGAGAAATCTGAGGCTGGTATATTTTTAAACCATTCCCTTTTGAAATCCCTGTTAGATATAAATTAATTCATTTCCTAGGACTTCCACTAGATGTCAACCGTCTTTAGAAATTTGAATGGGGCTTCTGCTGTGAAGTGGAGCTGAATAAGAACAGAATGCATCAGACTACTGGCAGATTGCCAGTTTCAGGTCATGCGCAAAGCACATTATATCTTCCTGCGTTCCGTTCATCCTCTAGACACAAAGCAATTCTCCGGTTGGATCTTTATTGAAGCTATATGTTAAAAACATCCTAATGATTGATTCTGTAGTTAGTTTGAAATGTTTCTTCGACCTGTAATTTAAATTTTTAAAGTTTTTGTCCGAATAAACTGTCGACCAGCTCCAGCGTTTTGGTAGGTGTACCAAACGCCCTAACAAAAGTAGCTAATTGGACATAAATAATGGACACTATCGAACAAATCAAGCATTTATTGTGGACCTGGGATTCCTGGGAGACTTTCTGATGAAGATCATCAAAGGTAAGGGAATATTTAACATGTAAATTATGGTTATAGTTGACTCCAACATGGCGGCTATGTGACTATTATTCTGAGCGCCGTCTCAGATTATTGCATGGTTTTATTTTTCCGTAAAGTTTTTTTGACACAGCATTAAGGAGAGGTATATCTATAATTCCATGTGTATAACTTGTATTATCATCTACATTTATGATGAGTATTTCTGTTGAATCGATGTGGCTATGCAAAATCACTGGATGTTTTTGGAACTAGTGAATGTAACGTGCCAATGTAAACTCAGATTTTTTAATATAAATATGAACATTATCAAACACAACATACATGTATAGTGTAACATGAAGCCCTATGAGTGTCATCTGATGAAGATTATCAAAGGTTAGTGATTAATTGTATCTCTATTTGTGCTTTTTTCTCTCTCTTTGGCTGGAAAAATTGGCTGTGTATTTTAGTGAGTTGTTGGTGACCTAACATAATCATTTGTGGTGCTTTCCCCATAAATCCTATTTGAAATCAGACACTGTGGTGGGATTAACAAGACTACCTTGAAAACGATATAAGATACATATATGTTTGAGGAATTTTAATTATGAGATTTCTGTTCTTTTGAATATGGTGCCCTGTACTTTCACTGGTTGTCATATCGCTCTCGTTAACGGGATTGCAGCCATAAGAAGTTTTAACCAATAAAAAGGTTGCAGAGAGAAGAAAATACAGCATAGGCCTGGGAGGGGTGACGTTTGGGATTTCACATAACAGGGATCGAGCCATATGGCTTTACTAATCTCTCTAAATAAGTGCAGGGGACTAGTTTAAGCCATAGGAAGTTTGAAAAGAGGAGATGGGAAGCCATAAGACTGCATATACCTCTCTAAATAAGTGAAGGGGACTACTTTCTTAATCCATATTAAGGCTAAATAGAGAAGATGTGGCATAAGGCTGTAATAACGCCTCAAAATATGTGACACAGCACACACCTGCATCAATCATGGAGAATCTAGATCGAAAGAGGCTGACAGGCAAGTAATAGGGCAACATAACAGAATAACATAGAACACGTGATATGATATGACACAGCTGTATGAACCCCTCGACAAGTAACGTGGCACACAGGTAAGTATCAATCCACTGACCATGCAGAGTCAGGTAAGAGAGTCACAAGACTTGCCTAGTTTAAATAAAGGTTAAATAAATAAAAATGAATTATAAAAAAGTTCAACAAGGAATAGGGCCATAGCAATTTAAGGAACATTGAGAATCTGCATCAATTCAAGGAATATCGACAATATAGATCGAGAATTTTGACAAAGAATATGACCATATATCAACCCTTCTAAATAACAGGACAATAACAGGCGGTGTTTGCCTTAGCAATCTCACTAGGATAAAGACCTCCTCCATTCCTGACATTATTGAAAGAGATTGTGATACCTCACATCTCAAAATAGGGCCAATTAATGTTAGATCCCTTACTTCAAAGGCAGTTATAGCCAATGAACTAATCACTGATCATAATCTTGATGTGATGGCCTGACTAAAACATGGCTTAAGCCTGATGAATTTACTGTGTTAAGAGGCCTCACCTCCTGGTTACACTAGTTACCATATCCCCCGTGCATCCCGCAAAGGCGAAGATATTGCTAACATTTATGATAGCCAATTTCAATTTACAAAAAAATATATATTTTCGTCTTTTGAGCTTCTCGTCATGAAATCTATGTAGCCTACTCAATCACTTTTTTATAGCTACTGTTTACAGGCCTCCTGGGCCATATACAGCGTTCCTCATTGACCTTGTAGTCATAGCAGATAATATTCTAATTTTTGGTGACTTTAATATTCACATGGAAAAGTCCACAGACCCTCTCCAAAAGGTTTTCGGAGCCATCATCAACTCAGTGGGTTTTGTCCAACATGCCTCTGGACCTACTCACTGTCACAGTGAGTAGGACCAAGTTGTGGATCGGACCACCACTTTATTACGTTTGCAATTGCAACAAATAATCTGCTCAGGGGCCTCCCGGGTGCTCAGTGGTTAAGGGCGCTGTACTGCAGCGCCAGCTGTGCCACTAGAGACTCTGGGTTCGCGCCCAGGCTCTGTTGTAAACCGGCTGCGACCGGGAGGTCCGTGGGGCAACGCACAATTGGCCTAGCGTTGTCTGGGGTTGACCGGTAGGGATATCCTTGTCTCATCACGCACCAGCGACTCCTGTGGCGGGCCGGACGCAGTGCGCACTAACCAAGGTTGACAGGTGCACGGTGTTTCCTCCGACACATTGGTGCGGCTGGCTTCCGGGTTGGATGCGCGCTGAGTTAAGAAGCAGTGCGGCTTGGTTGGGTTGTGTATCGGAGGCCACCCCACATAGCCTGGTTCCTCTCTAGGTTTCTTCCTAGGTTTTGGCCTTTCTAGGGAGTTTTTCCTAGCCACCGTGCTTCTACCCCTGCATTGCTTGGGATATCAGCTGGTGTACAAAGGGCTATATAAATAAATTTGATTTGATTTGACATGGCACAGGGTTATAATGTACCATCTCAACAAATAGTGGGGAACAAAACAACATAGAGGCCTGTATCAATCCACACTAAAACCCAGGGAAAAAGAGAAAAGGGGGCCGAGGCATTGGGCAAGGAATCAGACAGCCGGTGGAGTGGGGCGCTACTCCACCACCACCTCAGCCCGGGCCCAGCGTGCTACGGGATCTCCACAGGAGAGGAATGAAAAATCTATTTATTAGCCCCCAGTCACCTTCCACCATGCACCGAGCTAATGCATGGGGAACGGGAGCAAGGCAAGGGCGCTTCGAGTTAGCACTCCTCTTCTCTCAGCCCTGCCAGGAGCGAGACAATCAGGTTCAATCTAGACCAGGAGTTTTGTCACACCCTGATCTGTTTCACATGTCTTTGTGCATTCTCCAGGTGTTCTGCACCCTCGAGGTGTTGCCCATCTTCCCCATTATCCCCAGTGTCTGTGAGTTCCTTTTGTTCGACAAGCCTACCAGTGGTTTTCCCTGTGCTCCTGTCTGTTTCTAGATCCTGTTTTCTAGTTTTCCCAGTTTAGACCATTCTGCCTGCCCTGACCCTGAGCCTGCTTGCCGTTTCTGTACCTTGTCACACCACCCTAGATTTTTGACCTCTGCCTGCCCTGATCCCGAGACTGCCTGGCGTTCTGTACCTTTTGGAATAGTAATACACTTTTGTTACTTCGACATTGTCTGCATCTGGTTCTTCCCTGAAACGTGATAGATTCCAGAGCTAGGGGGGTGGAGGGTACGGCTCTTCCTTGATTGAGGAGTAAAAAGAAAATATGAATAATAATAATGTTTTTTTATACATCCGTGATGTATAGGCTTTAGGCTAGAAACAAATGGTAAAATGCCAGATGAAGATGTGACTCTGATGCACATGGGAAATAATATTATACAATGTATAACTTTGTCGCTATCAATTGATCTAATCACTTTTTGTAAAATAAAATACGTATCTAAATAAATTCATATAAATTATCATAATAAAATAGATTTGGTAGCGGAATATAATTTTGGGAAATCAGGTCTGGACTTTATTTTCCATATTTATTATTATTATTATTATTAATTAGCCTACCTAAAATATGTCATGAGTCTATTAAACCACGTAGAAATGCAAGAAATGAGCTTCAAAACAACACAATTTCCTAGGTCACTCAAATTAAACAAAATCAAACTGGTGATGTATTTAATATATCTCGATAAACAATCATTTAAAAAATGCATTGACTTATACTTACTAACAGGTTGTTACATAATTCTAATTTCAATATCAGAAATCTGTATACATTGAAATTGCATTCAATCGTTTTGATCCTATATTCAATATATTGATTATGTGGTTGAAATTTTAGATTTGGTTAGACATATTTTATTTTACGTTGTTTCAATGTTGATAGTAAAATGGTATGGGGTTTCAATGTGATAGCAAAATGGCATGTTTGAATCAACGTCATTGTTTCAACGTCATGTTATCAACCTAAATAAAGGGGTATATTGAAATAAAATGTGAAGCTTCAATTCAACGATTTCTGCCTGAACAGTGACTCCTACTGGTATATGGGGCGGCAGGTAGCCTAGTGGTTAGAGCGTTGGACTAGTAACCGAAAGGTGGAAAGATTGAATCCCCGAGCTGACAAGGTAAAAATCTGTCGTTCTGCCCCTGAACAAGGCAGTTCCTAGGCCGTCATTGCAAATAAGAATTTGTTCTAAACTGACTTGCCTAGTCAAATAAAGATTAAATAAAAATATGAAAGCAAATGCACTTCAACAAGAACAAGTCTATTATCCAGATGCCTAACTGTCTGTACCCTGCTTAGTTTTGGAAACAAGCTGTGTTCACTTTGGCTGAGCTATCATGTCAACATATTTAGACAGTGATCAGCTTCCATATTCATTTGCGTAGACTCCATAAATAACATTGTATGGTTGAAAGTAACTCCTCAAACTTTTCTTATCTTCTTATAGCTTAGATCCCGCTACCGGGATCGATATGACAACAGCCAGTGAATGTGCAGGGCGCCAAATTCAAACAACAGATATATCAAAATTAAAATTCCTCAACCAACAAGTATTTTACACCATTTTAAAGATAAACTTGTTGTTAATCCCACCACAGTGTCCGATTTCAAAAAGGCTTTATGACGAAAGCACACCAAACGATTATGTAGGTCAGTACCTTGTCACAGAAAAACACAGCCATTTTTCCAGCAAAAGAGAGGAGTCACAAAAAGCAGAAATAGAGATAAAATTCATCACTAACCTTTGATGATCTTCATCAGATGACACTCATAGAACTTCATGTTACACGATACATGTATGTTTTGTTTGATAAAGTTCATATATATATATCCAAAAATCTCAGTTTACATTGGCACATTAAGTTCACTAATGTTTTGCTTCCAAAACATCCGGGGATTTTGCAGAGTCACATCAATTTACAGAAATACTCATCATAAATGTTGATGAAAATACAAGTGGTATGCATGGAACTTTAGATAAACTTCTCCTTAATGCAACCGCTGTGTCAGATTTCAAAAAAGCTTTACCGAAAAAGCACACCATGCAATAATCTGAGCACTGAGCACACAAAAACAAGCCATACAGATATTCGCCATGTTGTGGAGTCAGTAAAAGTCAGAAATAGCGTTATAAATATTCACTTACCTTTGTTGATCTTCACCAGAATGCACTCCCAGGAATCCCAGTTCCACAATAAATGTTTGTTTTGTTCGATAAAGTCCATAATTTATGTCCAGATACCTCCTTTTTTCGCGCCTTGAGTTCACAAATCCAAATTCACGATGTGCAGGTCAGACGAAAAGTAAAAAAAATCCATTACAGTTCGTAGACACATGTCAAACGATGTATAGAATCAATCAATCAATAGGATGTTTTTAACATAAATTTTCAATAATATTTCAACCCAGAGAATTCCTTTGTCTTTAGAAATGCTGATCACTCACGGGAGCGTGCGTGATCAGCTCATACCAGACACCTGTTTGAAAGAGCTCTCATTCCCCCCTCCTTCACAGTAGAAGCCTGAAACAAGGTTCTAAAGACTGTTGACATCTAGTGGAAGCCTTATGAAGTGCAATATGACCCCATACACACTGTATATTCGATAGGCAATGAGTTGAAAAACTACAAACCTCAGATTTCCCACTTCCTGGTTGGATTTTGTCTCAGATTTTATGAGTTATGTTATACTCAGAGACATCATTCAAATAGTTTCAGAAACTTCAGAGTGTTGTCTATCCAAATATACTAATTATTTGCATATCTTAGCTTATGGGCCTGAGTAGCTGGCAGTTTACTCTGGGCACCTTATTCATCCAAGCTACTCAATACTGCCCCCCAGCCATAAGAAGATTTATACAAGCTGTATGTGAAAGTACATTTGGATTGAGGTTGGGTTTATGTCATCTACATTGACATCAGTGGAGGCTGCTGAGGGGAGGACGACTCATAAGAATGGCTGGAACGGAGTAAATGGAATGGCATCAAACCATGTGTTTGATGTATTTCATACCATTCCACTCATTCTGCTTCAGCCATTACCACGAGCCTGTCCTTCCCTCCCAATTAAGGTGCCACCAACCTTCTGTGATTGACAACTGATTTGCCCAACAAAGACACCATAATTTTAACGTGTAGGAACACTATGATTCATCCATGGTTGATTGGATCTTTGGAATTTTAGAAGTAGCAAACATTAGCCCTACAAATAGAATGTCAAATTCATGATATTAATAATACACTTTTAACTTTAGATATTGTCTTGTATATTGGTCGATTACATTTTTTATCTACAAGTAATTAATGTGTTGGATTCCCATCTTCATCTAAAATCTAAGTTAATTCATAGGACAAAATCAAATCAAACTTTATTTGTGTATTTAGTGCATTTAGTGCATTTAGTTTGATTTGATTTAGTGCCATTTTTTTACTTAGATTTTTGGTTAAATTGTAGACGTAAATCCAACATATTAATCATTACAATTGTAGACAAACTGGATATTGAAATGTAAACGCAACGAGATGCATCTTCTGCTTGAATAGTACAGTGCTTTCGGAAAGTATTCAGAACTCTTGACTTTTTCCAAATTTTGTTTCGTTACAGCTTTATTCTAAAATGAAAGACAAATCCTCAGCAATCTACACACAATAGCCCGTAATGACGAAGCAAAAACAGGTGTTTAGAAATTTTTGCTAATGTATTAAAATAAAAAACAAATACCTTATTTACATTCAGACCCTTTGCTATAAACTCAAAATTGAGCTCAGGTGCATCCTCTTTCCATTGATCATCCTTGAGATGTTTCTACAACTTGATTGGAGTCAACCTGTGGAAAAGCAATGGGGTCGAAGGAATTGTGCTTACCTACTTCTAAAGTTCAAAAAACCCAATCAACCATGGATGAATGATATTACACCTTCACATTGAAATCATAGTGTCCTTTGGAGTTACTTTCTATTCAATGTAATTTAGGTAGTCTACACAAATAAGTATGGAAGCTGCTGATAGTTTAGGTTAATTGAACATAGTTTTGATCTGGATGGTCGACTTGTTTTCTCACTGAAGTGCATTAACCCTCACATACCTGTAGGAGTCAATGTTCAAGCATGAATCATTGCACTCTGGCTCCACAGTTTATTTCAATTTACCTCTTTATTTAGGTTGATGGCATGACAATTACGATAATTCAAACCTACCATGTTACTATCAACACTGAATCAATGTATACATAGTGCCGATGATTATGCTGACATTAGATTGATGTATTGGTGTTGGCATTGGTATATTTTGTCTTTAATTGCTTAGGTCGGGCCCTTGAGCATATTGGATGACAGAGGCAAGACAGACAACCAGAGAAAGAGTATGGTAAAACTTGAATTAATAGCCCGGGCGTTTACTTGCTTTAACCACTGAACACAACTTCACTTTTTAGAGACTCTTCTATTTCAGCCAGGCGTCTATTTCCTTAATGCACACAGCTTTTGCTCAATAAAATGTTTAAAAGACAACCACACTGTTTATGACCAGTATGACTATTATGACAGCAAATCCATCGCAGCTCAGACTTGTAAAAACTAGACTTACTATCATACACCCTGATTTCATGCGTAAGCACTATTCTCTCACTCGATGTGCCTTGTATCCTCCATAGTTGCAGCAACATCTCAGTCTCACTTCAGTATTTGATGTTTGTCCTGGTCCCTCAGTAGGAATTAATGCCTAAAATGAACTATCGTGTTTTTTCTCGTTTAAAAACCTGCTCTGACATGCACTTCTCTGGACAAATGTTGAATACTGAAGTGAGACCGTGAGATTTGTTCCGTATCCCCCATACAGTAGTTGAATCGACCATGTCAAACCACACTGCTGTCTCATTCATGGCAATAATGTTGCTCTCCTTTATAATTTTTGGGCGCACTCTTTATGGTACTCACTGAAGTTCAGACTTAATTTAGACCTGGTTTTTATTTGAAATGGTCAAAAAGGGAAAGGCTGCTATAAGAGACTGCATTTAATTGACGTTTTACACCCCTGCTTTAATCAATCTGTCTCAAAACCATTCTCCTTTACACTGCTACTTCTTGGAATCCTCTGTATTTAGAATTTATTTTAACTAATTTAAAAGACTATTCAACATCAATGTGTTGCTAGGAGACATCATGGGAATTAATTGAGTATAAATATAGTAAATTTCACTTTCTTCCAATTACCAACTTTTCCCTACCAGTACAGAATCAGCAAAATCAGATGCTCCCAGATGCCATCTTCTATTGTTATTTCCCGGTTGTGATAAATATCAACAGGTATTTACTCATCACTCCTCATGAATCCTAATTTGCTCCAAATCAAACTTGGTTGGAAATTAGGCATCCCCATAGAGGTGTTCCATTTTTCTCCAGCTGACATAAAAGAGATTTTGTGCATTTAAAAGAAACGTATTTAATGCCATTTATTTCTGTTTGGTGAATATCAGAGGGAGGGAGACTCAATGCGCGTGCGCACACACACACACACACAAAGTATGTATCCATACACACTGTACAAACACACTCACATATCCACCCACATACATACACACATATGTCAGTCTACGGCCTACCAAAGCTCCAGAGTTGATGTCTCTATTGAGGCGTACAGAAGGAGCACAGGGAGAAGGCTTCAGAATGCGTCACAAATGGCACCCTATTCCTTATTTGGTCCACTACTAGCTCACAATAGGGAATAGGGTGCCATTTGGGACGCAGTCCTAAGTCGAGGCCCGCAGATGGATAACAACACAAAACCAACTGGGAGATGCAATAAAGATACACAGGCCCTTTATACATCAGCAGCCTGGCTGTCATGAGCTGGTCTCTAACTACTAGCTAGCTACCATGTGGGTGGGGTGATTCAACATCATAGAGTAGCGGGGAGGCTGTACAATACATTCAGCATTTATTTATTTCAGATTATATTTTGTGACAACAAACTTGGTTGCACTTGTACTTGGGGATGTTGTCGATAAGACATTGCATAAATATTGACATGCCTTTCTTTACCTTAATTTTTTTTGTTTAAAGTGATAAAAATCATGTTTTTCATCAAATTGGACTGACCCAAGTATGAAAAATTACTGTAGCTGGTACGTTGACAAAGTTGATCATAAAGTTTACTGGTCCCCTTCCCCATGTCAAACACTTGGATTCAGGAGGCAGGCATTACATCAGGTATTATGCAACGTCATGTAATGCCATACATTTTATACACCTATGGTAGCGTCTTATCTGAACTAATTTAAATATATAACACCTTAAAACCTTCAGCACATATGCTCATCATACAGCTTTGTTTACAAACCGTAAACAGAACGTGGCAGAACAATACTGGTAACTAACCCGGAAAAGCACACTGTGTTGTTGACTGAGTTCCATAGTGTTCGTTCAACATTACACTATTTTACAAAGAATGAAGACATCCAACAACAGTGTCTGTTTTTCAGTTCGGGTGGACAGGCTGCACCGAAAATTACCATCATGTCACACGTGTGCAGTGCACATATCGAGCGAAGTTGCTTTATCAATTGGGAAGAACATTCGATGGGTCTTGCCAGGAAGCTAATCCTGAGGACGGACGCTGTTCCATCTTCATCAGTGGATCTTACAAGCGCTGATCATAATGTAAGTATCAGAGTTTGTTGAGTCTGACACGGTGGCTTTAACTGTGGCTGCTTTGACTTGTGAATGGTATATTTTCTGTAGCACACTTGATAGTCACCATATGGTTTTTGTTCTTCCATCCCTAAGCCCTGTACATCAATGAATGTTGCCCACAAAAGAAGTTGCGGTGTGTATACTCTTTGTAATATACCCCTGAAAATCATATTTTGCCATTCCATTTTGTGGATTGTTGTCCTACAGTTGATGTAGGTTGTGTCACTGGGGCTAATCATGATGATGGGGTGGGGGTTATTATTGTTTCACTTTCCATCTTCTTAGATCTTTCCACTATCATCAAGCTGTAATGATAGACATTTCTAAAATGTCTACATCTAATGTCTGCACAGCTACCCAGGCCACCACCACAGCAGAAATGCTGTGATACAAAAATCAGCTTTCCCCAAGGCAAAGAAGGGGGGGATATGCTGTGAAAACAGACCAAAGGGGGATATGCTGTGAAAACAGACCAAAAGGGGGATATGCTGTGAAAACAGACCAAATAAGGTGGATATGCTGTGAAGCCTGTGAAGACAGACCCAACATACTGTAAGTCATAGTTATTCATTTCAAATCAATTGATAATTTCTGGTACACACATTCCAAATACAAAGATTGAAAAGTTCCACCAGAACATGCACAACCAAATATTGCACATTGAGTACTTCAAAAACACCAGAAAGCACATTGTAGAATGAGTAGATCATAACACAGTAGATAAAAGGAAATTCAATTCACCACCCATTTAACAAACATTTGCCCTTTCAAAAACATTACAGGCTACGAAGACAGGCTCCTGAATCTCCTCTTCAATGAGGTCACCCTTGATCCATCGTCATATGTGGGGAAGCTGTGCAAGCTGTCCATCACAGGACCCGTCTGCCCAGTGTGAGGCCTGACAAGCAGGAGGCCAATGCTGGATTTGTCTCCCTCTTTAATCTTGGGGGTGACTGAAGCCAAGTGTGTGACTGAAGTCTGCTTGATTGAAGTGGGGTACATGGGTCTCTCTCCTCTCCCGGGTCCCTTCCCATTAATTTCTGTAGTTGGTTGTATTCCTGAAGCATAAGTAATTCACTTTTATATGATATCACATTTTTTTTATATATTTTTTTTAAGCATTCGGATAGGAGATGAGGGTTCCAAATTGTACGAATCAAATGGGGTGCCTACAATATATTTGTCTTATTGTTCTAATATTTATTTTTCTGTCAGATGACAGTTCACCATTATTTCTCAACTTTATTTCACAAGAGTGTATATGTTGATCAATATTTTCTCTATGATGGCCTATTGTAAATTATAAAATAAATGTCTGATCAATATATACTGTACAATTCGGAACATATTGTCACTTAAAATGCAAAGGCAGGCTTCAAAAAGTGTTGGTCCCATGTTTCATGAGCTGAAATAAAAAAGTTCCCAGAAATGTTCCATATGCACAAAAAGCTTATTTCTCTCAAATGTTGTGTACAACTTTGTTTACATACCTATTAGTGAGCATCTCTCATTTGCCAAGACAATCCATCTACCTGACAGGTGTACCATATCAAGAAGCTGATTAAACAGTATGATCATTTTAAACAGGTGCACCTACGGCTACTGCATTACTGCCACACCAGTGGTCACGAGTCACGAAGGCAGTCAAATTCCACATGACCGTTTAGTCACGGTAATTAGGCATCTCCAATCTCTGATGCTGCTGATGGTCATTAGTAGCCTACCAAAATTGCTAACTACCTGGTACTCAGCACTCTATTGTACCTCTAATCAATCTGACATCAATGCAAATGTAATCAGAAATTGAATCAAATACTTCATGAGAGCCCATGAGCTCATGTTACACAACATTTCTTCTATAGGCTATGAAATTGCGGGAGAAAACAGAATGATGGCCACTAATAAAAAGACGAGGATCCCATCAGCTTTCTATAGGCTATTTCCTATTATTAAGCACATTGCTTATATTTACAACAGGAGTATAGCCTACCTGGCTGGCATGAAAATAAACCACGGGGAAAAGCATCCTCCATTTGATATTTAAGTGCATAGATGACATGTATTTTTTCAAGAATAGTCTGATTGGTGACAATATTAGCCTATCACTTGTGAATTATATATTATCACTTGTGAATGATGCCCAGCATAAGAAACAAAGCTTTTTTTGCAACATTTTCTAACCATAGTCGCGTACCTCAACTAACCGGTGCCCCGCACAATGACTCTGTACCGACACCCCCCTGTATAGATTGTTCTTTTATACTGCTCTTTAATTAGGTTTGCATCACAACTACAGTGGCCCAATAACTTCTTAAAATTAAGCACATGAATCTGCTTTACAAGGGGTATAGAGCCTAACTGGCATACCACCGTGCATCCACCTGCTGGCTTGCTTCTGAAGCTAAGCTGGTTTGGTCCTGGTCAGTCCCTGGATGGGAGACCAGATGCTCTTGTAAGTGGTGTTGGAAGGCTCGTAGGAGGCACCCTTTCCTCTGGTCAAAAAAATGCCACAGGACAGTGACTGGGGACTAAACTGGTGTCCTGACTCTTTGTGGTCACTAAAAATCCCTTGGCACTTATTGTAAGGATAGGGATGTTAACCCTGGTGTCCTGGCTAAATTCCCAATTTGGCCTTCATGGCCATCTAATCATCCCCAGTTGACAATTGGCTCATTCTTCTCCAATGTAACTGTTCCCCAGGTTGTTGTTGTAAATGATAATGTCTTCTCAGCCAACTTACCTGGCAAAATAAGGGTTAAATAAAAAATAAGCAGTGGGTGGATTTCAAGTTTAGGGAAGAAAATGTTCACCATAAAATGCACCTTTATAATAAAAGGATTACATTCATAATAGCATTTGCGGTCACATTTAATTATGGTGTTTAAAGCTAATGGAACATTGGCACTTATAGCCTACTACCATGCACACATTTCTACTCTTATAATGTGAAGAAATAGCCTAATAGTTTATCAACATTTTAAGCTAAATGGTCTGATCTGTTGCGTCAGCCACATTGCATCAAAACATATTTTTTGATGCATCCCACAGACTATGTTTGGAATATTTACTTCGCACACAGAATAGAACAGGTCGACTTTTGTACTATTTGGGATAGTAGATTGACATAGGCTAGTGCTTTTTTGCTGTTCGTTAGGCCTACTCATCTTGCCGGCTGACAAAAAGTAAATGTGGAACGTTTTTTCCCATATCTTCAATATGCATCTTGGACATTGAGACCCCGATGTGTCTGTCTTCACTTGTATGTAGCCTGTGAGAAAGACCTGATCATGTGACAGAGAGCCATGTGAGTGATAAAGCTTTGGATTGCGCAGCACATCCAAGGAGAAGGGCACAAAGCGGCACTCCAGGCCGCAAAAGACAGATTTTTTTAGGAGCATTACAGCCACAAAGGGGATGCCGCAGTGAAATTCGAGGCATTAACAGGTGCTTGTAAAATTGTGAATGAGAGACTTTTTTTTTTAATTTTACCTTTATTTAACCAGGCAAGTCAGTTAAGAACACATTCTTATTTTCAATGACGGCCTGGGAACAGTGGGTTAACTGCCTGTTCAGGGGCAGAACGACAGATTTGTACCTTGTCAGCTCGGGGGCTTGAACTCACAACCTTCCGGTTACTAGTCCAACGCTCTAACCACTAGGCTACCCTGCCGCCCCAAGTGTGTACAGCCTGCGCAAAAAAACTAAGCAGGGCTCATGCCTTTCAAGCAACCTTTTAAAAATCATCATTAGAGTCTCATCATGCAGCCTTACAATGTGTTAAGGAATATTTTTCAACATAATCGGAGAAGTGAATACAACCCTCATCACAGGTAAACATAGTTAACTTTCATAGCAGCCACATAACAGCATGATCACATTGCTTGTTGTAAATATAATTCCTTCTCGCAACTACAATATCTACGCACTCTCCTACTCTCACCTTTTCCCTACTTTCCCCGGCCTTCCAAAAAAACCTTTCCAAGCCAAACCTTCATATCATTACCACTGACCGCTAACCACTACTATCAGCCCACAGAAACAGCAGGGGTTCAAACTTTAGAACCCAGTTCCTAAATTTGAATATAATTATGTATTTTATCAAACAAAACTATGCTACATTTTATCTCTGGGACCCTCAGGATGACAAATCAGAGCGAGATTACTGAATGTAAGTACATTATTTACAGTTGAAGTCGGAAGTTTACATACACGTCGCTCTGACAAAACTCAGTTTTTCAGTTTTTCACATTCCTGACCTTTAATCCTAGTAAAAATTCACTGTCTTAGGTCAGGTAGGATCACCATTTAATTTTAACTATGTGAAATGTCAGAATAATAGTAGAGAGAATGAATTATTTCAGCTTTTATTTCTTTCATCAAATCAAATTGTATTTGTCACATACATGTGTTTAGCAGATGTTAATGCAGGTGTAGCGAAATGCTTGTGCTTCTAGTTCCAACAATGCAGTAATATCCAACGAGTAATCGAACCTAACAATTCCACAACAACTACCTTATACGCACACGTGTAAAGGAATGAATAAGAATATGCACATTAAACAATATATGAATGAGTGATGGTATAGAACGGCATAGGCAAGATACAGTAGATGGTATAGAGCACAGTATATACATATGAGATGAGTAATGTAGGGTATGTAAGCATTATATGAAGTGGCATTGTTTAAAGTGGCTAGTGATGCATTTATTACATCCATTTTTCCATCATTAAAGTGGCTGGAGTTGAGTCAGTATGTTGGCAGCAGCCACTCAATGTTAGTGATGGCTGTTTAACAGTCTGATGGCCTTGAGATAGAAGCTGTTTTTCAGTTTCTCGGTCCCTGCTTTGATGCACCTGTACTGACCTCGCCTTCTGGATGGTAGCGGGGTGAACAAGCAGTGGCTCAGGTTGTTGTTGTCATTGATGATCTTTTTGGCCTTCCTGTGACATGGGTGGTGTAGGTGTCCTGGAGGGCAGGTAGTTTGCCCCCGGTGATGCATTGTGCAGACCTCACTACCCCCTGGAGAGCCTTACGGTTATGGACAGAGCAGTTGCTGTACCAGGCGGTGATACAGCCCGACAGGATGCTCTCGATTGTGCATCTGTAAAAGTTTGTGTTTTTGGTGACAAGCCAAATTTCTTCAGCCTCCTGAGGTTGAAGAAGCCCTGCTGCGCTTTCTTCACGACGCTGTCTGTTTGGGTGGACCATTTCAGTTTGTCAGTGATATGTCCATGATCATCTCCTTTGTTTTGTTGACGTTGAGTGTGAGGTTATTTTCCTTACACCACACTCCAAGGGCCCTCACTTCCTCCCTGTAGGCCGTATCGTGGTTGTTGGTAATCAAGCCTAGCACTGTAGTGTCGTCTGCAAATTGATGATTGAGTTGGAGGCATGCATGGCCATGCAGTCGTTGGTGAACAGGGAGTACAGGAGATGGCCGAGAACGCACCCTCGTGGGGCCCCAGTGTTGAGGATCAGTGGGGTGGAGATGTTCTTACTTACCCTCACATCCTGGGTGCGGCCCGTCAGGAAGTCCAGGACCCAGTTGCACAGGGCGGGGTCGAGACCCAGGGTCTCGAGCTTGATGACGAGTTTGAAGGGTACTATGGTGTTAAATGCTGAGCTGTAGTCGATGAACAGCATTCTCACATAGGTATTCCTCTTGCCCAGATGGGATAGGGCAGTGTGCAGTGTGATTGTGATTGTGTCGTCTGTGGACCTATTGGGGCGGTAAGCAAATTGGAGTGGGTCTAGGGTGTCAGGTAGGGTGGAGGTGATATGGTCCTTGACTAGTCTCTCAAAGCACTTCATGATGACGGAAGTGAGTGCTACGGGGCGGTAGTCATTTAGCTCAGTTACCTTTGCTTTCTTGGAAACAGGAACAATGCTGGCCCTCTTGAAGCATGTGGGAACAGCAGACAGGGATAAGGATTGATTGAATATGTCCGTAAACATACCAGCCAGCAGGTCTGCGCATGCTCTGAGGACGCGGCTGGGGATGCCGTCTGGGCCTGCAGCCTTGCGAGGGTTGACACGTTTACATTTTTTACTCACATCGGCTGCAGTGAAGGAGAGCCCGCAGGTTTTGGTAGTGGGCCATGTCAGTGGCACTGTATTGTCCTCAAAGCGAGCAAAGAAGTTGTTTTGTCTGTCTGGGAACAAGACATCCTGGTCCGCGACGGGGCTGGTTTTCCTTTTATAGTCCGTGATTGACTGTAGACCCTGCCATATACCTCTCGTGTCTGAGCCATTGAATTGCGACTCTAAATTGTCTCTATACTGATGCTTAGCTTGTTTGATTGCCTTGCGGAGGGAATAGCTACACTGTTTGTATTCGGTCATGTTTCCGGTCAGCTTGTCTTGATTAAAAGCAGTGGTTCGCGCTTTCAGTTTTGCGCGAATGCTGCCATCAATCCACGGATTCTGTTTTGGGAATGTTTTAATAGACGCTGTGGGTATGACATCGCCGTCGCTAATAAACCCGCTCACCGAATCAGCGTCTTCATCAATGTTGTTGTTAGACGCAGTGCAATACATATCCCAGTCCACGTGATCGAAGCAATCTTGAAGCGTGGAATCTGATAGGTCGGATGGGCCTTATATGCGTTGCGGAAGTTAGAATAACAATGATCTAGGGTTTTGCCAGCCCTGGTTGAATAATCGATATGCTGATAGAATTAAGGGAGCCTTGTTTTCAGATTAGCCTTGTTAAAATCCCCAGCTACAATAAATGCAGCCTAAGGATATGTGGTTTCCAGTTTACATAGAGTCAAATGAAGTTCTTTCAGGGCCGTCGAAGTGTCTGCTTGGGGGGGAATATACACAACTGTGATTATGATCAAAGAAATTCTCTAGGTAGATAATGCGGTCGGCATTTGTTTGTGAGGAATTCTAAGTCAGGTGAACAGAAGGACTTGAGTTCCTGTATGTTGTTATGGTCTCGTTAACCATAAGGCATACACCCCCGCCCTTCGTCTTACCAGAAGGACTTTTGTTTCTGTCGGCGCGATGCATGAAGAAACCAGCTGGCTGTACAGACTCCGATAGCGTGTCTCGAGTGAGCCATGTTTCTGTGAAACAATGAAAATTACAGTCTCTGATGTCTCTCTGGAATGCAACCCATTTTCAGATTTCGTCTATCTTGTTGTCAAGAGACTGGACATTGTGGAGTAGTATACTCGGGAGCAATGCGTGATGTGCCCGTCTACAGAGCCTGACCAGAAGACCGCTCTGTTTGCCCCATCTACGGCGTCGTTGTTTTGGGTCGCCGGCTGGGATCCGGTTCATTGTCCTGGGTGGTGGGAAAAACAGAGGATTCGCTTCGGGAAAGTCGTATTCCTGGGTGACGTTGCTCTTATATCCAATAGATCCTCCCAACTGTATGTAATAAAACTAAGATTACCTGGGGTAACAATGTAAGAAATAACACATTAAAAAAAACAAAATACTGCATAGTTTCCTAGGAATGCGAAGCGAGGCGGCCATCTCTGTCGGCTCCCTTTCCCAGTGGGTCAGAAGTTTACATTTGCGACCAAGCTTTAACTTCCTGACTGATGTCTTGAGATGTTGCTTCAATATATCCACATCATTTTCCCTACCTCATGATGCCATCTATTTTGTGAAGTGCACCAGTCCCTCCTTCAGCAAAGCATCCCCAAAACATGATGCTGCCACCCTTGTGCTTCACAGTTGGGATGGTGTTCTTCGGCTTGCAAGCCCCCCCTTTTTCCTCCAAACATAACGATGGTCATTATAGCCAAACAGTTCTAGTTTTGTTTCATCAGACCAGAGAAGATTTCTCCAAAAAGTACGATCTATGTCCCTGTGCGCAGTTGCAAACCGTCGCCTGTACTTTTCGCACCATAGTACATTCATCTCTAAGAGACAGAACACGTCTCCTTCCTGAGCGATATGACGGCTGCGCGGTCCCATGGTGTTTATACTTGCGTACTATTGTTTGTACAGATAAACGTGGTACCTGCAGGCGTTTGGAAATTGTTCCCAAGGATGAACCCGACTTGTGGAGGTCTACAATTCTTTTCCCAGAGGTCTTGGCTGATTTCTTTTGATTTTTCCCATGATGTCAAGCAAAGAGGCACTGAGTTTGAAGGTAGGCCTTGAGATACATCCACGGGTACACGTCCAATTGACTCAAATTATGTCAATTAGCCTATCAGAATTTGGATTTTTCCAAGCGGTTTAAAGGCACAGTCAACTTAGTGTATGTAAACTTTTGACATACTGGAATTGTGATGCAGTAAATTATAAGTGAAATAATCTGCCTGTAAACAATTGTTGGAAAAATTACTTGCGTCATGCTCAAAGTAGATGTCCACCCGACTTGCCAAAACTATAGTTTGTTAACAACCAATGTGTGGAGTGGTTGAAAAACACGTTTTAATGACTCCAACTTAAGTGTACTGTATGTAAACTTCCAACTTCAACTGTACCTTCAGAGATGAATGTATCAAACCAAGTGCCGTGATAAAAGGTTTTTGTTGTTGTGCACTCTTCTCAAACAATAGCATGGTATTTTTACATTGTAATACAGTAGCTA
Source organism: Oncorhynchus masou masou (assembly GCF_036934945.1). Taxonomy (NCBI): domain Eukaryota; kingdom Metazoa; phylum Chordata; class Actinopteri; order Salmoniformes; family Salmonidae; genus Oncorhynchus; species Oncorhynchus masou. The sequence goes on from NC_088222.1 coordinate 44,570,741, forward strand.
CTGTAAATTGAAAAGTGCAGTTAGATAAACAAGAATGTAAGCTCTCTGCACATATAAGACGTGTCTCTGTCCTGGAAAGTTGGATGTTACTTACAACGTAATTTTAGTCACCTTAGCAACAACTGTCCCGGTATAGGGACACTGATCCCGTTGGAGTTAAAAATCAAAACATATAGCCCAACGTTTGTAGAATAACTAAAGTTCCATTAATAACTCTAAATTAAGCATATAGGAGTACCTATTTCTTTGTTAACCGCTCAACACAGAATAGCCGCATGTGAGCACCCCTTCAAATCATTTGGAGATAATGTTTATATTTTATTCAGCTTTGTTCAATTGTATTCTTCATACTATAACATAATATGAAATAATGCAATGGAATTATAAACAAATCTTGTCTGCTAAATTAACTTGTGTAGCCTACAGCCATTTGGCATAACCACATCAGGACAACCCAGAGTATGCTATTATCTTTTTCTGAAATAGACTACATTTTCTTCATATTATGCTTCTTTAGACCTGTCTAAAATAAATAATGGATTTATTGTGAAGGTGTAGGCTATATTATATGGATTTATTAGACTTTAAAAAATGGCTAGTAGGCTATGTGTGAAAGCCAAGAGATGCTTAATGTGTTTATGTTAATTAACGGTCAATTACCATGAGCCGACAGTTATTTGCTTGACAATCACTGGCTGACGAAATTCCGTGACCGCCACAGCCCTAGGTGCACCTTGTGCTGGGAATAATATAAAGACATGTGCAGTTTTGCCAGACAACACAATGCCACAAGTTTTAACATAGTTTGGGAAACCCTGTTCTAAGATGCCTCAAGCTTTACTAATTCTTGTGAAGATAAAGAATTGTATCAGTGAACTAACTGTATTTTATAATTCGTTACAAAACAATAGAAATGCAATTGTGTTTTATTGCTGTTTGTCTGATATCCAACAGTCCATTTACAGCTCTTATCAGTCTCTCTTATCAGCTGACCATGAGGGCATTTTGCAGAGAAAATGGGGTGAGGTATATTATTTAGGCTTGGAATTATATGTGGCCCCAGATGCTAATTAGCCTCATTTACAACATTGTACCAGTCTTCTAGCTATACAAACGCAATCTATGACAAAACAGAATAGGATACATAGCTGCAAAATCCATTTAGCACCAGCATTGATGAACAGATACCTAAAACACATCCACAGGGCCCCGTGAGATGACTTTGACTTAATTTTTTTCCACAAAAGCCCATAACAGTAAATGACTGGATAAGACTTCAACCAGCTTGGCCCCTCATGGTTTATTCATGCTAAAGACGTATAACATTGGAATTAAAATACTTTCAAGCGTGAACCCACATTCTAGATCAAACAGAGGACCAAAATGCAGGATAATCTCCAAGTGCAAACCCTGATTCCATTTTTACCATTCGAAGAAAGCAATCTGCACATAATGGACCATGACATGAGCCGGGAGTATTAGCAAGAATACGACGATTCCTATGTGTGACAGTGTTTATATAGGGATTCAAATCAAATAAAAATGTATTGGTCACATACATATTTAGCAGATGTTATTGCGGGTGTAGCGAAATTCTTGTGTTCCTAGCTCCAAAAGTGCAGTAGTATGTAATAATACACACACATCTAAAAGTAAAATAATGGAATTAAGAAATATATAAATATTAGGACAAGCAATGTTGAAGTGGCTTTGACTAAAATACAGTAGAATACAGTATTTACATATGAAACGAGTTAAGCAATATGTCAACACTCTTAAAGTGACCAGTGATTCCATGTCTATGTACATAGGGCAGCAGCCTCTAAGGTGCAGGGTTGATGGCTATTTAACAGACTAATGGTCTTGAGATAGAAGCTGTTTTTCAGTCACTCGCTCCCAGCTTTGATGCACCTGTACTGACCTCGTCTTCTGGATGACAGTGGATGAGCAGACCGTGGCTGGGGTGGTTGTTGTCCTTGATTATCTTTTTGGCCTTTCTGTGACATCGGGTGCTGTAGCTGTCCTGGAGGGCAGGCAATGTGCCCCCGGTGATGCGTTGAGCAGGAATTCTTATATAGGTATTCCTCTTGTCCAGTTGGGATAGGGCAGTCTGCAGTGCAATGGCGATTGCATCGTCTGTGGGTCTAATGGGGCGGTTTTCAGTTATGTTTGCCTTCAGTTGCCTTTGCTTTCTTGGGTGCAGGAACAATGGTGAACATCTTGAAGCAAGTGGGTCCAGCAGACTGAGATAGGGAGAGATTGAATATGTCCGTAAACACTCCAGCAAGCTGGTCTGCGCATGCTTTGAGGACATGGCTAGGGATGCTGTCTGGGCCAGCAGCCTTGCAAGGGTTAACACTCTTACATGTCTTACTCACTTTGCCCACGGAGAACGAGAGCCCACAGTCCTTGGGAACGGGCTGCGTCGGTGGCACTGTGTTATTCTCAAAGCGGGCAAAGAAGGTGTTTAGCTTGTGCGGGAGCAAGACATCAGCTTCCCTTTGGAATCTCTGATTGTCTGTAGACCCTGCCACATACATTTAGTGTCTGAGCCATGAAATTGCGACTCCAAATTGTCTCCTTACTGACATTTTGCCTGTTTGAATGACTGACGGAGGGAAGAAGTACACTATTTGTATTCAACCATATTCCCAGTCACCTTGCCGTGGTTAAATGTGGTGGATCACTCTTTCAGTTTTTCGCGAATGCTGCCATCTATCCACATTTTTTGGATTGGGTAGGTTTTAATAGTCACGGTGGGAACAACATCCCCTATACACTTCCTGATGAACTCAGTCACTGTGTCCGTGTATAATATACGTCAATGTTATTCTCAGAGGCAACTCAGAACATATCCCAGTCCGCGTGATCAAAACAATCTTGAAGCATGGATTCCGTTTGGTCAGACCAGTGTTGACTAGACCTTAGCACAGGTACTTCCTGTTTGAGTTTCTGCTGAGGAGCAGGATGGAGTCTTGATCTGATTTGCCAAAGGTAGGGTGGGAGAGGGCCTTGTAGCCATCCTGGAAGGAGGAGTGACAATGGTAGAGAGTTTTGGATGTGCGAGTACTACAGGCAATGTGTAAATATAACCTTGGAAGCGGTTTCCTCAGATTTACTTAATTAAAGTTCCCAGCTACAATAAATGTGGCCTCGGGATATGTTCTTTCCAGTTTGCACAAAGTCCAGTGTAGCTCTTTGAGGGTCGTGGTGGTATCGGCTTGAGGGGGAATGTACACGGCTGTGACTATAACTGAAAATCAGCATTTGATTGTGAGGTATTCTCGGTCGGGTGAACAAAAGGAATTGAGTTCCTGTACATTATCACAATCACACCATGAGTAGTTAATCATGAAACATACACCACCGCCTGATCATCCTTCTAAGCAAGGCCTGGGGTGTGTACAGCAGTGTTCTACAACCTTTTCTGAGTCAGGTTCACTTTAGTCAAAAAGCAAGACAAGATCTACCGCTCTGAATCTTTTTTAAACATTGCATGAAAAAATGTATCATCAGCTTAATAAAAAAATATCTGTAGGAATGAGGTTTGGGCAGTAGGCCTAATACACCATAATAGCATATTGGCAACAGGCCTGGCCTGACAATATTGTTCTTCTCAGACCATATTACAATGCCTTCAGAAAGTATTCAGACCCCTTGACTTTTTCCACATTTTGTTAGGTTACATTCTTATTCTAAAATTGATAAATCATTGTTTTACCCTCATCATTCTATCAATCTATAGGCAATACCCCATAATGACAAAGCAAAGGAGGTTCATAGAAATTTTTGCTAAACTATAAGAAAAAAAAACTGATATCACATTTACATAAGTATTCAGACCCTTTACTCAGTACTTTGTTGAAGCACCTTCGGCAGCAATCATAGCCTCGAGTCTTCTTGGGTATGACGCTATAAGATTGGAACATCTGTATTTGGGGAGTTTCTCCCAATCTTCTCTGCAGATCCTCTCAAGCTCTGTCAGGTTCGATGGGGATCGTTGCTGCACAGCTATTTTCAGGTCTCTCCAGAGATCTTTCATCGGGTTCAAGTCTGGGCTCTGGCTGGGCCAATCAATGACATTCAGAGACTTTTCCGGAAGCCACTCCTGTGTTGTCCTGGATGTGTGCTTAGAGTCATTGTTTTTATTTATTTATTTCACCTTTATTTAACCAGGTAGGCTAGTTGAGAACACGTTCTCATTTACAACTGCGACCTGGCCAGTTGTCCTGTTGGAAGGTGAACCTTCCCCAACCAGTCTGAGGTCCTGAGCAGGTTTTCATCAAGGATCTCTCTGTACTTTGCTCGGTTCATCTTTCCCTTAATCCTGACTAGTCTCTCTGCACTGTCAACTGCAGGACCTTATATAGACAGGTGTGTGCCTTACCAAATCAATTGCATTTAACACAGGTGGACTCCAATCATGTTGTAGAAACATCTCAATGTTGATCAATGGAAACAGGATGCACCTAAGCTCAAATTCGAGTTTCATAGCAAATGGTTTCATAGCAACATTTGGAAAAAGTCAAGGGGTCTGAATAATTTCAGGGAGTTCCATGCAATGATGGCTCTGTATAATATTGTATGTTTCCTTTAATTTGACAGACACGCATGTGGACAGACACGCATGTGGACAGACACGCATGTGGACAGACACGCATATGGACAGACACGTATATGGACAGACACGTATATGGACAGACCGGAAGGCATGCTGACGTACAGGCATGCTGACGTACAGACGTGCAGACGTACAGATGTACAGACGTACAGACAGAACAAGCACAACAGTGCAAACAAAAGAAAAATTACAGACGGAAAATAACAAACAGAAAAAAACCTGTGCAAAACAGTTGTTGACTGATGATGATCCTTGATACAATCATTGAAAATGTCTTTGAGTGAATTCAAAAAATAACCATTTCCCCACACATCTTGAGCCTTTACATCATGAACATGAGTTGAGTAGCAGACTACTACAAGCCTTTGTATACCATTTCAAACCATTCAGACTGGATGAGGAATCTCAGAATTTTGGAATGGTCAACACAGATCACATAATCAGAAATCCGCCATGTGTATGCACATACTAATGTGTTTGTAAGTAGAGTGTCCCCATGTAGTTCGGTACAGCTGCAGAATAGCCTAATCCCAAGTGGGGATGCATGTACGTCTGCCCCTCCCCCCTCACATAGACAGCTGTGTGCCTCCCGATGCCATGCCGCAGACCATGTCAAACGCTCCCACAGCGTCATGTGGCACAAGCTCCACCCTCTATATGGTCCCTGCTAATTTGTATGAATCAGACTCATTTGACTCCCCATTTTGGCTCCAGACAAAATTGAGTATTCATAATTTTTTGTTAGAAGTTAATTAGAGGCAAATTAAGGGCTCATTTTTCACCTTCAGCAAATAATCTGGAACTGATATGGCTTCAACTGATGGATAATGCTATAGTATAATTACAATTAGAATTTTGTGGGTCGATATCACGATTATGGGATTTGAATAGTATTTGTTAGCTGCGCTTGATTGAGCTTGGCTGGTGCAATGGAGTCAATAGATTAGTCCCAAAAGTGTAAACAAAGCCATCTGGATGGACAGGTTTTCAAAAACTATGAAATAACAATTATTGACAGTGAAGGGTTCAGCCTAGAACATGATGGAGGGCTGAACCTAAGTTAAGAAAAGGGAAGTTCAATCAGAGACATGAGGGGAGACTGCTGGGCAGGGACCAACCAGGGTTGAGAAAAGGGATGTTTAGGGAAAGGGAAGCTCAATCAAAGATACGTAATGTTAAAGTGGTTTAAAAAAAACTTTTGGGGAAAAATATTTAAAAGGAGTGGTAGGAGAAACCAAGATGTATAAAAAAGAATGTGCAGTTACTCCACAATTACTAACCTTATTGACAGAGTGAAAAAAAGGAAGCCAGTGCGGAATAAAAATATTCCAAAACATGCATCCTGTTGTAGCGGTATTGTTAGAGAAGGTAAAGATAAAGCTTTTTGTTTGGGCGCCAGGCAGATATTATCCCTGCCAAAAGGAAAATAGTAGGATAGAGACCCGCTACCAGACGCACACATGTCACCAGCAGAGACCGCCTGGAGTGTAGCTTGTTAGCCAGATAGCCAGTGGAGAAAAAAAGATAAAAGACACCATATAAAACATACATCACAATACAGAGGTAACCCAACCAATAATACCTCATACAAGAATAACGGCGGAACAATTCATAGGAACAATTGACAAGAAAGGACCCATTCATAAACCTTAGAGAATTTTCAATATTCTGTATTAACTCCCAGTGGAGTGAGGGGTGTATAAATTTGTGTGTCTGTGTGTTCATAGACAAAACAAAGAAGGCCTTAAAATGTCCCCAGTCTCCTCGGCCAAATCACAATGGTCCGACACAAAAAACAATCCCGTTCAATCGATAATTCCAAATAATAAACAAACAAACTCCAATGCACTCCTTTGACGACAAAATGTCAAATCAAATATACGTCCGGCAGGGCAGTAATAGTCCAGAGACACTGAACATCAAAGGGAGTGTTGTGGAAAAAAAACTGTCTGCTTCAGTGTAAAGCACTGGAGCGATGAAGGGAAAATGAGAGTGAGACTGGGGGGGGGGGGGGGGATCTTAGCTGTTGACTTCAGACTTGCAGTTGCACTGTCTGTCCATCTGTTACACCTGATGGTTTGTTGGTTTGTTTGTCAAAGATCTGAAACAATGTTGTGACTAATACATGTGATTAATGACAGGAGAGGTCACAAAAGATTCCAAACACGGTTCTAGAGCGGTAACACCGGTGATCGACATAAACACTTTACAAACTAAGGACGCTGAAAATTTACAAGTCTTCTGCAAAGAGTTGCACACACTGTCATACTGCTACGCCAACCAAGAGCATCAACCCAGATCCAGAAGAGCTATCTTTATTTTCTCTTTCCTGACTGCTGATGCACTCTTAAAGTGGAAGCGCACTGTGAAGGCTCCGTTCAGGATTTCGTTATACTGTTTGCAACAAGGCAATAAAGTAATACTGCAAAAAAAGTGGCAAATCAATTAACTTTTTGTTCAGAATACAAAGTGCTATGTTTGGGGCAAATCCAATACAACACATTACTGAGTACCACTATATTTTCATGCAGTGTTGGCTGCATCATGTTATGGGTATGTTTGTAATCGTTAAGGACTGGGGAGTTTTTCAGTATAAATAAGAAACTGAATGTAGCTAAGCACAGGCAAAATCAGGAAAACCTTGTTCAGTCTGCTTTCCACCAGACACTGGAAGATTAATTAATCTTTCAGCAGGACAATAACCTAAAACACAGGCCAAATCTACACTGGAGTTGCATACCAAGAAGTCAGTATATGTTCCAGAGTGGCCGAGTTACAGTTTTGATATAAATCGGCTTTAAAATGGCAAGACCGGAAAATTGTTGACTAGCAATGATCAACAACCAATTTGACAGTGCTTGAAGAATTTTGAAAAGTATAAATGGGCAAATGTTGCACAATCCAGCTGTGGAAAGCTCTTACCCAGAAAGCCTCACTCACAGCTGTAATTGCTGCCTAAGGTGATTCTAACATGATTTGACTCAGGCGGTTGTATACTTATGTAATCAAGATATATTCTTTCTTTTATATATGTTTTTACAGTTAAAAAAAAACACTTTAACATTAAATACCCCTGATTGAGTTACCCTTTCCTTAAATGTCCATTTTCTCAACCCTGGTTGGTCCCCACCCAGCAGGCTCCCCTCATGTCTCTGATTGAACTTCCCTTTTCTTAACTTAGGTTCAACCCTCCCTCATGTTCTAGGATGAACACTTCACTGTCAATAATCTTTACTTCATAGTATTTGAAAACCTGTCCATCCAGATGGCACGATTTGCACTTTTGGGACTATTCTATTGGCTCCATTGCACCAGCCAAGCTCAATCAAGTGCGGCAAACAAATACTATTCAAACCCCACAATGGTGATATCTCCTCACAAAATTCTAATTGTAATTATATTACAGCATCATCCATCAGTTGTAGCCATATCAGTTCCAGATAATTTGCTGAATGTGAAAAATGAGCCCTTAATTTGCCTGTAATTAATTTCTAGCAAAAAAGTATGAATACTCAATTTCGTCTGGAACCAAAATGGGGAGTCAAATTAGTTTTATTCGTACAAACTAGCGGGGACTATATAGAGGGTGGAGCCTGTGCCATGTGGCGCTGTGGGAGCGTTTGACACAGTCTGCAGCATGGCATCAGTAGGCACACAGCTGTCTAGGTGAGGTGGGGGGGGGGCAGACGTACATGCATCCCCACGTGGGATTCTGCAATTCAGCAGCTGTACCAAAATTCATGGGGACACTCTACTTACAAACACATTAGTATGTGCATACACATGGCGGATTTCTGATTATGTGATCTGTGTTGATCATTCCAAAATTCTGAGATTCCTCATCCAGTCTGAAGGGTTTGAAATGGTATACAAACGCTTGTAGTAGTCTGCTACTCACCTCATGTTTATGATGTAATGGCCCAAGATGTGTGGGGAAATGGTAATTTTGAACTCACTCAAAGCCATTTTCAATGATTGTATCAAGGATCATCATCAGTCAACAACTGTTTTGCACAGGTTTTCTTCTGTTTGTTATTTTCCGTCTGTTATTTTCCATCTGTTATTTTTCTTTTGTTTGTACTGTTGTGTTTCTTTTGTTTGTACTGTTGTGTTTGTTCTGTTTGTACTGTTGTGTTTGTTCTGTTTGTACTGTTGTGTTTCTTTTGTTTGTACTGTTGTGTTTGTTCTGTTTGTACTGTTGTGTTTGTTCTGTTTGTACTGTTGTGTTTCTTTTGTTTGTACTGTTGTGTTTGTTCTGTTTGTACTGTTGTGTTTGTTCTGTTTGTACTGTTGTGTTTGTTCTGTTTGTACTGTTGTGTTTGTTCTGTTTGTCTGTCTGCCAGCAGCATACCACCCTCCAAACCACTGCTGGCTTGCTTCTGAAGCTAAGCAGGGTTGGTCCTGGTCAGTTCCTGGATGGGAAACCAGATGCTGCTGGAAGTGGTGTTGGAGGGCCAATAGGAGGCACACTTTCCTCTGGTCTAAAAAAATATCCCAATGCCCCAGGGCAGTGATTGGGGACACTGCCCTGTGTAGGGTGCTGTCTTTCGGATGGGACGTTAAACGGGTGTCCTGACTCTGAGGTCATTAAAGATCCCATTGCACTTATCGTAAGGGTGTTAACCCCGGTGTCCTGGTTAAATTTCCAATCTGGCCCTCAAACCATCACAGTCACCTAATAATCCCCAGTTTACAATTGGCTCATTTATCCCCCTCCTCTCCCCTGTAACTATTCCCCAGGTCATTGCTGCAAATTAACTGGTAAAATAACGAATAAATAAATACCAGCCTGTCGGCATGCCTTCGTGTCTGTCCACATACCTGTATGTCTGCCTGCCTGTCTGTCAAATAAAAGGAAACGCACAGTGTTATACAGAGCCATGATTGATAGGAACTCCATGGAACTGCATGGAATATCCATCTCATGTAGTGCAAGTGAACAGCAAACCTAGTTTGTGTACAGTGCATTCGGAAAGTATTCAGACCCCTTGACTTTTTTCACATTTTGTTACGTTACAGCCTTATTCTGAAATGGATAAAATACTCCCCCCCCATCAATCTACACAAAACTCCAGAATAATTAAGCAAAAACAGGTTTTTAGCAATGTTTGCAAATTTATTAAAAATCAAAAGTATTTACATAATTATTCACACCATTTGCTATGAAACTCGAAATTGACCTCAGGTGCATCCCGTTTCCATTAATGAACTTTGTGATGTTTTTCAACTTGATTGGTTTCCACCTGTGGTAAATGCAATTGATTGGACATGATTTGGAAAGGCACACACCTGTCTATATAAGGTCCTGCAGTTGACAGTGAATGTCAGAGCAAAAACCAAGCCATGAGGTCGAAGGGATTGTCCATAGAGCTCAGAGACAGAGATCTGGGGAAGGGTGCCAAAACATATCTGCAGCATTGAAGGTCCCCAAGAACACAGTGGTTTCCATCATTCTTAAATGGAGGAAATTTGGAACCACCAAGACTCATCCTACAGCTGGCCGCCAGGCCAAACTGAGCAATCGGGGAGAAGGGCCTTGGTCAGGGAGGTGACCAAGAACCCGATGGTCACTCTGACAGATCTTCAGAGTTCCTCTGTGGAGATGGGAGACCATCTCTGTAGCACTCCACCAATCAGGTCTTTATGGTAGAGTGGCCAGACGGAAGCCACTCCTCAGTAAAAGGCGCATGACAGCCCGCTTGGAGTTTGCTAAAAGGCAGCTAAAGGAATCTCAGACCATGAAAACAAGATTCTCTGGTCTGGGGAAACCAAGATTGACCTCTTTGGCCTGAATGCCAAGCGTCACGTCTGGAGGAAATCTGGCACCATCCCTACGGTGAAGCATGGTGGTGGCAGCATCATGCTGTTGGGATGTTTTTCAGGGGCAGGGACTGGGAGAATAGTCAGGATTGAGGGAAAGATGAACAGAGCAAAGTACAGAGAGATCATTGATGAAAACCTGCTCCAGAGCACTCTGGACCTCAGACTGGGGCGAAGGTTCGCCTTCCAACAGGACAACTACCCTAAGCACACAGCCGAGACAATGCAGGAGTGGCTTCCGGACAATTTTCTGAATATCCTTGAGTGGCCCAGCCAGAGGCCGGACTTGATCCCTATCGGACATCTCTCCATCCAATCTGACAGAGCTTGAGAGGATCTGCAGAGAAGAATGGGAGAAAATAAAGGTGTGCTAAGCTTGTAGTGTCATTCCCAAAGTGATTCAACAAAGTACTGAGTAAAGAAATACTTATGTAAATGTGATATTTGAATTTAAAATTGTTATACATTTGCAAAATTTTCTGGAAACCTGTTTTTCTTTGACATTATAGGGTATTGTGTGTAGATTGATGAACAAAAAAAACAATGTAATACATTTTAAAATACGGCTTTAACGTAACAAATGTGGAAAAAGTCAAGGGGTCTCAATTTCCGAATGCACTGTATATGTACTTACAAGTATGTGTAACTGATAGATGCACACCAACACACACAACATGTTAATGTTTTAAAATGTATGTACATTCTAAAGTATTTTGTCTGTAATTTATTTTTTGTTATGTGTTGGACCCCAGTAAAACTAGCTGTCGACCTTTGGTGTCGGCTAATGGGATGCTAATTAAATAAAATAAAAATGCCCGTCTGACCCAATGCCTGCCTGCCTGTGCACTTCCTTGCCTTCCCATCTTTCTTTCCGCCTGTCTAAATATCTAGCTATTATTCCATTCACATTCCAAACTATGATCATGGCCTTGAAACTAACAATCAATTGAAAGGTCCATAGGCTGCCCAACACTTAAACAAAACAGTCCAATGCAGTTTGTGGAACTGTGTAGTGGGACAAAAATCTTATTAGGCATTAAATGGTTAATGTTAATATACAACGTACTATATGTCAAACCTCTCTTTAACACTGATTGCCCACTCAACACTGTCACATGACATATTGCATTAGTCAGTGACAGGTTGTGCAATCCAATAACTTTAGCCGCCATATCGTATTCCTCGCAGATGCCACGCCATATGGCGAGGACATAATTGTTTACATCATAAATAATAAATCACAAACAATCTCATTGGGACTGACTTTCAACCCAGAAACTTTGTTATGTTTAAAAACATTTCCTCATTGCACAGCAATACACTCCGATTTCATTGCCAAATTGAAAGGTCATGCCTTCGTCAGTTTCCCCAGGATCGGACAGTGTGCATTTCACCCGCTTCAATAGGTTTCCCTTTCATTCCCAACAGCTGTGAATAAGGAAATTAATAATTTGTCTTATTGCCGCCTCACCGGCGCTAACAATCAAACCACTCCTCAAATGAATTAGTGTTCCTTAAATTGCAACACAGTATATTTTTTAACAGCACAGTAATTTCCCATTCTTAGTGTTAACTCAGCCAACAACTGCTTATGAATAAATAATAATACTTCGTTGTGGTATTATCCATTTCAGCAATAAAGGAAAATCCAAATGATGACTTTGCTAAATTGACTCGATGGTTTTTGGTAATATACCTTTCAGAACAGAAGAAAAAATAAGGATGGTCCGCAACCAATCAATTTAGGAGTAAAATAACAGAACTTATTTACTCAGTTTCACAGAACACCTTGAGTAACACAATCCCAACTTTACTGCTTCTATTATTTGATGTCCAATGGCATGGCTGCTCATAAATTGACAGACTGTGTGCAATACTTTTTCCCTTTGTTCATTTCAACAGGCCTAGTCATGATTGAAGTGGCTCCACTTTTCTCCTTGACCTTGAAAAACCTTACTTCCGACATAGCTCTCTGCATTTATGGATTTTACATTGAAACGCAAGCCAAACCCCACTCGAATGTGTAAGTACTCTTTTTCCCTTGTGCACTAAAGGACAAGTGCTATTCCGAGTACAGAAGAAAAGCGCCAACACCCATTTTCTGCACAGGGGCACCTTGTTTTTGTTGTTATCTGTGATTGGAGTGGAGAGACTCATCGTACAAGGCCGAAGGCGATGGATCGTTCTGATGGAGTCGCAGTGGCAGCCACGGCGGTTGTTTAAAGGGCCATTCGGATGCAATCTAGGAGATTTCAGCCAAGATTTATGCCTCCCCTATTACCTCTACTCCTCATTCGGAGGCGGATGGTAAACGGCGCTGAGTTATTGTGTCAGGGACCAGACTCCCCTTCCTTCTCCCTGTCGATGAGGCCCAGAGCTGAACAGTCTGGCTCCAAGCTGTGCATTAAATTAGCTCTGTACTCTCAGCTAGTAGCTAACACTTCACCTCAACTTGGCTGCCATGAAGCTAAATAGCTAACACTTTCATAAGAATGATGTGACACTTGTTATAAGGCATCGTGGCAGCTAATGCATTGTCTGCATTGTTGGGAAGGACCCATTTCAATGATAGTCTACACTTGTTGTTTACGAAGCATGTGACAAATAAATAATTTGATTTAATGACAACCCTATTTCATTTTGAGGACCAGTGACACATGTCCGCAACCACTTCACCAGAGTAAGTGAGACGATAAGATAACAACGTCATAAGAATGATGCAGCACTTGTTATAAGGCAGCGAATGATAACCCTATGTCACTATTAGGGGCATAAGATGGTGATGGATCAAATGGGAAAACATAGTTTTCATGAGTTATAACTGTGTTAAAGTCACTTTTAAGAGAAAGAGGGGAACATATAGCTGTCATGATTTTTTTTATGGTAGGTGTTATATCTTAAAATCCCTCCCAGGCGTTGGGTTCTGGAGTCTGGGAGTCATGACAGGATCGACGGGAAGCAAAAAAGGGGAGCTCATTCTGGACTAACCTCGGTCCACATTTGAAATCTCTCCTTCTGTCAGTAGTTGGATTAGATAGAGAGTAGCTTCCCTGCTATGTTCACTGTCCCAATAACAATTGGCCTGTACAATAACAAGAAATCAATCACCTCTGTTCCCCTGCCTGCATCTTCCACAATGTGTGTGTCTTGTCCTCACACCACATCGACTACTTTTTTGTTATGTGGTTGTTATTGTTCCTAGGCAGTCATTGAAAATTAACTGACATGCCAAGTTAAATAAAGTAATAAAGTTAATAAAGTTAATAAAATAAAATGAGAACAGGTAAAACATGCTCTCAATTGCCAATATTGCCTCGACATTAACCGTGCCTTCATTGAAGCATGGTTCGTTCAGGGTTTGAATACAGATTTTTCCCCATGAGCTGAGACTGAGAACAGTAGCATCTGCCTACACACACATCAAAAAACTAAAGCCAATTTTCTACCTCCTCAGTTCTTCTCATCCCGACAATTTGATCTGGGACAGCGCTACCCAGAGTAAAGAGGTCCACTTTACTCTATCTTTGAGAAAGTAAAGGAATATCAGCTCTATGAAATGGTTGCATAATTTGGAAACAATATGCCTCACACTAGACAGCATCAATAAATACAGAAACCACTTTTTCATCAAATAAAGTTCTATGTAGGCCTAATATTCCTATCAATGCAACTTTCCATCTTTAAGAGTGTTGTATATCAAAAACATGATAAAACTAGACGAATTGCCTGTGTGAACTGTTATCATCTTTAAAAGCAATAATTAAAACGATATCAACACAGGAAACACTTAGAAGATTCTTTCCTTCAGTCTGTGTTTCAGCAGCTGATAGCTGCATTTAAGAGCTTTTTAACACTGACTAATTCTCCAGGGCAGGTATTCCCAAACTGGGGTACGCAATGCTGTCGGAGGTGAATAAAAATGTGATTCACATTTTTTTTAAATCAACAAAATAAATTTGAATAAATGTATATTTTCCAACGGGGCTATACATTTGGGTGAGGTATTTTCTCACCTGAGTAGCATCGTTTCACTGCCAAAACTGAAATAGTGTTCAGTGAAATAACAACAATGTCAAATACATGTAGCCTAGTCAAATAATTAACATCCAGTCACATTAACCGTTTCTCTCTCGCGGGAAATCGTCACTCTTGCACAGACATTTAGAAACGAAACATGACCATTTGAAAAATAAACCACGGGAGTTTTTTGAGTGAGAATAAAGACTACTTTCGAGTAATAAGACATGTATAAAAGCAACAGATATCATGAATAAGAAGGGGCTAGAAGCGTCTTTTATGGTGAGCTACCAAGTGGCTAAGACAGGCAAGCCCCATACTATTGTGGAGGACTTAATTGTTCCTGCTGCCGCAGATATGGCTGGGACAATGCTGGGGGAAAAGGCCCAAAAGACAATGACTTCATCAAACAACACTGTTTCACGACGAATCAGTGACATGGCAGAAGATGCTTTGAAACAATTACTGCTTCGCATACAAGTTAGTGAATTACATACGTTACAGCTGGATAAGTCAACAGACGTGGCAGGCCTTGCACAGCTCCTGGTATATGTCCATAAAGTTTATGGGGGTTCAATTAAGGAAGACATTATCTTCTGCAAACCAGGATAACATGAGGGGATATTTGGAAAGCTGGACAGCTTTGTGACATCAAATGGACTTTGGTGGTCAAGATATGTTGGTATCTGTACTGATGGCACAAAAGCCATGACAGGGAGACATAGTGGAGTGGTAACGTGCATGCAAGCAGTTGCTCCTGACACCACCATTTGAGTACACTGCAGCATCCACCAAGAGGCTCTTGCTGCCAAGGGAATGCCTGACAGCTTGAAAGACGTTTTGGAAACAGTTTTTTCTCACCTGAATGATCTGAATCTAGGATTACAGTGACCCCCCGTAACTATATTCAATGTGTGGGACAAAATTGAGGCTACGATTAAGAAGTTGGAGCTCTTTTCTGACTGCATTAACAAGGACAACACACAGGTCTTTCCATCACTGTATGTTTTTTTTTATGTGCAAATGAACTCAAGCTTACGGACAATGTCAAATGTGATATAGCGAAGCCCCTGAGTGAGTTGGGTGCACAATTGCGCAGGTACTTTCCTGAAACGGATGACACAAACAACTGGATTCATTATCCCTTTCATGCCCTGCCTCCAGTCCACTTACCAATATCTGAACAAGAGAGCCTCATCTAAATTCCACTGCCAGACTTCTGGATTGGGCAGTGCTCAGAGTATCCTGCCTTGGCTGTTAAGACACTGATGCCTTTTGCAATCACATACCTATGTGAGAGTGGATTCTCAACCCTCACTAGCATGAAAACTAAGTACAGACACAGATTGTGTGCGGAAAGACTGAGACTCTCGCCAGTACAACCCAACATTGCGGAGTTATGTGCATCCTTTCAAGCACAACCTTCTCGTTAACCTGTGGTGAGTTATTCACCATTTTTTATGAACAAATTAGGTTTTATAGGTAAGATGGCTAAATAAAGAGCTAAATTATTGATTATTATGATTTGTGCCCTGGTCCTATAAGAGCTTTTTGTCACTTCCCACGAGCCGGGTTGTGACAAACTCACACTCATTCTTATGTTAAATAAATGTATCATATATTGTGTGTGTGTTGCAGGCTTACAATGATGGTAAGAAACAACATTTGAGAGTGCCTTGACCCTGGTGCTAGAGGAGGTACTCAGCTGGATGTTTGAAGGGGTATGGGACTATAAACAGTTTGGGAACCACTTTTTTAGGGTGAACCACCACTGGAAATGATATTGTCAATGGACCAAGTGGCGATAGCATTAAATGGAGAGTTGCTGGGAGGCCATCTTAAGTACCACATCTAAAAGAGTGTCAGGACCCGGTTACGAACCCGGGTCTCCGGAGTGAGAAACAGTCACTTAACCAACTGAGCCACGAATAGTCAGCAGAACCCAGAAGATGAGGCAGACACAGCAGTACTTGAGACGGTGTATTTAATAAAGTAAAAAGTGAAGTCCTTCAGGAAAACATGTAACTCCACAACCTCAAAAGGAATTCCACAAGAACAAGGTAATCCACAAGGTAATCCTCCAAGACAAAAAGGTAAATCCACAAGGTGGTAGGTATAGCATAAAAAGCCTCAAAAGATACTCAAAAATGAATGAACAAGAACAAAAAACAGAATTCCACAAGAGCGTCCACCGGGATCAACAAGAGTTCACAGAATACTAGGGCTGGGTGCTAACATACAAACACAGAGCAAAGAACTGAGGGAAAGAAAGGGTTTAAATACAATCAGGGGAAACGAGGCACAGGTGCAAATAATAATGGGGATCAAGGGAAAGCAAAAGGTCAAAAAGCACAATGGGGACATCTAGTGACCAAAAACCGGAACAACCCTGGCCAAATCCTGACAAAGAGTCCCGGTACTAAAGGAGATTTCACATCATTTCAATTCGCAATCAACAGCACACAGGAAGGTTGATTATGAAAATAAATTGTCCATATAGTATGTTGAAAAATCACAATATTACGCAAAAGGAAACATCCTCGAGATATGACCAACTTATGTGCATACTGCACGTGCATCAATTCAATTTCAAGGAACCGTTATCCATTTTTAAAGTACTGTACGCACTTTCATGGAAAGCCCAAAAATGCAAGATTCATGGAGTCTTCCAGGGCAATTCTAAATTGGTAGAGGTGGGAATGGGAGATTTAGGACAAAATAAATATGCTGAAAGGATTGAGAAGACAAACACTTATGGCCTATGCCATGAGCATCCTCAAACGGTGCCAGACAAATATTTTCCTTTCCGGAGACCTAGGCTTTGTCCCAAGTATCTCTCTTTAATCCCAACGTGTGAACTTCCCTCCAATGAGTTGAACGGAAATTACTGTAAAAAAAATTGTTATTAGAAAAATTATTAGAAAAATATGATTGAAAATCCCACTAACCCATGCCTACACCAATCCAATGATTTTAGATTTGTGGTAAGTAATGAACGAGTGCACACTCCAGGAGAAAGGAGATCATATTGGAACTTACCCCCCAAACCATCCTCCTTGTAGAAAATGAGCCCCTCATTCCAAAGATACTTTGTCCTTAGCTCCACATTACTCCTGGAGAGTAATCAACACTGGACTACAACTTAGCAAGATTCAGGACACCTCATTATACATTAATGAGCCCAGCAACCTTTAAATGTTACATGGATTTCTTTCTCAAACTCATTCCCCCTTGGCTGTGCCGGAAATATTTTTCCTAGAGCCGTGTGACTGAAGAGAGGAGACAGGAAGAGAGGAGACAGAAATCTATTGACGTTGATGGATTCAAAGCAGTCCACCTCTCCATGACTTCACAAACACACAATCCAGTGTGTGTGGTTTTAGAGTAAACTCTGAGGAAAGCTTGCATTTAAATCCCCATTATGCAGATTTCAAATGTATAATAAGTACTCAGAATATTCAAGACACATTTAAGTCAGAGAAACAGAAAAGTAACATTTTAAAGGTTGCTGATCTGAAGAATCAAACATAGTTAGAAGAATACAGGAATGAAAATCTCTGCTTGGAGAAAGGGTAGAAAGAGAATACAGTGTTAAAACACTTTCTTAGTCCAGCCAATCAAGTGTAATTTTATTTAAGAGAATCAGTGACAGCAATTGGCAAGCAATAGCCTGTCCCTTTCCTAATACTGTAGGTAATCTGCAATGTCAACACAGAGCTTTAGCTAATGGCATGTGAGGGCTCATCCTTGGAGGGCTCGACTCGTCCTCCAAGGATGACCTGTTTTTTTTGTCACATATATTTGGTAACATTTTACGAGTCTGCCCTTCAGCCACCCAATTGGCAACGATGAATGAGTTGTCGTAGACGGCTATAAACCCCTAACGTCCCTTCTCGCCTAATATTTAGTGGCTCTTCTCACCATGATGGAATCTCCACCAGTTAATGCTGCTGCCTTTTTCGATTTATTCTATTGACACATTTTACATTTTTCAGTGTGTCCATATACGAGGGTGAGGGGTGGTCGGTAAAGGAATTATCTGAACACTACTGGCAATATCATGTTATAAATATTCCTGGAGATGAGATCATCAAACGCCTTCCAACACTGCATGTATAATTAGAGGGGTGTCATTAATCATGCGTTTCGGGGCTGTTTGGAGTAATAAGATTCAAAAAGTGACATTTATTAAGCTGGGGTGGCACTAAGCTCTCTGTTTATTACCTAGGATTCTTGACATCGTTCAGGAGCCAATGACTGGGACCCACAGTCGGGCATTACGGGTAAAACTGGACGAAATATCCCAAAACAGACTTACGGTCTTCTACTCAAATTCTCCTATTTCATATCCTCTTACACGTTTGTTAATCCTTGAAACGCCCACACTTTTTGACCAGAGTTTTCTTGGCGCTATACAATGTTGTAATTATGCAACGTTAATTAAAACACTTAAACTGCCGGGCCTCGCTAACCCCTTAGAACATCAATGAGCAGCAATTATGACAGCAACATTCTAACAGTAATACATATATTTTATATATGCTATCATAAAAAAATATCATTTCGTTGTGTTTTTGAAAGTATTGGGTAATATTAGAATATGGAAAAAAAAATATTTAGAGAACACAATAGCATTTTCATTAGCTTACAGTAACAATCTGAGCTATCTGCTGCTGTGTGCTCACACTTGTGGAGCACATGGAACAGCGGTTAGTCTTGGAAAAAGTGATATTCTGAAAAAAAGGTAGTCGTTTTAGAAAACGTGGAATCTGCTCTTTCTAATAGTATATAGAAATCAAAACGTCTTTATAAAAAATTCAAATAGAATACGCCTGTTAAATACACTTATTTAGGCCAAGTCAAGGACGGTGAGGGGCTTGACTTTAAAAATGATATTTCCATTTTAATATGCAGTCAAAATGACTGCCTCTGCGCTTCTAGTGTTAAGCCGCAGCTGATAAAACAATGTAGCAATATCGTGGCCACTCATTAAATGGCTTATGCTAATTGCATTATAATCGTCGCTACAATATCTCTAATCAAACTCATCAGCAATTTACACGTATACTGATTCGTCGGCAGGGCCAGACAGGGGGGCCATGGCATAATCATAACATAAAGCACAAAGAATCATTGAAAACCACGCAGACAACCAACGGTGCACGCTACTTTTGCATGCGTTTGACCAGGGACTATTTGAAGGGTATGAATGAATCATCTCTATCTACTCAGGCCAGCAGTGTTGATTCAGGTGGACGCTGACAAATAAGATAGAGCAAGCCTCGTACTAAATCTTTGTTTTCAAATCAAATCAAACTTTATTGGTCACATACAGTTGAAGTCGGAAGTTAACATACACTTAGGTTGGAGTTATTAAAACTTGTTTTTCAACCACTCCACAAATTTCTTGTTAACAAACTATAGTTTTGGCATGTCGGTTAGGAAATCTACTTCATGCATGAAACAAGTCATTTTTTCAACAATTGTTTACAGACAGATTATTTCACTTAATCACAATTCCAGTGGGTCAGAAGTTTACATACAGTAAGTTGACTTTGCCTTTAAAATGCTTGGAAAATTCCAGAAAATTATGTCATGGCTTTAGAAGCTTCTAATTAACCTCATTTGAGTCAATTGGAGGTGTATCTGTGGATGTATTTCAAGGTCTACCTTCAAACTCAGTGCCTCTTTAGTTGACATCATGCGAAAATCAAAAGAAATCAGCCAAGACTTCAGCAAAGAATTGTAGATCTTCACAAGTCTGGTTCATCCTTGGGAGCAATTTCCAAATGCCTGAAGGTACCAAGTTCATCTGTACAAACAATAATACGCAACTATAAACACCATGGGACCACGCAGCCGTCATACCGCTCAGGAAGGAGACGCGTTCTGTCTCCTAGAGATTAATGTACTTAGGTATGAAAAGTGAAAATCAATCCCAGAACAACAGCAAATGACCTTGTGAAGATGCTGGAGGAAACAGGTACAAAAGTATCTATATCCACAGTAAAACAAGCCCTATAATCGACATAACCTGAAATGCCGCTCAGCAAGGAAGAAACCACTGCTCCAAAACCGCCATAAAAAAGCCCATCTACGGTTTGCAACTGCACATGGGGACAAAGATCATACTTTTTGGAGAAATGTCTTCTGGTCTGATGAAACAAAAATATAACTGTTTTGCCATAATGACCACCATTATGTATGGAGGAAAAAGGGGGAGGCTTGCGAGCCAAAGAACAACATCCCAAACATGAAGGACGAGGGTGGCAGTATCATGTTGAGGGGGTGCTTTGCTGCAGGCAGGACTGGTGCACTTCACAAAATAGATGGCATCATGAGGTAGGAAAATGATGTGGATATATTGAAGCAACATCTCAAGACATCGGTCAGGAAGTTAAAGCTTGGTCGCAAATGGTTCTTCCAAACGGACAATGACCTCAAGCATGGCAAAATGGCTTAAGGACAACAAAGTTAAGGTATTGGAGTGACCATCGCAAAGCCCTGACCTCAGTCCGATAGAAAATTTGTGGGCAGAACTGAAAAAGTGTGTGGGAGCAAGGAGGCCTACAAACCTAACTCTGTTACACCAGCTCTGTCAGGAGGAATTGGCCAAAATTCACCCAATTTATTGTGGGGAGCTTGTGGAAGGCTACCCGAAACATTTGACCGAAGTTAAACAATTTAAAGGCAATGCAACTAATTGAGTGTATGTAAACTTCTGACCCACTGGGAATGTGATGAAAGAAATAAAAGCTGAAATAAATCACTCTCTACTATTGTTCTGACATTTCACACTCTTAAAATAAAAGTGGTGATCCTAACTGACCTAAGACAGGGCATTTTTACTAGGATTATATGTCAGGAATTTAAATGTATTTGGCTAAAGTGTATATAAACTTACGACTTCAACTGTACGTGTTTAGCAGATGCTATTATGGGTGTAGCAAAGTGCTTGTGTTTATAGCTACAACAGTGCAGTAATATCTAACATTTTCACAATAATACACACAATCCACACATCTAACATAAGGAATGGAATTAAATATATATAAATATTTGGACGAGCAATGGCAGAGCGCCATAGACTAAGATACAGTAATATACAATATAATTTTGTGATGGTCTGACTGCTACGAAGAGAATTGGGAACCACCCAGGGTCATCAATCACGTAAAATCATTAAACAGATGTAGTCATTATTTCTAAGGGGAAATATGTTCAGAGACACAGTGATTTGTTCAAAGACCCATATGTATGTCATGTTAGTGTTAATAATCTGCTATAGAGAGGGAGAAACATGTTTTGGCTGACAGCAAACGGAATAGAAAACATGTTTCTCCTCCGTGTAAACGTGGAAGAGCATTGAAGTATGCAAAACATACTACATGGCAGTTAACCAATTAAAACACCACCTCAGCCTGTAGCCAGATACAGTAGTTCCTGGCCAGCAACTCGTGCAGCGGCACTTTCCCAGGATACTGTACGCTTCTCTATCCAGAGGCAGCCTTCTAGGAATAACTGAGCTATATAATAATAATAATAATAAATGTCCCGTAGCTTGTCTGATGCTGGATCCGTAGATGTTAATGAAGTTTGTGTACTCGCCCAACCTTAAGAGCAAATTTGCATATTTTAAATTAACGATATGTAGGACAGTAAGAGACAATTTCAACGTTTTAGGTTAATTAGATACTTTTTGCCTTTTCACACTGCTCAATTATTTATGTATACGATGAACCATTAGCATTTACTTGCCACACTTCAGAAGACACATCATTGATGGTGTTCCCATTCAGGATAGAAGGCCTGAAATAGCAATAGAGTTGAAGGATATGAAGCATAAAAATCTACAAAATCTAAGTCGGAAGTTCACAAACAAGTGCACCAGACCCTCCTGCAGCAAAGCACCCCCACAACATGATGCTGCCACCCCCGTGCTTCACAGTTGTGGTGTTCTTCGGCTTGCAAACCTCCCCATTTTTCCTCCAAACATTCTGTCATTATGGTCAAAAAGTTAGATTTTTGTTTTATCAGACCAGAGGACATTTCTCCAAAAAGTACGGTTTGTCCCCATGTGCAGTTGTCTGGCTTTTTTATGGCGGTTTTGGAGCAGTGGTTTCTTCCTTGCTGTGCGTCCTTTCAGGTTATGTCGATATAGGACTCGTTTTACTGTGGATGTAGATACCTTTGTACCGGGTCCCCCCAGCATCTTCACAAGGTCCTTTGCTGTTGTTCTGGGATTGATTTGCACTTTTTGCACCAAAGTATGTTTATCTCTAGGAGACAGAACGCGTCTTCTTCCTGAGCGGTATGATGGCTGCGTGGTCCCATGGTGTTTATACTTGTATGCTATTGATTGTACAGATGAACTTGGTACCTTCAGGCATTTGGAAATTGCTCCCAAGGATGAACCAGACTTGCGGAGGCCTACAATTTTTTTTCTGAGGTATTGGCTGATTTCTTTTGATTTACGCATGATGTCAAGCAAAGAGGCACTGAGTTTGAAGGTAGGCCTTGAAATGCATCCACAGGTACAGCTCCAATTGACTCAAATTATGTCAATTAGCCTATCAGAAGCTTATAAAGCCATGACATCATTTTCTGGAATTTTCTGAGCTGTTTGAAGGTACAGTCAACTTAGTGTATGTAAACGTCTGACCCACTGAAATTGTGATACAGTGAATTATAACCAAAATAATCTGTCTGTAAGCAATTTTAGGAAAACTTACTTGTGTCATGCACAAAGTAGATGTCCTAACCGACTTGCCAAAACTATAGTTTGTTAATAAGAAATTTGTGGAGTTTTAATGACTCCAACCTAAGTGTATGTAAACTTCCGACTTCAACTGTAGTTTTATAAAGTAGAGCAGTTGTGTGCCTTGGACAAAATGGCAAAGCACCTAAACTGGTCAAGAAAAGTAAGACCAGTTAATAATAATTTTTTATGTTGAACAAAAGTCTCTCAAACTCCTTTCATTAAGTTGTTGATTTATTTTTTCCTTCCATAAGGAATACTGTACTGATGTATTCCGTGATAGGGAAATGTTTCAAGTCATATTCATCATCTCCAGCACCACCCCAACATCAACATATGTGAAAATCTGTTTTGTAATAAAAAAGATGACAGAAGATAAGTGTTTCCAACTACATGATTGGTGTACATCATGCGATTTTAACCAATTATGAGTAGGCATTGCTTGCTAATTTCCTACTAATTGTCAACTAATTGGTTGATGATTTACTGCAAAACATAAAATAGAGCCATTTTCACATATCTTGATGTTGGGGTGGTGCAGGAGATGATATGATTTAGAAAAATGTCCCTTTAAAGTTAGAGAATATAGTGATTCTGAGTCCGTTGTTCACTGTTGGGACTATTGGCCTGGACAGCAGAATATATGCCAGTCACCATTAAAGGTGTGGTCCAATACATTGTTTACCCCGTCCTCACCATTTAATTAGCTGTCATTGACTTGTGTTGATGCAGTGCAGTTTATGTACCTTCTCTCTCTGTGTAATTCCAACGTGTTTTCGTGAAGTTTTGGAAACAAAGAAGGCATTTGTTTAAATTAATTTTGCATTTAAGTACATTTCGAGCCAAAATAATGCAATTCCCTACGATTTATTTTGTTTTCTACACATTGTCTGGGATATAGACAGGTCTGTACAGTGACATTAAATCGCTTTCATTATCGGAAGTCTCCTTATGCCCCTTGGATTAGGTGTCTTGTTCGAAACTTAGTTAATGGATTGCTGATAGTACATCAACGTCTGCCTGCACACAATTTGGAGAGGAAATAAATTAGAAATCAACATTGCAATTTGGTTGTCCCAGCATTTTGTAATTGTAATGGAAATTAATTATAGCCAGTTTGGGAGAGTAGGGGCCCAAAATTGTCAACGCATTTTCAATGGGACATTTAAAAAAAAAAGTTAATTGCAAAAACAGCATGGAAAATGTTAAAATCAGCTACTAGAGACACTTGAGTTGAACTAGTTCAAATTGCATTGGAGAAAGGGCTGCAGAGTGCTCTACTGTATGTACTCACAAGCAGGTCCACACAAGCAAAATTTCGAGGCATAGTTAATTTTAGTGAGCCTTCGGAAGCACATTACAGACAAAAACCCACCTGAGTCATCTGAGACAGAACAGAGGTATTCAAATCCAGACATATCATTAGAAATGTCAGAATGTTGACATTTAACCATAGTAGTTATACGTCACCTCACCTGTAGTTCAATTACATGTCATTTTAGCAGACACTTTTATCCAAAGTGAGAGTAAGTATGAATACATTTATTGTATGGGAAACCCCAGTGCAAATCAAACCCACAATCCTGATGTTGTTGCCATGGTATACCACTTGAGCCACACATGATCATGGCACTGCTATGGCCTGAAGAATAACAGGACAAATGTGGTGCTAAGGAGGAGGTTGGGGTGTATTTGGGGCATGCAACATCGAGTGGAAAACCACATTTTGTGAGTTTCCCCACTCGGTGTTGAATGCCCCCAATACATCCCCACCGCCTCCCTATCACCAGATTTCTCCTGTTATCCTTGTGACATATAACTAATGTCAGCTTCAGTGACATACATCTAAAATGGTTAAAAGCTACCATCTGGGTCTTGAGGTCCGCAAAATAACTCATTATAATCCTTCCCCTGTCATCGAATCAGAATAATATTGTTTTACAATGCTGTGTGGGCACTTTCCTTTCGTGTCTCTGTCCAACCAAATATTACAAATATGGCACAAAACAAGTCAGTTTGATTGACAACTCCCATTAACTCAGACACAAGGCATAACACACATGCATGCGTTTGGTCGACAGCATCAAAATTGTCCAATAAAGAAAGTGACTTTGGAGGCATGCCAAATTCCCCCTGCAGCCAAATGACTAAATATCCCAAACCCAACAAGTCCAAAATACAGTATTTGCCCACACAGCCTTATAACTAGAGTCTGTGGAAGACTACAGTGAAATGCTATGTATTGATATGCTGTTACAAGTCTGGAACAATGGAATATTCAAATGCCACCCACTGAGTTGACTAAGTCATAAATAAATGTGCCATCAATTTGTCTAGTGTCAAGATCATGCATTAATTTATGAATAGTAAGGACTGCACAGAAAATAACTGTGAGACCTCATGAATATCTCTGTTGATGAGATTGATCTTTCGAAAATCCTCTTTTCAATTGCCAATTGTTAGCCACCCACGGTAATACAGTACATATTTACATTCATGCTATGAGACAAGATTACATGGACACCAGTTGACAACATGAAACCAGTCAACCTGTGGATGATGATCAGTGGTGAAAAGAAGTTAAAACCGTATACTGCAGTGGGTTAAATTAGGGTCACACAGAGTGTTTCTTGATCTTGGTCAAAAGTATACACCTCACACACAGGGTTACGGGCTTCCAAAAACGAAAACATGCACCATGTCAGATATACTGTAGATTCGAAATGTATTCAATTTCAAGTTCGCATCCCAATATTACACTTTATACACATCACAGAAGACTGAAATATAACAAAACTGTTTAACATAGAAACACCAGTGTTTATTTATGTTTATGAAAAAAATGAATTAACATTCCACCCATGAGGCAAATAGGTCATTTGAACATTGTACCATCTGGTTTGCTTAATATAAGGGATTTGAAATGATTAAATTTTGATACTTAAGTATATTTTAGCAAATTACATTTACTTTTGATACTTACAGTTGAAGTCGGAAGTTTACATACACCTTAGCCAAATACATTTAAACTGTTTTTCACAATTCCTGACATTTAATCCCAATAACAAATTCCCTGTTTTAGGTCAGTTAGGATCACCTCTTCATTTTAAGAATGTGAAATGTCAGAATAATAGTAGAGAGAATGATTTATGTCAGCTTTTAATTCTTTCATCACATTCCCAGTGGGTCAGAAGTTTACATACACTCAATTAGTATTTGGTAGCATTGCCTTTAAATTGTTTAACTTGGGTCAAAAGTTTTTGCCTTCCACAAGCTTCCCACAATAAGTTGGGAGAATTTTGGCCCATTTCTCCTGACAGAGCTGGGGTAACTGAGTCAGGTTTGTAGGCCTCCTTGCTCACACACGCTTTGTCAGTTCTGCCCACAAATGTTCTATAGGATTGAGGTCAGGGCTTTCTGATGGCCACTCCAATACCTTGACTTTGTTGTCCTTAAGCCATTTTGCCACAACTCTGGAAGTATGCTTGGGGTCATTGTCCATGTACAGTAGAAGACCCATTTGAGACCAAGCTTTAACTTCCTGACTGATGTCTTGAGATGTTAATTCAATATATCCACATAATTTTCCTACCTCATGATGCCATCTATTTGATGCTATTTTGAGACATGATGCTGCCACCGTTGGGATGTTGTTCTTCGGCTTGCAAGCCTCCCCCTTTTTCCTCCAAACATAACAATGGTCATTAAAGCCAAACAGTTCTATTTTTGTTTCATCAGACCAGAGGACATTTCTCCAAAAAGTATGATCTTTTGTACCTGTTTCCTCCAACATCTTCACAAGGTCCTTTGCTGTTCTGGGATTGATTTGCACTCTTCGCACCAAAGCACGTTCATCTCTATGAGACAGAACATGTCTCCCTCCTGAGCGGTATGACGGCTGCGTGGTGTTTGTACAGATGAACGTGGTACCATCATGCATTTGTAAATTGCTCCCAAGGATGAACCAGACTTGTGGAAATCTATTTAAAAAAGGTCCGTGGTCTTGGCTGATTTCTTTTGATTTTCCCATGATGTCAAGCAGAGGCACTGAGTTTGAAGGTAGGCCTTAAAATACATCCACAGGTACATCGTCAACTGATTCAAATTATGTCAATTAGCCTATCAGAAGCTTCTAAAGCCATGATATCATTTTCTGGAATTTTCCAAGCTGTTTAAGGGCATTAAAGGCAGTATCAACTTGTATGTAAACTTCTGACCCACTGGAATTGTGATACAGTAAATTATAAGGGGGAAAAAAAACTGAACACGTGAAGCCAATGTAGTGCTCACAGGCAACTATACATGGACAACTACAGGTGGGGAAAAGGCTACCTAAGTATGGTTCTCAAGCAGAGACAATGATAGACAGCTGCCTCTGATTGAGAACCACACTTGGCCAAACACACAGAAATACAAATCATAGAAAAAGAAACATAGAATGCCCACTCAAATCACACCCTGACCAAACCAAAATAGAGACATATAAAGCTTTCTACGGTCAGGGCGTGACAGGAACAATTGTTGGAAAAATGACTTGTGTAATGCACAAAGTAGGTGTCCTAACTGACTTGCCAAAACTAAAGTTTGTTAACAAGACATTTGTAAAGTGTTTGAACGACTTTTAATGACTCCAACCTAAGTGTATGTAAACGTCCTACTTGAACTGTAAGTATATTTAAAACCAAATACTTAGATTTGTACTCAAGTAATATTTTACTGGGTGACATTCACTTTCACTTGAGTCATTTTCTATTAAGATATCTTTACTTTTGCTCAAGTATGACAATTTTGTACTTTCTCCACCACTGATGATAATATATAAGTAGAATGTGTTAGCTACAGTAGGCATTGACATTGCAAATTGGCTTCCCAAACTCAAACCCTCAGAGTTCATTACAGGGCAATATCAATTCAATAACGGACGTAGGTCGTCTCTAGAATATCAGACGTCACATGATGACTATGTGGGAAACACTGAATGACTCCTTTTGTGTACATGGGTTATGGCGATAAATGGACTTCCTACGGTCTGATGTGTGTTTTTGTAATACAATGGCCTATTCATGACTTGACATGGTGGGTAAAGCTGGACAAACCAAAAGTATATGGATTGACTGGCATTAGATCTACAGTATCCGCATAGATGTGTGAATAGAATATATGCATATTGATGGCTATCAATAGGGGTTTGATTCAAAAAAAGGGTCAATTTAGAGTTTGGCGGTTAGTGGAGATGGTGGGTTTGACATTAACATGCAAGACATTCCCTATGACCACTGTCTGGAGTTGTATCGCGCTACTGTGTACCGCGTTAATAGATTACATACATGTCACCAACGTCTTGGCTTTGATTGACATTTGACTACTCCCACTAACTCAAGCAGAAAGCATACCACAGATGTCAAGACCAGAGTGACCGACCACAGAGAGACATGCGATTGGTCGACAGCATCAAAATGATTGTCCAATAATGATGTATATTTCAGAATACTGCCAAATACCTGTCCTACTGCCAAATTACCAGTCTACATATTCCAACCACAAAAGATATTTGCCCAATTATTATTATTTTTTACATATTCAATAGCTGTTGAGCAATATACTGTCCTGTGTATCCATGGTTGTTTAGGTTACATTCTAAATGTAATCGATTACTGTTACTAGTTACCTGTCCAACATTGTAATCAGTGACATAATTTTTGGATTATCCAAACTGAGAAACATAATCTGATTACTTTCCCCTTAAGAGGCATTAAAAGAAGACAAAAAAGCATTTGGTGTGTAATCACAGTGGTCAGACTTGCTCAGGTGGAGCAAACTTAATCTCGCACATTTTTTCAGTGCTGAATTGAATGTCACTGAGAAAACAGAAAGGTGTCATAATGTACGTTTTCCCGCAAACATCCTTTCTGAAGTGTAAACAAAGAAAAAATCATCTAGTTTTTCTAAATTATCTGTAATCTGACTACAATATTTGTGCTCGTAGTTGAATTTATAATAGTTAACCTTTTTATGTAATCAGATTACATTTAACCCTGTGTGTAGGCTTACAGTGAAATGCTTACTTACGAGCCCCTTCCGACAGTGCAGATTCAAAAATATGGATAAGAACAAGAGAGAAAAGTAACAAGTAATTAAAGAGGAGCAGTAAAAAATAACAATATATACAGGGTGGTGCAGGTACAGAGTCAATGTGTGGGGGCACTGATTAGTTGAGGTAGTATGTACATCATGGTAGAATTCATTAATTCATGTGACTATGCACAATGCGAATAGTCTGGGGGGCAATGCGAATAGTCTGGGTAGCCAATTGATTAGATGTTCAGGTATCTTATGGCGAATAGTCTGGGTAGCCAATTGATTAGATGTTCAGGTATCTTATGGCTTGGGGGTAGAAGCTGTTTAGAAGCCTCTTGGACCTAGACTTGGTGCCCTGCTACCGCTTGCCATGGGGTAGCAGAGAGAACAGTCTATGACTGGGGTGGCTGGAGTCTTTGACAATTTTTAGGGCCTTCCTCTGACACCGCCTGGTATAGAGGTCCTGGATGGTAGGAAGCTTGGCCCCAGTGATGTACTTGGCCATATGCACTACCCTCTGTAGCACCTTGCGGTCGGAGGCCGTGCAGTTGTCATACCAGGCAGTGATGCAAACAATCATGATGCTCTCGTTGGTGCAGCTGTAGAACCTTTTGAAGAACTGAGGACCCATGCAACAAAATTTCAGTCTCCTGAGGGGGAATAGGTTTTGTCGGACTGGGAGAGGTTGAAAATGTCAGTGAAGACACTTGCTAGTTGGTAAGACCATGCTCGCAGTACATGTCCTGGTAATCAGTCTGGCCCTGCGGCCTTGTGAATGTTGACCTGTCTTTAAGGTCTTACTCACAATGGCTTTGGAGAACATGATCACGCGGTCTTCCTGTACAGCTGGTTCTCGCATTCATGTTTCGGTGCTATTTGCCTCAAAATGAGCAGAGAAGTAGTTTAGCTCGTCCGGTAGGCTCCTTTCACTGGGCAGCTCTTGGCTGTGCTTCCCTTTGTAGACTGTAATGGTTTTGCAGGCCCTGCCACATCCGACGAGCGTCAGAGCTGGTGTAGTACGACTCAATCTTCGTCCTGTATTGATGCTTTGCCTTTTTAATGGTTCTTCATAGGGCATAGCGTGATTTCTTAGAAGCTTCCGGGTTAGAGATCCGCACCTTGAAAGCGGCAGCTCTAACTTTTAGCTCAGTGCGGATGCTACCTGTAATCCATGGTTTCTGGTTGGGGTATGTATATACGGTCACTGTGGGGACGACATCATCTATGCAATTATTGATGAAGCCAATGACAGATATGGTATACTCCTCAATGCCATTGGAGCAATTCCGGAACATATTCTAGTCTGTGCTTGAGAAACTGTCCTGTAGTTTAGCATCTGCTTCATCTGACCACTTTTTTATTGATCTAGTCACTGGTGCTTCCTGCTTTAATTTTTGCTTGTAAGCAGGAAGCAGGAGGATAGAATTATGGTCAGATTTTCCAAATGAAGGGCGAGGGAGAGCTTTGAATGCATCTCTATGTGTGGAGTACAGGTGGTCCAGAGTTCTTTTCGCTCTGGTTGCATGTTTAACATGTTGATAGAAATGAGGTAAAAACTGATTTAAGTTTCCTTGCATTAAAGTCCCCGGCTACTTGGAGCGCCGCCTCTGGGTGACCGTTTTCTTGTTTGATTATGGTGGAATACAATCTGATTCTTCAAAGACAATACTGTACATCAACATAGTAGAGCAGCAGAGTCAACTAAGGATACCGTGCGACAAGGATTTTCAATTACAAGATTCAGTGTCTACTGGCACTAATCATTTCTTAATCCATGCACAAACGCACAGACATACCCACGAACACACACACACACACATGTATGAATGCGCACTCATGTATATACACTCATATATTCATAGACAGTTACTGTATACACACGCTGCTGCTAATGTAGCACATATGAAAAATATTGTGGCAAACCTGTCCCTTTGTGTATTACAGTTTATCAGACCTGAGTTAACACATGACTGCCTTCTGATTACAGGGAAGACATACTGGGGGGAGTTGCTTAACTCAATGGGCCCGTCTCCACACAACATGGAAGGCACAGCAATGAGAGGATATACAGAGGTTCTGAAATGATTGACACCCTTGACTCTTGAGAGCCTCAGATGAAAGATGCCTATTAGTCATTTGAACAGTCTCCAGCTAGTGATGGGATTTCATGTTGAAATACTACAGTGAGTTAAATAGATAATGTTACATTGGTATACTGTGGCGTCTAAAATTATTACTACCTTTGATGAAGATAAACTGTTTTTTAGAAACCGTGAGATTGTTAGATTGTTCTGTTATTACGGTGTCAGCAAGGTAAAAGTTATCTGAAAGTGTCAGGTCAGATTTGCTTAGGTTACCATGTGATTGAGCTACACAACAGGCATTGACTCAGTATTCAGATGGACTTTCCCCCCTTCACAGTCACTTCTGTTCTCTCATTGTGTCTGTCTCTGTACTGTGAGCAGGCTACCTTGCTATGCTTACAACCCAGAGAGAGTGATTCGGGTAACCACAACTAGAACTCTAATTTAAACTCTGTATTGTGTGAGTGTACGCGTGCTTGCGTGCATGCATATGCTGCCGTGTGTGTGGAGGCCTGCATGCATTTGTTGATGTATGTGTGTGTGTGTGCGTGTGTGTGTGTGTGTGTGTGTGTGTGTGTGTGTGGTGTGTGTGTGGCCACATATGACTGGGAGGTTATGGCAGGTGATTTACCACTCCTAGTAATTTGGCGTGGAATTCGCCCAATTAGCTTCCCGCTATTATGTTAACGAATCATTTCAACAGCATCGCCTTAAACATTAGCATAATGGAGCCGCCAATGGAGCATACAGTATTAAAATGGAAAGGTTGTCTCTGTGGCACTACACTACCTGCATGACATTTCACTTCTGAAGTGGGACTGTACTGAACCTATTATTCATGCCTGTGTAATTTCAGAGTCTGGGCAAGAACCCAGATGTAGGCCAGGTATAATTGCTGAGTACAATATCATCACTTACACAAGTTTTTTTGTCTATAATGTTGAGTGAAGGCGCATGTTGCTACAGTATATGATAGATAGAGCTGTTACTTAAAGCCTAACTGATATCATAACAGGAACAGGCCCTAGACAAAAAGACAACACAAGCCTTTCAGGGACAATATCAACCAAGAGGACAAAGCTGTGTGGTGCTGCTGATAACGAAAAAGTGATGGGAATTGAAATTGGAGAGAGGAGATGGACTTCTACTGCAGTGGAGAATCCATTGTGTGGAGAGATGGAAGTCTTAATAGCAGCACCATTGCTTGTCTGCTGGCTTCTTCTCTCTTTTTCTGGATAACTCTCTCTAATTCTGGTTCTCTGTTTTAAATTCTGTCTGGTCACTTCACTATAATGCTGTCGCTCTCTGCACCGCTACAAATGAGCCCTCGCTCCCTGGTTCCTCGTTCGACCAATAATAATCTTACATTGTATCAGTTTGTCCTGGGCCTCAAATTTTAATCTGAAAGGTCTCAAATAGGTATTCTTTTGAGATCCACTCCGACCTCCGTAACTGTGATTGAAGTATGTTACTCTGCCGGCTCAATCCAAGAGAACTGATCAGCATAGGGCCTGACAGAAGGCCCTGACTAATGACTTTTTTGCCCCACCCGTCTGAAAACAACCTTCTTTGTGGGCAGGCAATTATTGTCAGCCACAGGCTCTCTCTCTCTCTCTCTCTCTCTCTCTCTCTCTCTCCCTCTCTCTCTCTCTCTCTCTCTCTCTCTCTCTCTCTCTCTCTCTCTCTCTCTCTCTCTCTGTCATGTCTTGTTATGTCTGTTCCTGTCCTTTCTCTTCACTCTGTCTCTCTCTGCTGGTCTTTTTAGGTTACCTTCTCTGTCTCTCATTCTTCAGCTGTTCTACATCTCCCCTAACTAGCTCTTTCACTCTTTCCCACCTGTTCTCTCTTCCCCCTCTGATTAGGTCTCTATTTCTTTCTCTGTTCCTGCTACTTTCAGGGTCTGATTCTTGTTTGTGTTTTTGATGCCAGAAGCAAGCTGTCGTCCCGTTTGCTTCCACCTTGTCCTATCCTGTCGGAGTCTGCCTGGCAGGTGCATCCTGCATTATACTAACGTTCTTTTTGTTCCATTGACTACGTTGGAAGAGGATTTATGCCATTCCTGTTTTCATTAAAGAACTCTGTTTTCTGTTAAAACCGCTTTTGGGTCTTCACTCAAGTACATAACAGAAGAATCAGACCAAGAATGGACCCAGCGGCTCCGGACCCTTTTCACTCCGCCGTCGAGATCCAGGGAGCGATACACGACATCACAGACACGAGGAGGAATTGTCTGCTGCTCGACATGCCGTTGAGACCCTGGCCGTCCAAGTCTCCGACCTCACAAGACAGGTTCACCAACTCCACCTCGATCCATCGCCCACTTCCAGGGTTTCCGAGTCTCCGGAGCCCAGGATCAACAACCCGCCGTGTTACTCTGGGGAGCCCACTGAGTGCCGCTCATTCCTCACTCAGTGTGATGTGGTGTTCTCTCTCCAGCCCAACACTTACTCCAGGAGCGCAGCCCGCAAGGCAATCTTCAGGACTTTAAGGGAGGAGATGATACGGGTTTTTGACCGTTCTGTTTTTGGGGAGGAGGCTTCCAGGGCCCTGTCTTCCCTATGTCAGGGGAATCGATCCATAACGGATTATTCTATTGAGTTTCGCACACTGGAACGAGCAGGCTTTGCTCGCTCGTTTTCTGGAGGGTCTCCTCGTCGAAATTCCTTCCAGTCTGGACTCCTTAATAGCTCTCGTCGCATATTTGATCTTCGTAAAGGAGCTCGCGTTCTCCGTTGCTCCCCTCTCCACATCACTGCCACCTGCCGCATCACTGCCACCCTCCTCCGCCGGCTCGGATGCTGAGCCTATGCAGCTGGGGGGTATCCGCATCTCGTGAGAATCACCAATCGCCTTTCTACTGCGGCTCCGCTGGTCATTTTGTCACCTCATGTCCATCATCAGTAAGAGGAGGGCTACTGGTGAACGCATGGTCCATCTCCGCTGGCCCGGTTCATCTGCTTCCTGCCGTGCCTTGATAGACTCTGGGGCGGAGGGCTGTTTTAGGACCTGGGCTCACCTCTCAGACAGTTAGGGAGCCCACGGCCTTGTTCGCTTTAGATGGTAGTTCTCTCCCCAAGATTCAGCGTGAAAACTGTCTCTGGTAATCAGCATTTCTTTTTTAATTTTTCGATATTCTATTAATTGGGTCTGTATTTCCTATCCTGGAATGTTTCTTGTCATGTGACCTGTTTAATGTCTGCACTGGTTTCCTCTGTCTCTTCTTCACAGGAGGAGCCTGGCGATTTGACAGGGGTGCCGGAGGAGTATCAATCTGCGCACGGTGTTCAGTCAAATCTTCCACACCGGTCGTATGACTGTAGTATTGATCTGATGGCACACGTGTGAATGAATTTCACCCAGTAGATATGGGAGTTTTTTTTCCTTTCGTTCGAAGGCAAGGAACGGGTCCCTGCAAAATTGGTTCACTGCTTCCTGCCGTGCCTTGATAGACTCCGGAGGGCTCGAGACTGGGCTTGACATTCCTCTGTCTTGTTCGCTTTAGATGGTAGTTCACAGTTAAGAAGTAATACTATCCTATCCTGGAATCTTGTCATGTGACCTGTTTAATGTCTGCTATTTGTTTTCAGAAGAAGGACGGGTCCCTGCGCCCATGCGTGATTATCGAGGGCTGAATGACATAACAGTTAATTCTTTGTGGACCATCTGTGCGCATCAGGGAG
Organism: Oncorhynchus masou masou; assembly: GCF_036934945.1. NCBI lineage: Eukaryota > Metazoa > Chordata > Actinopteri > Salmoniformes > Salmonidae > Oncorhynchus > Oncorhynchus masou. The sequence continues at coordinate 44,605,799 of NC_088222.1, forward strand.
GGGACGAGTGGAAGACGGGAAATATGTCTTAGGGCACTAATATGGTCATAACAGCTGTCTTTCAGGCACTAGTTAACGAGGAGAGACATGCTGAACATTTTTGTTTTCGTTTACATGGACGTATCCTGATTTTTTCACCGCTCTCGATTCATGTTCATCACGTGCGACCTCAGCGCCTTTTGGAGAACTGTCTTTATGTGAAGGCTGAGTGAGCCTGTCTTCTTCTTTATTTCCGCTGAGGGCATTAAGATGGATCCCGCTAAGGTCCAGGCTGTCATTGATTGGCCCGTTCCTAAGTCACGCGCGAGCTGCAGCGCTTTCTGGGCTTCGCTAATTTCTATCGTCGTTTCATCCGTAATTTCGGTCAGGTGGCAAGCCCTTACTTCTGTTAAGACGTGCTTTAAGTGGTCCGTTTCCGCCCAGGGAGCTTTTGATCTTCTTAAGAATCGTTTTACATCCGCAGTTACACCTGACATCTCTAGTCAGTTTGTTGTTGAGGTTGACCTTGGGCGTGGGAATTTTTCTCAGCGCTCTCTCTGACGGCAAGGTCCATCCTTGCGCGTTTTTCTCTCATCGCTGGTAACATGATGTTGGTAATTCTGCCATCCGCTTAGCCTTAGGCGAATGGCGACAGTGGTTGGAGGGGGCGACCGTCTTTTGTCGTTTGGACTGACCAAGGAACCTTGAGCATTCAGCCAAACGACTAGCGCGTTTGCTCTGTTTTTTTGTTAATTTGTTTCCATCGTCCGGGCTCAAAAACACCAAGCCTGATTATCTTTTTCAGTTTTCTCTCCACCGACCCCGAGGGGATTGATTTGTCGGGTTGACTGTCTGGGGAATTGTGCAGGTAAAGTAAGCACTGTCCTGGGGCTTGTCCTAGGAACCTTCTGTTCGGTGTACTCGTTTCTTCAGTGGGCCCACAGAGCCCCACCCCGGACGCATTCGCCAGCGTTTCTTGGCCCACTCGGGAACGTGCTAAATCTGGGAACTCTCCTCCTGCCGGCCGTCTCAGACCGGACCGTGGTCTCACATCGCTTTACTGTTCTCCTCGTTCATCTCTCTGTAGGTGATGGCTTTGTTGTGGAAGGTTTTCTGCGCAAAAACACCAAGCCTGATGCTTTATCTCGTTCCTTCAGTGGAGGTTCCACCGACCCGATAGATTCTCTCGCCGTTCTTCAAGGAATCGGAGACTTCCTTTTTCAGGTGGTTATTGGGGCTTCCGTCAGATCCCCATTTAACAGCTCTTTGGTCTTTTACGAATTTTGATAATTAGTGCCCACAACTCGGTATGCTACCGGTCTAGAGTAGCCTCTGCCTCCGCTGTTCTCATCTCAGCATTAGGCTTTTGTCCAGCGTGGAAGGGGGTCAGGTCTTTGCCGTAATAGGGCGTGTGAGGGCCGCTACACGGAGGACCAAGAGTCCTAGATTTTTGCGGTCAGAATTGGCTCTCCACTCAGAACCTTCCCCTTAAGACAGCTTCTCGCAAGTTGGCCCCGCGGTTCATTGGTCCGTTCCGTATTTCTCAGGTCATTAATCCTGTCGCAGTGCGACTTCTTCTCCCGGTGTTTGGTCTTCCATGTCTCCTGTGTTAAGCCCGTTCTTGCGCCCGCTTCCCCCCCCATCCTTGTCGAGGGCGCACCCATCTACAGGGTTCGTACATGCGCCCTCGGGGCCGTGGTCATCAGTACCTAGTGGATTGGGAGGGCAATGGGTTCCCTCTATGACTGATTCGATGATTTCCTCCGTATTTTTAGTGCGCCAGATCGCTAGTGGGGGGGTACTGTCATGTCTTGTTATGTCTGTTCCTGTCCTTTCTCTTCACTGTTCTCTCTGCTGGTCTTTTTAGGTTACCTTCTCTGTCTCTCATTCTTCAGCTGTTCTACATCTCCCCTAACTAGCTCTTTCAACCTGTTCTCTCTTCCCCCTCTGATTAGGTCTCTTGTTCCTGCTACTTTCAGGGTCTGATTCTTGTTTGTGTTTTTGATGCCAGAAGCAAGCTTGTCCCGGCTTCCACCTTGTCCTATCCTGTCGGAGTCTGCCTGGCATCCTGCATTATACTAACGGTTCCATTGACTACGGTTTATGCCATTCCTGTTTTCATTAAAGAACTCTTTTTCTGTTAAAACCGTGGGTCTTCACTCAAGCTCTAATTCAATTCAATTCAAGGGCATTGGCATGGGAAACAGTGTCATTGCCAAAGCAAGTGGAATTAAATAAAGTAAATTGTAGTCCTGGTTTCAAAACAATAAAGACTGGACCAAGATAAAATAAGCATTTTTTGCCCTTTTCTCGTGGCAACAGGTCACAAATCTTGGAACACCATTATTTTGGTCTTACTGAGATTGGCAAAACATGCAGACATTACTGTCAGGGCCCAGGTCTGACATAATCTGTGCATAAGATCTAGGTGCTGCTGTAGGCCCTCCTTGGTTGGTGACAGAAGTACCAGATCATCAGCAAACATTTGACTTCGGATTCTCTCTCTCTCTCTCTCTCTCTCTCTCTCTCTCTCTCTCTCTCTCTCTCTCTCTCTCTCTCTCTCTCTCTCTCTCTCTCTCTCTCTCTCTCTCTCGTTTCAAAGTTGCTGTTGTCTAATAGTGGTGGCAAGGAGAGACTTCATACTCCGGCTGCATGACAACACCTCAAACCCCCCTTCACCCAAGGGGACGTCAATCAAAAGTTTTGCGAGAAGGTATAAAGAAAGAGCAGGGAGGTAATAAAAAAGCTGTTCTGTTTCCTGTCAATGCAGCGTTAAATGTTGCTATTTATTTACTAAGGCCCTGATTCCGACCCAAGTTAAGCATGTGTAAATGGAGACGTTTTCCCTTTTTATCTAGTTCTCTTTAAGCGTATCCTGACCTTGAACTTAAAGCATGAGAATAACCAGCTATTCATCCTATTCGTTAGGAAGGAAGGAGATTGAATAAATGATGGCATGGCGGAGGTGTCTACTGGTACTTAATTCCCCCAATTCCACCAACTTTACGCGCAAGGAAACCATGAATAAGGTCGAGCGAACCTGTCGGTTCCATGTGGGAAAAGAATCTACTTCATTTTTTTTCTGATAGAAATAACAGCATTCTCCATGCAGTGTAACTTATAAATGGAAAAGCCCTATTGATAAGAGCTAGGTAAATGAATAATCCGTTTGGAGAAGAGGATTGTAAATACACATAGTAATTGTTTAAGATTATATTTCCTTATGATCCCTGGAGAAGATGTGAAACCAGCCATATGGGAGCAAACTGAAAATCATATCAACATGACGTATTGTATTACGGCCCCTTTTCCACAGTAAAATAGGACTATTGTTCAACCCCTAACCCCTACAAATTCAAACTTCAAATATTTAATGGATTGACCATGAATATGACAACTTTTAGGATTTTAATTTATCAATGTGTTTTGTGCGCTCTCCAAAACATAAAAAAATATTCATACATATGTTCCTAACCATAAAATGTACCTAAATAATCTACAAAATCAGAATATTTGAGTATATTTTGAAATCTACCAGTTTGTGCTGAAATTGAGATGAAGACGCTATTTTCTGAACCCATTTTCTCTATGTAATTCTACTCTATTTAGAAGGATGGCTTAAGATAAATGTACTCAAAACCAGTGGATGCACCTCAGAGGAGGAAGGGGGGGGGGCATCCTACTCAGTGAATTTCATAAATTTAACTAGGCAAGATAGTTATGAACAAATTCTTATTTACCCTGACGGCCTACCCCGGCCAAACCCTCCCCTAACCCGGACAACGCTGTGCCAATTGTGCACCGCCCTGTGGGATACCCGATCACGGACGGTTTTCACACAGCCCGGGATCAAACCCGGGTCTGTAGTGACGCCTCTAGCACTGCGATGCAGTGCCTTAGAACGCTGCACCACTTGGCCCCCTACTGTAGACCTTCATTGCAAAACAGTGTATTTTTAGTCAGTTATTTGGTGATGTGACTATATTTAGTATAGTTTTATCTAAAAGGGATAACTTTTTTTGTGTTTCACTTTTTAAATAAAGGTTACATAAAATTAAATAAAAAGTAGCCCAAGAAGCACTCCGTAGGGTGGCACCATGGTCCAGTCTAAAGCACTGCATCTCAGTGCAAGAGGCGTCACTGCAGTCCCTAGTTAAAATCCAGGCTGCATCACATCCGGCCGTGATTGGGAGTCCCATAGGATGGCGCACAATTCGCCCAACGTCGTCCTGGTTTGGCTGGGGCAGGCAGGCTGTCATTGTAAATAAGAATTTGTTCTTAACTGACTTGCCTGGTTAAATAAAAATGTCAAATAAAATAGTCGGAGAACAGATAGCTTCTGAACTCCTCTGGGTACATTGACTTCAATACAAACCTAGGAGACTCATGGTTCTCACCCCCTTCTATAGAATTACACAGTAATTATGACAACTTCCGGAGGAAGTTATCAAAGCTCTTGCAGCATGAACTGACATGTTGCCCACTCAATCAAATCAAGCTACAGCTGGCTAGCACTGCAGTGCATAAAATATGGTGAGTAGCTGACTCAAAGAGAGATAAATATAATAGTTGAACAGTTTTAAACAAATTAATTTCTTCCAAAATTAAGGAGAAACAAAAGAGTGTGTGAGAGAGACCTAGCTATATTTAGTTGTATCTCATTTTAAATAGAAAGTGAATGCAGCTAGCTAGTTTAGCCTACTCAAACACCCGGCTCGAACAGAGAGGGATGCTATGATGGCTAGCTGGCTATGGCTAACACTCTTCCAAGTCAAGGTAATCTTTTGTTTTTGTTAATTTATTACCACCAGGGCCCATCAGTGTAACTGCTAAACTGCTTTCTGACTGTACACTGAACTGCATGATTATAGTGGATTTACTTACACGTTCATTCTAGCAGCTATGTTGACTATGACGTGACAACAATGTAGGCTGTTTGTAGCGGTTAGTGGTTACGATATGAAGGTCTGGCTTGAAATACTTTTTTCCCACCTGGTCACAGACAGTTGATGTGTTGTCCACAAGAGAAGAGGAAAGGTGATAGGAGGAGAATGTGCCGATTCTGTTGAAAAACGCTTCTTAAACGGAAACAAAGGAAACAAAACGGGGATAAACATACCTGAATTTGTCCAATAGAAAAACTCTAATTTGCAAATGTTGGACTAATGATTACATCCTAGATCAGCTAGATGCAGTTAAATTTAAGTATCATGTAGAAGTCCAAACCTATCGATGTTACATTGAGCTCGGTGAATGGAATACGACAGTCATCCAATATGCTGTAATAGATCAATAAAATCATCCTCCCTCATCTTAAACGGCACAACCGCTACTGCTGAAAACCCTACTGAATGAAAACTCCATGAGTTGGCCAACAAGTGGGAGGGTTCTCAGTGGTTGAATTCCATTTATTTAACGCACGCAAAGGAACCACGTCTGTAAAGCCCATTGTGCACCTGCATAAGATAAGTATTAATACCAACTATTGAGAAGGGCCTTAAAAAGGCATAATGTCCTACCTGTTTGACAGATAAGTTTCAAGTTATATTAGTTATATGTACATGGTATACACTGTCCAATGAAATGCAATTTAATACGAACATAAAGTAAACATAAAGTAAATGGCTCAGTAGAATAGAATACCTTTTTTTGCGTAAGTATAATACAGGAAGGCACAATTTATAGTACAAAAATTGCAGTGTTTTGGAGAAGCGGAATTGTGGGACAAGTATTTAAATTGTTTAGAATTTTGCAATCAGAATAGGAGTCTGGTAGCTGTGTGTGTGTCCGATCCTGTTGGTATCAGGGGATTTGTTGGCAGAAGCATGACAATGTGTGTCTCCTACAAATCATTCCTTAAGTTCTAGACTGGTAATGAATCTGGTAATGAATGGTGTGCCTGTTGAGCAAGTTTAGAACACTAAATTACTTGGCTTTACCTTAGATTGTAAACTGTCATGGTCAAAACAGATAGATTCAATTGGTGTAAAGATGGGGAGAGGTCTGTCCGTAATAAAGAGATGCTCTGCTTTTTTGACACTACACTCCAAAAAGCAAGTTCTGCAGGCCCTAGTTTTGTCAAATCTTGATTATTGTCCAGTCGTGTGGTCCAGTGCTGCAAGGTAAGACCTAGGTAAGCTGCAGCTGGCCCAGAACAGAGGGGCACATTTTGCTCTTCATTGTAATCAGAGGGCTGATATAAATACTATGCATGCCAGTCTCTCTTGGATAAGAGTTGAGGAGATATTGACTGCATCAGTTCTTCTTTCTTTAAGAAACACTCATGTGTTGGAAATCCCACAATGTTTGCATAGTCAATTTACACACAGCTCTGACACACACTCTTACCCCACCAAACATGCCACCAGAGGTCCTTTCACAGTCCCCAATTCAAAGAAAGCATACAGTATTATATAGAACCCTTATTGCACGGAACTTCCTTCCATCTCATATTACTCAAATAAACAGCAAACCTGGTTTCAAAAAACAGATAAAGCAACACCTCATGGCACAACGACTCTCTTGACCTAGGTAGTTTGTGTGTATGCATTGATATGTAGGCTACGTGTGCCTTTAATTTGTTTTAAATGTAGTTCTGGCCTTGAGCTGTTCTTGTCTTGATGATGTTCTCTTACCTCGACGAACCTGTACCCCCACACATTGATTCGGTACCGGTACCCCCTACATATAGCCTCCTTATTATTATTTTATTGTGTTACTTTTTATAATTTTTTACTTTAGTTTATTTGGTAAATATTTTCTTAACTCTTCTTGAATTGCACTGTTGGTTAAGGGCTTGTAAGTCAGCATTTCACAATAAATGCTACACTTGTTGCATTGATTTTTGACCATTTTAATTTAAAACATTCACAGTAGAGTACTTAATTGTTACCAAGAAATTATTTGATATTTAGATAAAAGATGGCAGCATTGGACTTTGAGATTTTGAGAGTAGAGGCAGAGGTTGGAAGGAGGTAGATGTGTTTGGTTTGAGCACATTTAAGCTACATTTCTCAATTAATGTCCCCTTTTGCCTCCCCTGATGGGTGTTTTATCAACTTGGTGCATACTAATTTGTTTACAGAAAACACCAAATTAGCAACACAATGACATGGCTGGAGCCTGTCGATACATGCTAGAGCACAATGGGAAATGATAAAAGAGTGGATGTGTGATATTGAAAACCTATTTCAAAAGCGCTTCATACAGAGAGACCTAATAGATACCTGTACACGCATCGTATTGAACATAGCCTGTGGCAATCAATTTCCCTTTTTCTCCCATGTTATGTTATTATTTGATACAATCTTTTCAAACAATTAAAACGTTTTCATCATGCTGCCCTCACTGCGCTTGCCCAGGATTTAAAACACGTGCTGTTTGTAATATGCAGTGTGCATCAATAACCAGACTGTTCATCTGAAAACAAAACGGACAAGACACAGATAAGGCTGTATCACATCTGGCCGTGATTGGGAGTCCCATAGAGTGGCGCACAATTGGCCCAGCGTCGTCCGGGTTTGGCCAGGGCAGGCGTCATTGTAAATAAGAATTTGTTCTTAACTGGCTTGCCAAGTTAAATAAAGGTAAAAAATATATATATATATTTTTTAAATAAGGCAAAGGAGGGATTTATCAATGGGCCCGTTGAACTAAAGTAACATTTTATCAGGAAATGCAATTCATGATTAAATGCAGCATATGTTTCTGTTGTTCATGGAAATGTATTTTCATACCTCTAACTACAGTACTAAACAAACCAATACTCCTATCATTAATCCTTCTTTCCTTTCTTCCTTCGTTCAAGGTTTCTTGTGGTAATCACTGATCTGACATGATGACATCTGGCAGAGGAAAGCTTGCTTGCACTAATCAAGTCAAGTCCTATCAGTGAATGGAGGGAGTAAGGGAGGATGCTTTAGTATTCTGACAGGGTCTGCGCTTGATTCAACCTGCCAATTATCTATTCAGTTGTCAAAATTGAGTATCTGTAATGCCACTGTCTCAGTGCCCATGTGGAAGATACCATCTGATCACAGAGCATATGCGTCCACCCTATGCCCCATGAGACAAAATCAACTCCTGCATTAATTGCATTGATGGGGAGCTGATATGCAATTTGCACTCAATTACGCAGCATGACACAGATGTGAGACGGACATCAGCACACTGGCAAAGCACTACCTTTCACTAAAATTTAATTTACTACCACATCTTA